>NC_085025.1:17870553-18224553 GCF_963692335.1 Osmerus eperlanus
GAATTATGAGAGGGATATTTGTGTTATGTTTGTTACTTTGTTTTAATGTTGTGTTCACTGAAATCTTGATTCTAGTAACAACTCCTTCTTCCTGAAAGATAACCACGTCATTCTTGGTATCTACACGAAGCTATCATAATAAAACAATCATTCAACTATATTTTGTAACTGTACCAAGATGTCCAGAACAATATTTGAACCATCGAATGATCAGCCAGAGATCAGATCACACCTTTGGTAGGTGTGAAGGAAGGAGGGGGGAGTTGAGAACCCAGCTTCCCCCAATCCACATCTGACCCCAGACGGGTCCTCCCTCGAACTGTATAAAGCCCTAAGATGACCATCAATCTCGGACTCCAGCGAAACCGACCATGGCATGAACGCCATCAGGATTGGCGTTCCAAGGACGTCGCCAAGCTTCTCCTGAGATTCAACTTTATAGTGATCGCGACACTATCTGGACGTTTCAACAGAAGAACCAAAAACGCAATTCCAAATGCGACTTCACTGAGATACCGCAGACTCAGTCACATGACCCAGCGCAGCCGCGCTGTGACTTCAGATTCTTCAAATGGACCTTTGGCGCAAACCGCCCTCAACATCATTGATCAACCCCTGATCAAACGTAACTATGGCTAACGCTCTTTCCTCCTCGACATGGCATTGGCGTGAGCTCTGTTTATGATTTGTAAGGATGTAATCACTGACTGTACAATTTCTGCCTTTCTTTAAGTTAGACCATTTCATTCTGTTCATTGAAACCAATCTCTCATATCAAACCCATAATCCAACTTTTCATTAGATCTGTTTACCTTACTTGAATAAATTCATTGTAAAGATATTTTGACGTGCGTGTTCACTGATGTTACGATTGGCTCTACTCTTAGAACGAATTCATTCCTAAAGATGAGACTGATTATTACATATTAAACATAGGATTCCCTAATGTCCTAAACCAATATTAGGGTGGTGCCCCAGACTTTATGATAAATTAAGTATTTCTATCTTTAAACGAGCAAACCCCGCTACACATTGTAGTCCTATGTGTTAAGAATAACATTCAGATGGCCCCAAAGGGACTCTCCCCAACTGAATTATGCTCTTTTCACCCCCTCAAAAATTGCATTTCCAGCCTACATAGTTTATTTCTTCACTTGTCTCTGGACTGTCATAAAAGATCACATACCCACCCAAAACAGCTAACTGTCTCACCCACTATAGTGAAACCAACACCTTTCAGCCCCCTCTGCTTGTGTTTGCTTGTATGTCAGTGGGTGGGTGTGAGAGGACGTGATGTGCGTCTGTGATAAGGTGACGAAGTCTGGTCGGACTACCCCAACACATCTTTTCACTGTGGTGGTCTATGTGTCACCTGCGCTGGGACCTACACCAGAGCAGATCAATGTTACTGTTCAGATTACATTTGTTTATAGAAAATCAAACCAATGACAATACTTGAGAATGCATTGTGATATATTATACTTTCATCATTAACAGGACTGTGTTTGATCAACAACAGTATAAGTGAAAAGAGAAACGTCAATGAGTATCAATCGACAATGATTGAATTTAAGGCTCTGGTTCTTACTGCTGACCTCTACTGGTTTATTAATCTCAGTTTAGTTGCACTACAATATTTATAGACTAGAGTCACATTTCTGCAACTTAGTAAAACAACTACTTGAGTCTTCAGTGACTGTTATGTTACAGTAAACAGGGGTCTGGAGTGGGAGTTGTAAGTGGGTTCAGACAGCTTGTGAAAACCCCCTCTACAACAGACTGCTGCAGCCCCTCTCCTGATCTGCAGTGCTGTTGTTATGACTCACACAAATCCTGTTCAACATGTGGTCACCAAGGCAGAGAGACACTGTCACTCATTTGCACGTGCATCTATAAACATACAAACACTTTTATGAACAGCTCCAAATGCTTTGTTGTTTGTTGTTTGTTACAAAGGTTTAAGATGGGTTATAAAATGCAATTAGCTAAAAGCTAGATTTGATAGACAGACAGATGTCTAGGGCAGAGCTAACCCACCTGATAGGGGACCAGGGCATCCCCAAGGCCCTCCCAAAAACCAGGGATGGAGCAGAGCGACGTCTCTGAGCCAGACAGCGGAGGTGCTGTAAGAAAACAGAGAGTTTGATCATTAATCAAGCATATTTGACAGTGTAATCATAAAGCATATAAATCAGCTACACCAACACAGTAACAAACATCTAGACAATGATCCAATGTAATAGAATGAGTTCTGATTGGTAAAGGAAGCTAGCTGTAGGTACAGTATCTCGGTTTAAGGGATCTTTACTTTAGTTCTCAGTGCTGTACAAATTCACTAACTAATTTTCCAACCGGGCACGTCATCTTTCCTGTTTTACTGTTTTCATCCCACACTGGATAATTTATTAACCCACCACTGTCAACTGGCACGGAGCAATGTAGAGAAAACATAGGCCGGCTAAAACAATTGCGGTTTGTTAAAGCAGAAAGAAGCAACAGCCCCCACCCAACCTCCAGAGCCAAGTCCACTGTGAGGGACTAATGAGTGCCATGTGCACCATGCATCATGATTGGACAACAGAAATCTACACTATACTGTTTGGCCAAGAATAATGAAGGCATTATTTCGAAGATGTTTTTTGACCCGGAGACCGAATATAGTTAGTTGTCACTTTTTGTCAATTTCTCAGAGATTGTCTGTTGTATTGCATTCAAAATGTAATTACAATACACCATATGTAATGCACAAGTTGGTGTGGTTATTGTTTATGTAAATCAAACTTCAAATGCATAGTGTTGTCTTAAATACATGGTCTGCGACAGGGGCGTCGTTAGACCCTTTTTACTGGGGCACGTGCCCCAGTATAAATCTGCTGTGCCCCAGTAAATTCTAAAGTTTGAGTTTTATTTACTTTAACAATTTACTTTATTAGTCAGTGCATTCATTTAGATTGATAATCCAGGAAATTATAAACGCAGTATCCCAATCAACGCTTGTAAAATCAAAGCAGTTTAACCGAAAACACAAACCGATGCCCACAGAATTCCATGTCAACGCGCTCTTCTGAGCTTGCCAAATAGCCACTGACAAGAAACTCATTCTGTGTGAAATTCAGCAAAAAAAAAGTCAGAAATCTGTAGTGTCTCTTCTGTAGTGTTGATTATTTTTTATACTGTGAACTGACCACTTCAGTAGCGTGGGAAAAATGTTTCTTGTAGTAATGTACACTGTATCATAACAGTTCTTTCATATTTTCAACATAGTGCTAAAACCTACACAGCAAAATAGCTGAACATTTACAATAATATCTACATGACTTACTGTACATAAAAAAAAAATATCCAGTTCACATTTACAGTTTTTTACGAATATGTGTCATCATGCAATTTCAGATTCTGAGGTTGTTTACCAAATCAAATATTTTTTATTGTGGCGGTTTGAATTGACAGCAGCTGTTATTTGAGGCTGAGGTGAGGTGTGAGAGCAGTCTTCCTCATGACTGAACCAGCAGGCAGCAGGGAACATGATCAGGAAGCTATCATACATAGATTAGGTTTGAGAGGTCAGTGCTGGTTTATAGATAGCGGTTTTAAGGTGGTGTTGTTGTGTGTGTGTGCTGTCTTTGTTGGTTATGTATGTAGAGAGTCCGTTTTTGTATGTTTGCACAGACAATAAATAGGTAGGTTGTTTATGGGTCTTGTCTGTGTGCTTGACTGCAGCCCATTATTTCTCTTGTCCTCACTCTCTCTACTAGAACAACTTAGTATGCGCTTTTGTGGATGGAACATTTCAATTAAGTCAAATGCATTTTTGCTGAAATGTTTTTTTTAAAGGGAAATGTAAACATCCAATAATTATGTACAAAAAATAATAATTTCAACTAAAATGTACAAATTGCTGTCACAAATAAGAAACCTGCATAATTACTCAATTAGTGCTAACCAAGATCTTTACTTGTGTCAGAGTTGATCTCAGCAAGTTCATTCTATACGACCATAGTAGCTGGAAAGCACAAAGCACCAAAGCCTATAAAAATGTAATATCTCCCAAGTCAGGCATTTCTATTTAGAAATAAAAATTGTAGTTGCACAAATATTTATAATTTTTCAAGGTCAAAAGCTTACAAAGAAACAGGTTGATTTTCCAGACTGCCATCTATGATGAGAACATTGCTGTGTCACATTGAATTGAAGACATGTCTGCTTTTCCATATGTACTTACAGGCTTGATGGAGACAGCAGCATCGTCATAGCTTCCTCTCCTCATCGCTGCCATTCCAAATTCTAGGCTTGTCTCTGGACGCTGTGTGTCCATGTCTGTTTGTCTGCCTCAGGTTTCTCTGTGTCCTGTACCCCTGAGAGATGGATTGTGTGGGAGTTGGGCCGTACAGACAGGGAGTTACCAAAAGCACAGGAGGCCAGCTTCAATGGGATACTCAACATCACTGACCGGCTTCTTCAGCTGGTGCTAATGATGGGGTTCGAACAATGGAAACCAGGCAGACAAAAGAAGAGAGGGAGAGATCTGCCTGACCAAGATCTGCCTGGCCCCCAAAGGTCTGTGGTACGCCGGGCCTCCTTTGCCCCCCTCTTGTCCCTTGTCCACCCTGTTCTGATCTGGCAGCTCCAGGCCATAATTGAGATGGGACTCGGAGTCCCACCAAACGCTGCCAGGTTTCTCGCCCCCATTTCCAGGCTAATGAGGATGACAACCAGGAAACAATACTGATTGGGAGAAAGAGGGCAATGTCTCTCGTCCCTTCCCTACCTCCTTCCCCTCCACCTGCTCCAATCCCACAGACATTAGACAGAACATTTTGTGTGTGCGTGTGTGTGTGTGGGGGGGGGGGGTTGGAAAATAGGAGGTTCCTCCTTTTATCTTGAGTCCCAGTCCATCCTCATGCAGGCTCAGGGACCATACTGTTGGGTTGTTGGTCAAATTTAAAAAGTGCTTAGAGACACAACTTCACTCTAATATAGCTGAAAACAAACAGAGGGGATTCCAGAGGGTCTGTAATAATTGATGAACTGATGCAGCAAGATTTAGTTGTCCTTGCTTGTTGTAATTTTTCATCTCAGTGACGTCACGTTCTAGGCTGGGTCTGTTTCTGAGGTTAGGCTAACTAGGAGGAGGAACACTAAAAAGCATCTGACACGGTTTTCATATCAACTCTCCATTTACGGTAATACTTTTGGCTTGATGGGTCAACTTGCAGCAATTCAGAGTAATAAGGGACCATGAGATTAACAAGACCTACGGAGACTCATTTTTGAAATTCCGAGAATTTTTGATGAATACAAGTCACTGGTACACCCTTAAAGTGGCTTCAGCTTAATGATGCAGATGGATTCAAAGAGTTGACTAATAAGTTTAAATGTAATCATTAGACATGCTGTGAACCAATCCTAGCTGAAATCCTAATTTGACCGTGTTATGGGCATACATGTGCTACTGATCAGGCTAGAGATAATACAGTCAAAAAATGTAATCAAGCACATTTATGTCTTCACAGTATACACATACGTATAGTAGTGGTCACTCACATTCATAGTAACATACAGTATTTAGGTGGAACATATTTGTTGCTGGTATCAACACGTCAGGGTTAGGGCCGTAGCCAGACATTGTTAAAATTCGGGCTTAATTAGATAGGTAATTTATAAACCAATGGTCCACAGTGTCAGATATATTTTTCTGATTTGACAAATCAATAAAAACAGACACACAATGCCACTTCTTGTGAAGTGTAAAGTGGATGCCATTTAAAACCTTCAATGTTATTGGGTGTGCTTTGCCTTCGGCAAGGGCACAACCTTTGTTCTCTCACATATATATTTATTATTATTATTTATTTTTGCCCCCCTAAATATTCGTCAATATTTGGCCTACATAGACAACCTAGGTGTCAAAAGTTTCGTCTTGGTAGCGATTGAGTTGCTTGTATTTTTATTTACGTTCCGTTGCATGGTTTAGGCTCAAGTTAAGTTTTTGTGGCGAAAAGTGAAGCTAACGGTGGCTAATTTGCTAGCCACAGTCACTGACGTTACTTACGTCACTAACGTCACGAAAACACGCGTGACTACCTGTAGCAGAACATTTGTTTCGCATCTGTTAACTTGGGGGATAGCTAGGCTAACTATAGCTTTACTGCAAGGCAGCTGCACAAACGCCACAAGCAAAGAGGCCAGGGTGATAACTATTTACTCATTTTACTTTGTGATGTGAAACACAATTATGAAACGTAATGTACAATATTAGCTGATATTATTAAGGAAGTAGGCCCACATCTACTTTCGGAAACGGTAGTCTACTATTTCACTGAAGCATTAGCATGACATTAGCCTCTGTTGCCCGGGCAACACATACAACAGTGGTCTATGATGCATCTGTTTTCAATCGTTAAAATAAACATTCCTCACAAATACATTTTCTTTGTAGGATTTATTATGACATTACATTACAAGTAAACGATTTGTTGGTGAAATTATCATTACCTGTGGTTTCAAACCAGTGTTGCTCATTGCAACGCTGTAGCCTACGCGAGACACACGACAAAAACATCTAACTTACACAGCTGTTTAGGAAGTCAAACGGCGACAGAACATGTTCGGCACTCCCCTTACTTAAATCAAAAGTCTTTCAATAGGTGAAACTATCTGACTACTAACCTGAACTTCATTGCCACAGCCTAAACTTTGTCAATCTGTTCATGAAAATAATGAATTTCAGCCTAAACCGTACAACGGAACGTTTAATCGAATTCAACCAACGCAATCGCTACCAAGACGAACACAGCAGTAGTCTACTGTACTGTAGTAGTATAATTTACCGGGGCAGCTTCTCCACACAGGGCTATATCGCATTTTGCGTTGTTACTGACAATGATCGCTACCAGTGAGCTTTTTATGAATGAGCGATTTTCCACTAAATAAATGTCAAGTTTATTTACATTTTGGGGGGCATATTTTCAGTTAGCAGATGGTACTGTTTGAATCGCGATTCCATCTTCTACTGCCGGGTAACGTCGTAGAATAATCTTCAAAAGGGGTTCTTTATTAATGAATTAATGCAATATGAGTAGGCTAAATGCCTGAAAATATCACGAGAAGGGAAAACTTAAAAGGACGTTTAAGTCATAGAGATTAGGTCAATTTTTACACCGGTCTGCCAAATGTATTCGTTTTGATTCAGCTATGAGGCTGCCTCTTGCAGGGGAAATGAGAAGACATCATATTTAATTCTACACTTCACTCGTATTTTCAGTTGTAAACGAGCAGCACAAAAAAATGCTTTTAAATCTATGTAATCTTTATAAATAATAAGTATGCATTTTTATATACAAAATACAGAAATATCAGTTGTAAAAATGTCATTCAAAAACGGACCCCTGTGCAACCTACGCAAGCAAGCACACCCTACAATTTCCCCAGAAATTGTACCCTCTCTAGTTATTATTAGTATTTTTATTTCTTTTTGCCCCCCTAAAACTCAGTCAATATTTGGCCTACATACACAACCTAGGTGTCCAAAGTTTCGTCTTGGTAGCCATTGAGTTGCTTCTATTGGGATTTACGTTCCGTTGCATGGTTTAAGTGGAAATTAAGTTTTTGTGGCGAAAAGTGAAGCTAACGGTGGCTAACTTGCTAGCCACAGTCAATGACGCTACTTACGTCACTAACGTCACGAAAACTCGCGTGACTACCTTTAGCAGAACATTAGTTTAGCAGCTCGTTAACTTCTGGGAGATAGCTAAGCTAACTGCTTTACTGCAAGGCAGCTGCAGAAACGCCACAAGCAAAGAGGCCAGGGTGATAACTATTTACAAATTTTACTTTGTGATATGACACACAATTGTGACGTGTAATGTACAATATAAGCTGATTTTATTAAGGAAGTACATCTACTTTCGGAAACAGTAGTCTACTGTGTCACTGAAGTATTAGCATCATGACATTAGCCTCTGTTGCCCGGGCAACACATACTACAGTGGTCTATGATGCATGTGTTTTCAATCGTTAAAATAAACATTCCTCACAAATACATTTTCGTTGTAGGATTTATTATGACATTACATTACAAGTAAACGATTTGTGGGTGAAATTATCATTACCTGTGGTTTCAAACCAGTGTTGCTCACTGAAACGCAGTAGCCTACGCGAGACACAGCTGTTTAGGAAGTCAAACGGCGACAGAACATGTTCGGCACTCTCCTTACTTAAATCAAAAATCTATCTAACTACTAACCTTAACTTCATTGCCACAGCCTAAACTTTGTCAATCTGTTCATGAAAATAATTAATTTCAGCCTAAACCGTACAACGGAACGTTAAATCGAATTCAACCAACGCAATCGCTACCAAGACGAACACAGCAGTAGTCTAGTACTGTACTGTAGTAGTAGAATTTACCAGGGCAGCTTCTCCACACAGGGCTATATCGCATTTTGCGTTGTTACTGACTGATCGCTACCAGTGAGCTTTTTATGAATGAGCGATTTTCCACTAAATAAATGTCAAGCTTATAAATGTAATCTTTATAAATAATAAGTATGCATTTTTATATAAAATATACAGAAATATCAGTTGTAAAAATGTCATTCAAAAACGGACCCCTGTGCAACCGACGCAAGCAAGCACACCCTACAATTTCCCCAGAAATTGTACCCTCTCTAGTTAGGATTCCTCCGTAAGGAGGAAACCTATTGTTATTGTTAGTTTTATTATTAGGATTCCTCCGTAAGGAGGAAACCTATTGTTATTGTTAGTTTTATTAGGGGCCAAGCAGCGAAGCTGCGAGGCACCTATTGTAATTGGTAGTATTATTAGGATTCCTCCGTAAGGAGGAAACCTATTGTTATTGTTAGTTTTATTATTATTATTATTATTAGGATTCCTCCGTAAGGAGGAAACCTATTGTTATTGTTAGTTTTATTATTAGGATTCCTCCGTAAGGAGGAAACCTATTGTTATTGTTAGTTTTTTAGGATATTTTAGGATTCCTCCGAAACCTATTGTTATTGTTAGTTTTATTATTATTATTAGGATTCCTCCGTAAGGAGGAAACCTATTGTTATTGTTAGTTTTATTATTATTATTCTAGTTCCATGGGAGTCAATGGCAGCCCCTTGAACCCTTGGATAACTTTTTGTGAAATTTGGCACACTCATTAAGGACAGTTCCTTCTATACCTACACCAAGTTTCATGTATCCCATTAGACCACTCTAGCGCCACCAATGGGTCAAAGTTGGACTTGTGTTTACACACGCAACTTTTGAACCGTATGACTGATTTTCAAAAATGAGGTACCATTGGATTCCCTGGATCAAGACGAGTTCAACGCACCATATGACGTCAATTTCCGGTTATATAGATTTTTCGCCATTTCCGGTTTTATCAAAAACCTTTGAAAGCCTACTCCTCCTACAATTTTTGTAATTTGAATGATGACTCCTACATGATGATCTTCAGACCAAGCCTCACAAAAGTTATCGAAAAGAATTTTGATTCTCATAACCGTTTGTTCGGTACAGCCAATCAAATTCAGCAGAAAAGCCGCCAAACAAGAAGTGAAGTCATATCTCAGCAAATCTTTGAGATATCAACGCCAAACTTGGTATGATGACTCGGAACCCTCTTCTGAGGATGTCTACACAATTTGGTGTCATGTGATCACTGGGCGTGGCCGCAGGAAGCAAAAATGTGTTTTGGCCAATAACTATTGATTTGTTTGCCTTTATTAAGTGATTCCTTTGTCTCATGATATCTTGGGACATCCCGTGTGTGACACATGATAACTTGTGATAAAAGCCGAATTGATGCGGCCGCCATTTTGAATTAATTGAAAAACGTTTTTTCTCTACTTGTCCTACAATTTTTGTCATATCTTCTTCAAAATTACCAGAGAGGATCTTCAGACCAAGCCTCACAAAAGTTATCCCATGGCGTTTTGACTTTCTAAACCGTTTGGCCGGTACAGCCAATCAAAATCAGCAACAAAGCAACCAAACAGGAAGTTGGGTCAAATCTCAGCAAATCTTCGAGATATCAACACCAAACTTGGTATGTCACAAGGAATACACTACATGATGTTACCATGTGCAAAGGCAACTTCATATCTCAAAAAATGGTTGATATAAAGCAAATCGAATTTATCGCTAACGCTAAAATAATACTTTACAAATCCGCCAGTCAAAAACTGATACTCTGATTCAATCACAAGTTCATATGAAGACTCTTGAGAATGTTTAGTACACAAATCTGAGAAAAAGTTGACTGTGAGATGAAAAGTCGATTTGTGGTGAATATTTGAAACATGCATGCTTGGCTAATTGCTAATGAAATTTCCAATGTAATGTCTCCCTCGGCTCCTCAGCGCGCGCGCTCCACATTCTCACACACTCAGCCTTTCCCTTGACACACGCGGAAGCTTGGCGAGACGCATACACAACATTTCAGGCAATTGTGGGCTGACTAAGCCCCCACTCATTCCTTGGCTTGAAGTGAAGGCCCTTGTGGATCTTGATGGTAATGCATTTTAGAAAAAGTTCTCAAAATCCTGAAACATTGATAGTATAGGCCAGGAGTAACTACCACACCACAAATGACGCACCATTATCCATAGGTGGCGCTACGGCCAAGTCCCAATTGTCCATTTACAAAGTGATGCCATTCGCATCCCATTTGTCCCAAAATTCTGAAATTCATTAGATATGCCTTATTTCTCATGAGGAACAAAAAAGCCTCAATAACCTATAACGGCCGCCGTATTGGATTTTTTTGTACAATAAAGATTTAGGAAACACGTTTTTTCGCTACTTCTCCTACAATTTTTGTCCAATCTTCCCCAGAATTGGCAGGTATCATCGTCAGAGCAACCCTCACTGAATTCTTCAACAGATTTTTCAATTTCAAAACCGTTTGTCCGGTACAGCCAATCAAAATCGTCAACAAAGCAACCAAACAGGAAGTTGGATCAAATCTCAGCAAATCTTTGAAATATCAACACCAAACTTGGTGTGTCACGTGAAAGACAGTACATCATGTTCCCATGTGAGAAGGCAAATTAATATCTTAAAAAATGATTGAAATAAAGGAAATCTAATTTATTTCTAACGCTAAAATAATGCTTTACACATCCGCCAGTCAAAAAACTCTGATTCAATCACAAGTTCATGAAGACTCTTGAGAATGTTTAGTACACAAATCTCAGAAAAAGTTGACTGTAAGATGAAAAGTTGAATTTTGGTGAATATTTGAAAAATGCATGCTTGGCTAATTGTTAAGGAAATTTCCAATGAAATGTCTCCCCTGCTCCTCAGCGCGCGCGCTCCACATTCTCACACACTCAGCCTTTCCCTTGACACACGCGCAAGCTTGGCGAGACGCATACACAACATTTCAGGCAATTGTGGGCTGACCAAGCCCCCACTCATTCCTTGGTCTTTAGCAAAAGCCCATGTGGATCTTCATGGTATTGCATTTCCGATGTTGTATGCAATGGTAAAAAGTTCTCAAAATCCTGAAACATTGATAGTATAGGCCAAGAGTAACTACCACACCACAAATGGCCCAATATCACCCATAAGTGACGCTACAGGCCACGCCCTGATACACAAAGATACAAGGCTTTCTGGAATGGGTAGGCTCACCAAGCCCCCTCCCTTCACTCCTTGGCTTGAAATAAAAGCCCTTGTGGATCTTGATGGTATTGCATTTCAGATTTGGTATCCCATTGGTAAGTCTGCAGCATGGATTTTTACAGTGACAATTTTTAAAGAATATACATTTTTCAATGGTTTGCAATGTTTGGAGGAATCCGCCATTGCTGCTTGCAGCTATATTTAGGATTCCTCCGTAAGGAGGAATTCTATTGTTATTGTTAGTTTTATTATTATTAGGGTTCCTCCGGTAGGAGAACCCTATTGTTGGGTGTGCTCAAGCCTTCGGCGAGAGCACAACCTTTGTTCTCTCACATATATATTATTATTATTATTTTTATTTCTTTTTGCCCCCCTAAAACTCAGTCAATATTTGGCCTACATAGACAACGTAGGTGTCAAAAGTTTAGTCTTGGTAGCGATTGAGTTGCTTTTATTGGAATTTACGTTCCGTTGCATGGTTTAGGCTGAAGTTAAGTTTTTGTGGCGAAAAGTGAAGCTAACAGTGGCTAATTTGCTAGCCACAGTCACTGACGTTACTAACGTCACTACGTCACTAACGTCACGAAAACACGCGTGACTACCTTTGGCAGAACATTCGTTTCGCATCTGTTAACTTGGGGGATAGCTAGGCTAACTATAGCTTTACTGCAAGGCAGCTGCAGAAACGCCACAAGCAAAGAGGCCAGGGTGATAACTATTTACTCATTTGACTTTGTGATATGTGTAGCGGAGTTTGCTCGTTTAAAGATAGAAATACTTAATTTATCATAAAGTCTGGGGCACCACCCTAATATTGGTTTAGGACATTAGGGAATCCTATGTTTAATATGTAATAATCAGTCTCATCTTTAGGAATGAATTCGTTCTAAGAGTAGAGCCAATCGTAACATCAGTGAACACGCACGTCAAAATATCTTTACAATGAATTTATTCAAGTAAGGTAAACAGATCTTATGAAAAGTTGGATTATGGGTTTGATATGAGAGATTGGTTTCAATGAACAGAATGAAATGGTCTAACTTAAAGAAAGGCAGAAATTGTACAGTCAGTGATTACATCCTTACAAATCATAAACAGAGCTCACGCCAATGCCATGTCGAGGAGGAAAGAGCGTTAGCCATAGTTACGTTTGATCAGGGGTTGATCAATGATGTTGAGGGCGGTTTGCGCCAAAGGTCCATTTGAAGAATCTGAAGTCACAGCGCGGCTGCGCTGGGTCATGTGACTGAGTCTGCGGGATCTCAGTGAAGTCGCATTTGGAATTGCGTTTTTGGTTCTTCTGTTGAAACGTCCCGATAGTGACGCGTTCACTATGAAGTTGAATCTCAGGAGAAGCTTGGCGACGTCCTTTGGAACGCCAATCCTGATGGCGTTCATGCCATGGTCGGTTTCGCTGGAGTCCGAGATTGATGGTCATCTTAGGGCTTTATACAGTTCGAGGGAGGACCCGTCTGGGGTCAGATGTGGATTGGGGGAAGCTGGGTTCTCAACTCCCCCCTCCTTCCTTCACACCTACCAAAGGTGTGATCTGATCTCTGGCTGATCATTCGATGGTTCAAATATTGTTCTGGACATCTTGGTACAGTTACAAAATATAGTTGAATGATTGTTTTATTATGATAGCTTCGTGTAGATACCAAGAATGACGTGGTTATCTTTCAGGAAGAATGAGTTGTTACTAGAATCAAGATTTCAGTGAACACAACATTAAAACAAAGTAACAAACATAACACAAATATCCCTCTCATAATTCTCCACCTTGTACTCTTGTGGTAAAGTCTCAAGAACTTTCCTCAAAAGTTCTGATCAAGGTATGTTCTTTGTTCAAATCGCCGCCGAAACGGATAGCAAATGGTCGCTGGAGACGTGTTGTCTAAATCAGGCCCTTTGAAGCTTGCAAGCTAGCAGGAGGGCTGATTTGGTAGATTGGGGAGGTCCCCCCCCCCTTCTATGGTTCCTTTGCATCGGCGTTGGGTGGGTAATCAGCATACTGAGGGTGTCACAAGGGCTGATTCTGATGTGATTGAATCACTCTTCAGGTGTGGCAAGATGTTGGCTCCGTGTGGTCTTGTGGACCTCACTACATATGACACACAATTGTGATGTGTAATGTACAGTATAAGCTGATATTATTAAGGAAGTACATCTACTTTCGGAAACAGTAGTCTACTATTTCACTGAAGTATTAGCATCATGACATTAGCCTGTGTTGCCCGGGCAACACATACTACAGTGGTCTATGATGTAGCGTTATCTGTTCTCAATCGTTAAAATAAACATTCCTCACATATACATTTTCGTTGTAGGATTTATTCTGACATTAGTAAACGATTTGTTGGTGAAATTACCATTACCTGTGGTTTCAAACCAGTGTAGCTCACTGCAACGCTGTAGCTTACGCGAGACACACGACAAAAACATTTAACTTACACAGCTGTTTAGGAAGTCAAATGGCGACAGAACATGTTCGGCACTCCCCTTACTTAAATCAAAAGTCTATCTAACTACTAACCTGAACTTCATTGCCACAGCCTAAACGTTGTCAATCTGTTCATGAAAATAATTAATTTCAGCCTAAACCGTACAACGGAACGTTACATCCAATTCAACCAACGCAATCGCTACAGTACCAAGACGAACACAGCAGTAGTCTAGTACTGTACCGTAGTAGAATTTACCGGGGCAGCTTCTCCACACGGCTATATCGCATTTTGCGTTGTTACTGACAATGATCGCTACCAGTGAGATTTTTATCAATGAGCGATTTTCCACTAAATAAATGTCAAGCTTATTTACGTTTTTGGGGGCATATTTTCAGTTAGCTGTGCTCAAGCCTTCGGCGAGAGCACAACCTTTGTTCTCTCACATATATATTATTTATTGTTTATTGTTTATTTTCGCCCCCCTAAAACTCAGTCAATATTTGGCCTACATACACAACGGCGGTGTCAAAAGGTTCGTCATGGTAGCGATTGCGTTGCTTCTATTGGAATTTACGTTCCGTTGCATGGTTTGGGCTTAAGTTAAGTTTTTGTGGCGAAAAGTGAAGCTAACGGTGGCTAATTTGCTAGCCACAGTCACTGACGTTACTAACGTCACTACGTCACTAACGTCACAAAAACACGCGTGACTAACTGTAGCAGAACATTCGTTTCGCATCTGTTAACTTGGGGGATAGCTAGGCTAACTATAGCTTTACTGCAAGGCAGCTGCAGGAACGCCACAAGCAAAGAGGCCAGGGTGATAACTATTTACTCATTTTACTTTGTGATATGACACACAATTGTGATGTGTAATGTAAAATAAACATTCCTCACATATACATTTTCGTTGTAGGATTTATTATGACATTAGATTACAAGTAAACGATTTGTGGGTGAAATTATCATTACCTGTGGTTTCAATCCAGTGTATCACTGCAACGCTGTAGCCTACGCGAGACACTACAAAAACATTTACACAGCTGTAGGAAGTCAAACGGCGACAGAACATGTTCGGCACTCCCCTTACTTAAATCAAAAGTCTATCTAACTACTAACCTGAACTTCATTGCCACAGCCTAAACTTTGTCAATCTGTTCATGAAAATAATTAATTTCAGCCTAAACCGTACAACGGAACGTTAAATCCAATTCAACCAACGCAATCGCTACCAAGACGAACACAGCAGTAGTCTAGTCTGTACTACTACTGTACCGTAGTAGTACAATTTACCGGGGCAGCTTCTCCACACAGGGCTATATCGCATTTTGCGTTGTTACTGACAATGATCGCTACCAGTGAGCTTTTTATGAATGAGCGATTTTCCACTAAATAAATGTCAAGCTTATTTACGTTTTGGGGGGCATATTTTCAGTTAGCAGATGGTACTGTTTGAATCGCGATTCCATCTTCTACTGCCGGGTAACGTCGTAGAATAATCTTCAAAGGGGGTTCTTTATTAATGAATGAATGCAATGAGTAGGCTAAATGCATGAAAATATCACGAGAAGGGAAAAACTTAAAAGGACGTTTAAGTCATAGAGATTAGGTCAATTTGTACACCGGTCTGCCAAATGTATTCGTTTTGATTCAACGATGAGGCTGCCTCTTGCCTCTTGGGGAAATGAGAAGACATCCATTTCATTCTACACTTCACTCGTATTTTCAGTTGTAAATGAGCAGCAAAAAAAAATGCTTTTAAATCTGTCATCTTTATAAATAATAAGTATGCATTTTTATATAAAATACAGAAATATCAGTTGTAAAAATGTCATTAAAAAACAGACCCCTGTCCAACCGACGCAAGCAAGCACACCCTACAATTTCCCCAGAAATTGTACCCTCTCTAGTTATTATTATGTTTTACCCATGGGAGTCAATGGTAGCCCCTAGACCAGTACCGTAAAAAGTTGTGAAATTTGGCATGTTGAAACTGCAGACCATAAGTAACTACCATACCAAACATGGGCCATGTGAGACAATAGGTGGCGCTACAGGCCACGCCCCAATATGTCCATTTTCAAATTGATGCCATTTGCAGGCCATAAGTCCCAAAATTCTGAAATTCATTACATATGCCTTATTTCTCATGAGGAACAAAAAAGCCTCTAGAAGCTATAACGGCCTCCATATTGGATTTTTCTGTACAATAAAGATTAAGGAAACGCGTTTTTCCACTACTCCTCCTACGTTTTTGATTGAATTTTCTCCAAAATTGCCATAGATGATCTCCGGACTGAGCCTCACAAAAGTTATCGTAGGGATTTCTGATTTTCAAAACCGTTTGTCCGGTAGAGCCAATCAAAATATGCAACAAAGCAACCAAACAGGACGTTTGGTCAAATCTCAGCAAATCTTTGAGATATCAACACCAAACTTGGTATGTCACGTGGAAGACACTACAACATGTTACCATGTGCAAAGGCAACTTCATACCTCTAAAAATGATTGATATAAAGCAAATTGAATTTATTGCTAATGCTAAAATAATGCTTTACACATCCGCCGGCCAAAAACTGATACTCTGATTCAATCACTAGTTCATATGAAGACTCTTGAGAATGTTGAGTACACAAATCTGAGAAAAAGTTGACTGTAACATGAAAACTCGATTTTTAGTGAATATTTGAAACATGCATGCTTGGCTAATTTCTAGGGCTGTTTCCCCAAATCCTCTCCCTTTGCTCTTGTGCGCGCGTGCTCCACATTCTCACACACACAAGGGGCCAGAGCCCCTTGACACACGCGCGAGCTTGGTACGACGCACAAGAAGACGACCATTTTATTTTATCGTTGGAGAACTCCTGCAGCCCTCAGAGATTTTCATTGTTACATTTGACAGTGAGTAATAAGAGCCTACAACAGAAGTACAAAACATGTATTTTAGCGTTTGTATTCGTATGATAACTTGAAGACTTTTATACTGTCGTAAACAGGATAGCAGCTAATCTATCTAGGCTAGCTGAGCTAAGGATTTCTCTTTGTACAGACAGTATTACAGGCTAGCAAGTCGTAAAATCTTTAACATTATACTTGCTTCTGTGAGACGCGTTTGAAATTTGTATACTGTGCGTAACTATGCGGTTGGGTTGTTCTATTTTTACATGTCATTGTTGATGTAATTTAAATTAGTACGGTGAGTTCCAAATGTGTCTTTCGATTAAACACTGCAACGTGTATTACACAATGATAATTTGTGGTGCGGCGTTTATTCGAAGGCAACGTTTAATTAGAAGACAGATTCAGTGAATTGTAGCTGAAGTGCGGCCATACACAAACAAATAGACAAGCAGGTCAAACAAATGCCGAGCAAGCTATAACCCTTAACCCTTTCACACGTAGGTTCTAAATTCCTTGACTGGTCCCCCAGAGTGAGTTTTTTATGCGCGTGAGTTTGGATCAATCTCAACGTTCCAGAAATTGATTATGACGCATTAAAATCGAATTGCTATACAATTTAAGTATTTCTCGGTTCGCATTTTCCATTGACCTAGTTTGCACCCCGTATTAGTGACGAATACTCCATTCATTGGTTGTTTTGTTTATCCACCTTCTCGTTACGTATTTCTTCCGCTTCAGGGGACTGGCTGAAACCTTCAAAGTAGATATTTTGGCTATTATTCTGGTGACTGAAGTATTTATATAACTCAAATTATACCACCCATATAGTTTGCACGATACTGAGATGAAAGCATGAACTGTTGTATTTCACGAGGTGATGTTTTTGCCAAACTAGCTAGCTCGTAGTGTAGTAAAGAGTCAATCAACAAGTTAGCTGTTGCTAATTTACTAGGCTATGTTACGTTGTTTGTGTGGTCGGATTATAACGAATACAAAATAATTTGGATACATCCAGTCAGTCTAATTTGATTTCTATTCATCGTTTTGTTTTCTCTAGCTGGCTTCCATCTCGTAAACCTTCTGAGTTGGCAACGCAGCCAGTGTTCACAAAATAAGTTACTGGATGGAAGCCAGCTAAACGAAAACAAAACGATACATTACAATCCTAGTAATACACTAGACTGACTAGATGCACTTGCATTACTTTGTTATAATCCTACTACACAAACTACGTAACATAGCCAAGTAAATTAGCAGCAACTGTTGATCGTCAACCAAATTGAGCTATACTGTAGGCGAGACTGGAACATGACTCCCAGACACCTCGGCGAAAGGCGATCAAGCAAGCTCATGCTGCTTGGATACCTTCAAACCTTTTTGGTTGGCTTCAATTTATCTGGGAAACTTTTCTGGTGAGTAGATTATTTATACCCACAAAATATACACATACCTGTGGCATGATATTGAGACGAAAGCATGACCTGTGGTTGTTTTCCACTATCTGATGTTTTTGCTAGCTAGCTCATAGTAAAGGGTATTATTCAGGTAACTAGCGATTACTAACTTGCCATGTTTAGTCAAATTAAAGCAAACACAATAATTCAGACATCCATTCTATATTGATGGCTATGTTTTGTGATCTCTTGCTACCATCTACTGTCATTAATTTCCGTGTTGATAGAAAATGTATTCCTCATTTATTGTCAGGCCACAGTTCAAGCAAAAATGAGAGGCAAGTGTAATTTGTTTGGAAAATCTGGGCTAGGGCTAGTTGATGGACGACATGTAGAATAAACCAGACTTTATGCTTTATGCTTATGGGTAATGAAACGCACCACTTGTCATACCACTTGATTGCCTGCTGTTGACCGTTTTCTATATCTTGAACATCTCCCTATAATTTTACAGGTGAATGTTGGCCCGCACAGGTCCCGTTCCAAGAAACAGAACATGACAGCCCTGCTGTACAAATTGTCCATGTATAGTACATGGCCTTCTCTCAGGTGTCGAGCAAGTACGGTCAGCACAAAGTGACCATTCCTTGCTGAACATCAACAAGACCGTCAAACACCTAATTCCTTGATGTACCAGCAGCATGTTTATTTTTTTGCAAAGGCTGAAAGCCCATCTCCCATCCCACACCCTCACCACATTGCATAGAGGGACTGTAGAGAGCATCCCAAGGAGCTGCATCACGGCCTGCAGAGGACAGTGAGGACAGCTGAGAAGATAGTCAGGATCTCTCTGCCCTCCCTCACAAACATCTATACCAAATGCTGCATCCCCAAACCCACACGCATTGTGGACAAACCCATGCACCCCACACGCTCCTGTACATCATCAAACTCAATATTTTTGCATATTGCTGCTACCTCAATAACTGATGTCCATGTATTATGGTATTAGTATGTTATGTTTACATTCAGTTTCCCTTGCACTAGCTTACTTGTTTACATTCACAGTATCCCCACTTCTTGGTGTTTTGAGGCATTTGTCACAAATTTCATCTTGTCTTATTGGACCAATTTTATTGACCTAATTCCACACAGTTGTTGTAGTTGTCTAGGTTATGTCTAGGTCCTGGAAGAACGTTGTTTTGTTTCATTGTGTACTGTAAGTATATGATGACAATAAATACCAGTTGACTTGTCATGACAACAGATCCAGAAATCCCAAGCCCTTCATGATCCTGGATGTCCATAGTGGATCCTGTGTAAAGGATCATGTCCTAAACATAGCCAGTACATCACACAACTCAAACATGCTGTACCTTTTTGCCGATATGTTGACGGAAGCTATGCCTACCCCTACACAGTGTCAAGGTTTTAAATAATTTTGATGTGATATTTTTTATAGCTGTGTGCTAATGATATTCATTGATATGTAACGTGACAATGACGAGATTGTACCCTTTCCTGGACATGTAATTAGCTACCTGAAATGAGTAAAAGGATACGTGTTAAAAATTAAGAAACGTGTTGGTGTGGGCTTTTTAACTTATTAAAATATTTATTAAAATAACTTAGTACTGTCATTACTGTTCCGATTTTTAAATATTCACACAGGTGAATCCACAGTGAATTGATATGATATATTATCGTAGTGTAGCTTTTCGATAATGCTAACTTGGCTAATGACGATAATGTAGGCTGCCATGTTTTTTGTTTTGATCAGTACTCTGCATTGTGGGTGTCAAATGGTCAACGAGATGACCTACTCTTCTCACGAGAAAATACTGAGGTGTACGGGGTCAAGGGGTACATCATCAAGGGTCATATTTGTTGCCGGAAGACAAAAAAATCAAAGATGGCCTCTAGTAGCTCAAAACGAGACGAAAGACAGACGAATGTCAGATGTTTTAGATGCATATTTGTGAACGTATATCTATTATTTCGATCTCTGGTTGGTTGTACAATAGTAAAATCTGTTGAAAGCGATAGCCAAGTCAAGGAAAACGGATAATATTATGGTTTACTAGGTGGCGTGAGTAAAGCGTGAGTTATTTTTGGTTAGCTGTCAGCTAACATTAGCTAAACTAAATTGTTTGAACGTTTTCTTATGGATAATAAAGGTAAACTTTCTCAAAATATACAGTAAATTGAGATTCATGTTTATAACATACGCGTAGGCTAATGCTGAAGAGTTTATTGTTACTTAATAAGCTAAACTGGACATTCTAAAGGACGCGTTCCAACACACCGGTGTGTTGGTACGCTCCAGGGACCAGCCAGGACTCAACACACCGGTGTGTTCGTACGCGTCAAAGGGTTAAGGCTAGTTTTTGCTTTTGTGGACGGCGTTTCAAATGTATGTACTGTACGTACCTACGGTTGGGTTATTCTATCTTTAGCTACATGTCATTGTTGATGTAATTTTGTTTGTTCGTTCCAAGTTTTTCTGACGGTCTTCACATCGTAAGTTATTATTTTCCAAACTGTAGCTAGGTAGCCTAGTTTGCTGCACAGATAGAGCTACCTAGCATTAAACAAGTAGCAATGGTACCATGGTTGTTTTGCTTGCTAGCTTTGTTTGGGTTCATGGTTTGATCGTTTAGGAGTTCCATTGAAAGCCTATAGAGCTACAATACGTTTGTAATCGGCATGTTGTACTATGCTGCACGATTTCCCATCTCTTGATAACATTTTATATTTGTATCAATTTTATACACTAAATTGCCAAAGTATTCGCTCGGTTGCCTTTACACGCTCATGAACGTGAGTGACATCTCATTCTTAAACCATAGGATATGATGTCGGACCACCCTTTGTAGCTATAATAGTTTCAACTCGTCTAGGAAGGCTTTCCACAAGGTTTAAGAGGTTTATGGAAATGTTTTACCATTCTTCCAGAAGTGCATTTGTGAGGTCCAACATTGATGTGGAACAAGAAGGTTTGGCTCACAGTCCCTGCTCTAATTCATCCCAAAGGTGTTGTATTGGGTTGAGGTCAGGACTGTGTGCAGGCCACTCAAGTTCGTCCACATCAATCTCGCTCATCCATGTGTTTATGGGGCTTGCTTTGTGCACTGTTGCACAGTCATGTTAGAACAGGAAGGGGCCATCTCCAAACTGTTCCCACAAAGTTTGGAGCATGAAATTGTTCAAAATGTTGGTGAATTATTGCATTTCAGGAAATTAACTTATGGGTGGGAAATATTCAATGGATTGGGCTCGGCGGGGTATTTTGTCATTCATCCATTCCTACTCCATGCTCTTGATTATGTAATTGACCTACAGGTACATCTTCTAGGCTATGTTTATTTGTTTTAATTTTCTAATGTGAGTCAGTGGCTTGGCAGTATTTTAACAGTAAGGTTTGGTTATTTGTGTTAAACTGTGATGATTCTTTTGGTGAAACATGAATTTAAAGTAAAAACCATTTGCAAGATAAATTGTTCTCAATTGGTCTTAATTTGTATTTATAGTCGAGTCTGTTTCTGTATGTTTACATTTTACAGACTTAAATTTGAAATGTGTAAATTGAATAAAGGGAAATAATGGATGTCTAAATATTTTTTTTAAGTACAGAGATTGGTGTTTTGAGAATCCTAACCATTTCAATATTTTCTTAAAGGTCTGTATACTAGAACTGTTGAGTATGAAGTTATGATAATGTAAGACTATGAAATTGTTAAGCAGTAGTGTGGTATGTTACATTTCATAGTTTTTGATGGTTTTTCTATGTGTTTTTTAGATGCCACGTTCCAGCAAGAGATCCAGGGCAGCCAAGAAAAGGATATCTGCTCCAGAAGACCAAGGATCCACTGTTGAGGTTAGACTTCCTTGTGGGAAAAAATGCTAAACCAGTGTGTTTAAGTGATAAGATTAATTGAGAAAAATGAATGTGAATGAGCATTTTTAACAACGTCTTTGTTACGGACCCATGTTTAAAATGTCCTAATTCAGTCTGTATAGTTGTGGTTGTGTGTTTTTTCTTTTCTCCCCTCTTTCTTTCTATTCGCTGCATGCAGGTATGGTCTAGTCGGCGTTTGTTGGCGGTTGGCTATCAGTCTCCCTACCTCGTGATTGGCAATCAGCCGCGCACTTCCAATCAGCGGTTTAGTTGTCAACATAAAATTACCACACTGGTCAGCTGTTTCAGAGATTGCTTTGGAAAGTTGCTTGTTTAGAGAGTTGTCAAGTCAGAGAGACTTCTTGTTGAAATCATTGTAAATGTTGTTATTATTTTGTTAGAATGGTTTGCTTCATAGTGAACCCTTTTAATAGAGCAGTTAGTGGTGCAGCGTTTATTCGAGGGTGGCGTTCATTCAAGGGCAACGTTTAATTGGTAAGAGAGATTCAGTGAATTGTAGCTGCAGTGCAGCCATAGACAAACACAGAATAGACAAGGAAGTCAAACAAAAGCCCAGTGTAAAATGTATGCCGCGCGTGTCTCTACTTTGTGTACAAATCTGACGCAGCATGCCGTAACATTCTTACACTTTAGCTTTCAAACAGAAACCTGTGCAGAAAGCACTCACCACCAGCAACAGATCTATAGCACGCAAACTTGGTGTTGATGAAAAGCACATTCAGGAATGGTTAAGTCAGCTACCTCGCCATATTCTATACAATATGTATAACTATCTATAGGCCTGAATGCAATTGTCGCAATTGCATTATAATAATGTATACATTTTTTTCAAGCAATGTCTTAATTTAGAATTATATAATTGTATTCAGAATTATTACGTGACTTTATTTTGAAGGCCTTTTGGGACGCTCATGAGTGAGAGAGTCGACAACCTAACAGCAAGCGAAGCACAGACAATTTAAAGCTCTGATAAAAGTTTCAAGTTCAAGTTTATTATCATATACTCATAAACAGCATTTATAAGTAATGAAATTCTTTGTGCTCAATGTCCGTTCAACTTGCAGAATAAAAAAATTAAATACTAAAGAATGGAGAAAAAGGGTAGAAAAAATAAGAAAAATTGTAGTGCAAAAAGATATTTCAAGGACAGTTCAGCATCCTGATGGCATGTGTGAGAAAACTATCCCTGTATCTGCTGGTACAGGACCTTATACTCTTGTATCGCCTTCCAGAAGGCAGGAGGGAGAAAAGACTGTGGCAGGGATGACTAGGGTCAGAAATGATCCACTTGGCCTTTCTCCTGCACCGCTGGCTGTAAAGGTCCTGAATGGATGGTAATGCAGTCCTTGTAATACGCTGTGCAGATTTGACCACTCTTTGTAGTGTCTTCCTGTCCTGGGCAGTGCTGTTGCCAAACCATGTTGTAATGCCACCAGTCAGTATGCTCTCAATGGTGCACCGGTAAAAATTGGTCAGTATAGTGCAGTCCATGCCAAATTTCCACAGTCGCCGCTGAAAAAAGAGCCTCTGTTTCGCTGTCCTTGTAACCACACCAATATGGTGGTCCAGCTCAGATCCTCACTGATGTTGATACCAAAAAATCTGAAACTTTTGACTCTCCACAGCTGTGCCCGCGATGTGAATGGGTGCATGTTCTCCCTGCAGCTGCCTGTAGTCCACTATCAACTCCTTGTTTTTTGCTACATTAAGCAACAGGCTGTTATGCTGACACCAGGATGTCATTGTTGCCACCTCTGCTCTGTAGGCAGACTCATCACCATTCTTGATGCAGCCGATAATGGTGGTGTCATCAGCAAACATAATGATAGTGTTGGACCTTTTTGTGGCTGCACAACCATAGGTGAACAGAGAGTACAACAGTGGGCTTAACACACAACTCTGTGGGGCACCAGTGCTGAGTGTTAGACTGGTGGGGTGATGTTACCTAGCCGTACTGCCTGTGTCCTGTCCAGCTGCACATGGAAGGACTGATGTTCCGGTCCTGTAGTTTTATGATGAGCCTGGATGGTACTATGGTGTTGAAAACGGAGCTGAAGTCGATGAAGAGCATCCGCACGTATATGTTGTTCTGATCCAAGTGAAAGAGAGCAGTGTTCAAGGCCAAAGCTACAACATCATCTGTAGACCTGTTCGGCCTATATGCAAACTGGAGTGGGTCTAATGCAGGTGACAGGCAGGATGTAATGTGGTCTTTGACTAACGTCTCAAAGCATTTCATCACAACAGGGCAACAGGGCGGTAATCATTGAGACAGCTCACTGATGGTTTCTTAGAGACTGGGATGATGGTGGCCCCCTTGAACCTATTGGGGACGACAGACTGCGACAGGGAGAGGTTAAAGATGTCAGTGAACACCTCTGCCAGTTCAGGAGCACAGGCCTTGAGAACACAGCCAGGGATGTTGTCAGGTCCTGGAGCTTTATGCACATTCACTCTAAGTGATAAGTTTAAGGTTGTTATAGAGGTTGTTAGCAATCTAAGGAAACCTCTATTCCCTTGTGTAGGCTACAGCATGCAGCCAACAAAGTATGTTGTTTTGTGTCTGTATTTGACTTTGGTGAATGTTATTTACATGCTGCGCATGTCATTGCATGTTCATATTAAGCTAATGTGGTTTTTATTTTCTCATTACAGCGTGAGTTTAGTTTTAACGGTGGATTTGGAGAAAAAGCTTCAAATAAATATGTAGCAAGAAAGACACTTGTGCCTGCCAGTGTTTCATGGGATAATAGTATGCTACACTTGTAAATTACTTGTGTAATAAATACTGTGTTTTAATTTAACCAATTAAATAACCGTTTTCTGATTTTTTGCCATTTATTACACAATGTTCATTTTTGGTGCAGCGTTTATTCAAGGTCAACGTTTAATCAAAGAAAAACTGTAGTTTTCTTCCCAGCATGGGAAGGCCAAAGGATGTTTACAATTGTAGTAGGCCATTGATATGTTTTAAAAGTTCAGGGATGTAATTTGTTGGATAAGAAGCCCCCATCCCCCACTCCAGAGACAATTGATGACAGAGAGGTGCTGACATTAAGTTAAACATAGTCATGCGTTAAAGAGTAGAGTAAAAAATAGAGACAAAATGTGTACATGGATGTTGAAACTCAGTGCTCTGAGTTTGTGCATGTCAGTTTAGACAAACGTAGCCTTTTAAACCTCTAGGTTTAATTCTCTCTTTTATACATTTAAAGTTGGATTTGACATTTAACAGACATTTAATCATTTAGCAAGTTGTTTGACTCAAAAACCATAACGAAGTACATATGGTGTAAAAAATCTGCAGTCAAATTTGGCGAAATTGCTAGCTTGGATGTTATCTTTACATATAGATGGGTTGGTGGTTACAAACAATGAGGATGCGCACGCAGCTTCAAGGCAGAACAATGCCTACCATTTCACCTCTAGTTTATATGTTCCCACCCCCCCCCCCCCCTTCTGAATAAAGTTAGATTGATCTGATTTGTTGATATCTGTTGCTATGAAAACCATTTTAGCCAAGCTAACTAACATTGTTTTTAGCTAGCTGACATTACCATTCAATCACTAACAAAACACGAATAGAAATACTTTGCTAACAGTCCTCACGTGTAATCAAAAGCTTGTAGTGAGATCACATGCATGACCCCCCGAGACAAGCTTTCATGTTTGCATCGCTAGCATCTCGTCATATTACACAGCCGGAAGACAGCTAGATAATAAATATTGTAGCGTCAGCGCCCTTGGGTACCCAGCATGCAGTGCACACCAAAAACGCAAATAGCTGTGGAAAATAGTTTGGTTACAACAGCTGTGCAAGGGATTTCAGTTGTTGTGTTCGTTCACTTAAATGTGTGTAATGTTATTGTTTTTTACTTAAGATAATACTGTTGGTCACCCTGATTGTGCATGTTGTGTAGTTTAATGGGATCAGAGAGTCTGACCATGACAAAATATTGTTAAGCTGCTGTACCATCACAAGGTACACTTGCTAACAGCTGGACATCAGCTATACCTTGGTCCAGTTCTCTACATGACTCTTGACAGTTGTTTGACTGAGACTCTAGAGAGAGCTCAATTCAGGTAGAGTTCCAATAGCCATGGTCTTCTAACCAGTTTCAGTTTAGAAAACAGTGTGACTGTGTATGGTATGTTTTTTGGGCTACTTCTAATACTCATACGGCTGCCGCATTTATGCCTTGGCATGACCTGCGCTGGGATAGAGGGAAACAGCATGGATGGGGAAAGTGTGTGGGCAGAGCAAGCAGTAGTAGTACATAACCTACACACTTCCTTTAGTGAAGTGTATCCTCACTTTCATAAAGTTATTGTTGTAATCAAAGCTTTTAAAGAATGGATCTCTGCATGATGGGCCTGACCAGAGCACAGGTGGCCTGACACAACACGCTTCAAAGTTGTCACTTTCAAAAGGGTGGCATTTTAACCCTGTCAGTCCAACATGTCTAAAAGTTGGTACGCATGCCTTATTGCCAATGGGGAACAAATAAGTCTCAAGAACCCATAATGTCGGCAGCATGGATATTTCTCTACAGTGACAATTTGTGAAGAATTTCAAAAAATGACTTCAAATCAGCCATTGATCCAATTGTCTTGAAATGTTGTGTACATGTATGAAATACATGTCTGTGTCATGTCAATTTTGTAATGGTTTGCAATGCTGAGGAGGAACCCGCCATTGCTGCCTGCAGCTATATTTATTGGTGGCCAAGCCGCGAAGCGGCGAAGCCACTTAAGTGTTTCTACCTTTTCTTATTATTGGTGGCCAAGCGGCGAAGCCACTTAAGTGTTTCTACCTTTTCTTATTATTGGTGGCCAAGCCGCGAAGCGGCGAAGCCACTTAAGTGTTTCTACCTTTTCTTATTAGGGGCCAAGCAGCGAAGCTGCGAGGCACCTATTGTTATTGTTAGTATTATTAGGGGCCAAGCAGCGAAGCTGCGAGGCACCTATTGTTAGTATTATTATTAGGGTTCCTCCGGTAGGAGAACCCTATTGTTATTAGGGTTCCTCCGGTAGGAGAACCCTATTGTTATTGGTGGTATTATTATTTTTTACCCATGGGAGTCAATGGCAGCCCCTAGACCAGTACCGTAAAAAGTTGTGAAATTTGGCATGTTGAAACTGCAGACCATTAGTAACTACCATACCAAACATGGGCCATGTGAGACAATAGGTGGCGCTACAGGCCACGCCCCAATATGTCAATTTTCAAATTGATGCCATTTGCAGGCCATAAGTCCCAAAATTCTGAAATTCATTACATATGCCTTATTTCTCATGAGGAATAAAAAAGCCTCAAGAAGCTATAACGGCCACCATATTGGATTTGTCTGTACAATAAAGATTAAGGAAACGCGTTTTTTCCCTACTCCTCCTACATTTTTGGTCGAATTTTCTTCAAAATTGCCATAGATGATATCCAGACTGAGCCTCACAAAAGTTATCGTAGGGATTTCTGATTTTCAAAACCGTTTGTCCGGTAGAGCCAATCAAAATCTGCAACAAAGCAACCAAACAGGACGTTTGGTCAAATCTCAGCAAATCTTTGAGATATCAACACCAAACTTGGTATGTCACGTGGAAGACACTACAACATGTTACCATGTGCAAAGGCAACTTCATACCTCTAAAAATGATTGATATAAAGCAAATTGAATTTATTGCTAATGCTAAAATAATGCTTTACACATCCGCCGGCCAAAAACTGATACTCTGATTCAATCACTAGTTCATATGAAGACTCTTGAGAATGTTGAGTACACAAATCTGAGAAAAAGTTGACTGTAACATGAAAACTCGATTTTTAGTGAATATTTGAAACATGCATGCTTGGCTAATTTCTAGGGCTGTTTCCCCAAATCCTCTCTCCCTTTGCTCCTGTGCGCGCGTGCTCCACATTCTCTCACACACAAGGGGCCAGAGCCCCTTGACACACGCATGCTTTCTTGAAAATGTGTGCTGACCAAGCCCCCACCCTCGTTTTTTAGCCCCTGTTTCATTTCGCTTCCAATCGCAGCTCGCTGTTACGAATACAAATTATTTTTCGGCGGCCATTGTTGTTTCCCGTGTCCCGTGAAAGTCGTCTCCCGTGAAAGCCGTGTTGGAGGCAGCCACTTTCGGTAAGTCCTGGTTTTACACATTTTAAGCTAGAATTAATGATTGGGTTTGTGAAAGTACACTACTCTTGAATTATGGTGAAGGTTTAGCACTTTTAGACCTTATAGATCGTGATTCTGAAGTGACGGAAAACCAAACTCGAAAAGTAGCTACTGTAGCTCTAGCTTTTTTCCTCTGTGTTTTTAATTAGTGAGTCATTTTGCATCTCGGCGAATTGTTCATCAAAAAGGTCGAGGAGAGCAGCCTTTAGGAGAAAAAGCAATTCCCCACAGACCTGTCGGCTCATAATGGTGATTTTTGGCGTGAAAGTCTTTGTAATAAGCCTATGCGGCAGGGAGACTTTTTCAAGGCGAGCCTGTTTCATTCGTCATATGCCCTGAGAAAGCGACCTACGTTAGCCAGGCTAGTTTTGCCAATTTCGGTAAGTCAGGCTATTTAAAGGTCTCTTACAGTCAGAATCACTGTTTACAAGCAAAGGTCGAGCTGGTCTTTTGTCAGATGTGTATATATTGACCAGTTTAGAGGTAAATACTCTTGCCAGAGCCTGGAATCGAACCTGTGTTTTGAGTGACTGCATGGGTCTCCATGACGTCAACACATTTGGATTCAAGTTCAAGTAATGACACTGCATTTCACAGTCAAAACTGAAGTCTGTATCAAGTGTAGATGGGAAAAGCTTCATTTTTCACAACTGACATGGACCCTTTCTTCACTTTGACAGGTCTGGAGGGTCATGCAGAGGCCTGCTCAACAGAGTTCAACAGAGGATGCAACAGACTCGAGGATGGTGAGATCCACACAGACCCCTTGCTGGACTACCCCTCTCTAGCTGGACAGCTTCTCTTCAGCCCTGACCCCAGAACAGCTTGATCCAGCTGGCCTGCCTGCCTGCCTGCCTGCCTGCAGGCCCTGCTTGCCCCTGCCTGCCAGCCCTCCAGAGACAGTCACCCCACAGACACAGTAGCTCTGCAGCCTGCTTTTTTGAGGACATTGATGAAAAAGGACAAGCCAGCATTACTTTGATGAAAGTCTAAATGTTTAATCCTTTCCATGTGCCAGTATGCCAAGCTGCTGACTTTGTGTCTTAAGTGATGAAACTAGTTCAAGTGATAGACTTTTGACCTGAATCAAATGATTATTCATCTGAATAAAAACCACTCAAGAGAAGTACTGCTTCTTGGAGCATTTGTGCTCCACATCAGTACATCTCACACATTTGCCTTTGTTTCCATGGGATTCATGGAATTGTTAGTTTCTGCTCCACCATTTCCACCCTAGTGTAATAATAAGTATAATTTAGGACAGCAATTACATTTTTGTGTTATCCTTCCGCATTACACACATTTAGTCAATGTTCTTAAACTCAACCGATTATTGTCATTTTACCATACTGTTCATATTGAACAGACATCAGTGTTTACTTGGAAAGATGACTGTATATTTCCACTTTTGATTTGTATTTCCATCGTAAGTTTGGTCTTTAATTTCATTTGGAAGTGGTATTAAAAGGTCTTACATTTAACTTGTTTATACCTGTAGACACCCTGTGAAGCCCCCACTGCAGAGACAGTTGGTGACAGAGAGGTGCAGACATTAAGTTAAACATGCCTTAACCCTCGTGCTGCCTTCGGGTCACATGACCCAAAGGTTCATAACGAACCATCGTTGTGTTTACCCAATTTTACCCAATACAAAAACAAATTAAAATAATTTTCTTTTAACCTTTGCAATGTGGGGGGTCTGAGACAGCCCAACGGTTAAAAGAAAATGCTTCACTTTGTCTTTGTATGCGGTAAATCTGTCGCAATACGACGGTGGGTCACAATGACTGATGGGTCAGAATGACCCGAAGATAACACAAGGGTTAAGAATAGAGTAACAAATAGAGACTAAATGTGTAAATGGCTATTGAAACTGAGTTGGTGCATGTCAGTTTAGGCAAAGGTAACCTTTTAAACCTCTAGGTTTAAAACAAATTCAGATTTGATTGGAACTCTCTTTTATACATTTATAGTTGGATTTGACATTTAATTCATTTAGCAAGTTGTTTAACTCAAACAACCATAACACGGTACATATGGTATACAATGCTGCAGTCAGATTTGGCGAAATTGTTAGCTTGGATGTTATCTTTACATATAGATGGGGTCTTGTTGATGCGCACGCAGCTTCAAGGCAGAAAGACGCGTTCCATTTCACTTTTACTGTACCTACACCTTTAATGTTCCCGCCATCCCCCCATTTCTGAATAAAGTTCGACTGATCTGATTTGTTGATTTCTGTTGCTATGAAAACCAGTTTAGCCAAGCTAACTAACATTGTTTTTAGCTAGCTTGCATTACCATTCAATTGCTAACAAAACATTAGTAAAAAATAGCTTGCTAATCGGGCAGAACTTGAACTCGGGCAGGAGACTCTGAGACCTCAGCGCACCACTAGCATCTCGTCATATCACGCAGTCGGAGCACAGCTAGATAATCAGCGTCAGCGCTCTTGGGTACCCAGCATGCAGTGCGGCATGTTAAAAAAACAACAGCTACGCAAGGGATTTCAGTTGTTGTGTTCGTTCAGTTAGATGTTTGTAATGTTATTGGCCGGGTTTCCCAGATTCGTTAAGAAGCTCTTAACGCTAAGAGCTTCTTAGGAGCGTTCTAAGAGCGTTCTAGAGCGTTCTTAGAACGCTCTTAAGAAGCTCTTAGCGTTAAGAGCTTCTTAACGAATCTGGGAAACCCGGCCATTGTTTGTTAGTTAATATAATCTTGTTGGTCACCTTGAGTGTGCATGCTGTGTAGTTTAATGGGAACAGAGAGTCGGCCATTTTACTATCACAGGCTATACTTGCAAGGAGCTGAACGTGGGCTGTGCCCTAGACCAGACCAATTGCCTATGAGGCTAATCTTGATTCTGGATTGACTGAGATTCTGGAAAGAGATCTACTCAAGAAGAGAGTCAATATCTGTGGTTTTCAAGCCATCTTTGAGAAAGTTTGAAAACAATGTTGCGGTTAATATGTTTTGATTGTGGGAGGCAACTTTTGGACTACACCTAAACCTCATGCGGCCACCGCACCACCCGCACTGGCAAAGAGGGAAACAGCATGGATGGGGAAAGTGTGTGGGCAGAGCAAGCAGTAGTAGTACATAAACTACACACGTCCTTTACTAAAGTGTATTCTGACTTTCATAAAGTTATTGTTGTAATCAAAGCTTTTAAAGAATGGATCTCTGCATGATGGGCCTGACCAGAGCACAGGTGGCCTGACAGAACACGCTTCAAAGTTGTCACTTTCAAAAGGGTGGCATTATAACCCTGTCAGTCCAAAATGTCTAAAAGTTGGTACGCATGCCTTATTGCCAATGGGGAACAAAGAAGTCTCAAGAACCCATAATGTCGGCAGCATGGATATTTCTCTACAGTGACAATTTGTGAAGAATTTCAAAAAATGACTTCAAATCAGCCATTGATCCAATTGTCTTGAAATGTTGTGTACATGTATGAAATACATGTCTGTGTCATGTCAATTTTGTAATGGTTTGCAATGCTGAGGAGGAACCCGCCATTGCTGCCTGCAGCTATATTTATTATTATTAGGGTTCCTCCGGTAGGAGAACCCTATTGTTATTGGTGGTATTATTATTTTTTACCCATGGGAGTCAATGGCAGCCCCTAGACCAGTACCGTAAAAAGTTGTGAAATTTGGCATGTTGAAACTGCAGACCATTAGTAACTACCATACCAAACATGGGCCATGTGAGACAATAGGTGGCGCTACAGGCCACGCCCCAATATGTCAATTTTCAAATTGATGCCATTTGCAGGCCATAAGTCCCAAAATTCTGAAATTCATTACATATGCCTTATTTCTCATGAGGAATAAAAAAGCCTCAAGAAGCTATAACGGCCACCATATTGGATTTGTCTGTACAATAAAGATTAAGGAAACGCGTTTTTTCCCTACTCCTCCTACATTTTTGGTCGAATTTTCTTCAAAATTGCCATAGATGATATCCAGACTGAGCCTCACAAAAGTTATCGTAGGGATTTCTGATTTTCAAAACCGTTTGTCCGGTAGAGCCAATCAAAATCTGCAACAAAGCAACCAAACAGGACGTTTGGTCAAATCTCAGCAAATCTTTGAGATATCAACACCAAACTTGGTATGTCACGTGGAAGACACTACAAGATGTTACCATGTGCAAAGGCAACTTCATACCTCTAAAAATGATTGATATAAAGCAAATTGAATTTATTGCTAATGCTAAAATAATGCTTTACACATCCGCCGGCCAAAAACTGATACTCTGATTCAATCACTAGTTCATATGAAGACTCTTGAGAATGTTGAGTACACAAATCTGAGAAAAAGTTGACTGTAACATGAAAACTCGATTTTTAGTGAATATTTGAAACATGCATGCTTGGCTAATTTCTAGGGCTGTTTCCCCAAATCCTCTCTCCCTTTGCTCCTGTGCGCGCGTGCTCCACATTCTCTCACACACAAGGGGCCAGAGCCCCTTGACACACGCATGCTTTCTTGAAAATGTGTGCTGACCAAGCCCCCACCCTCGTTTTTTAGCCCCTGTTTCATTTCGCTTCCAATCGCAGCTCGCTGTTACGAATACAAATTATTTTTCGGCGGCCATTGTTGTTTCCCGTGTCCCGTGAAAGTCGTCTCCCGTGAAAGCCGTGTTGGAGGCAGCCACTTTCGGTAAGTCCTGGTTTTACACATTTTAAGCTAGAATTAATGATTGGGTTTGTGAAAGTACACTACTCTTGAATTATGGTGAAGGTTTAGCACTTTTAGACCTTATAGATCGTGATTCTGAAGTGACGGAAAACCAAACTCGAAAAGTAGCTACTGTAGCTCTAGCTTTTTTCCTCTGTGTTTTTAATTAGTGAGTCATTTTGCATCTCGGCGAATTGTTCATCAAAAAGGTCGAGGAGAGCAGCCTTTAGGAGAAAAAGCAATTCCCCACAGACCTGTCGGCTCATAATGGTGATTTTTGGCGTGAAAGTCTTTGTAATAAGCCTATGCGGCAGGGAGACTTTTTCAAGGCGAGCCTGTTTCATTCGTCATATGCCCTGAGAAAGCGACCTACGTTAGCCAGGCTAGTTTTGCCAATTTCGGTAAGTCAGGCTATTTAAAGGTCTCTTACAGTCAGAATCACTGTTTACAAGCAAAGGTCGAGCTGGTCTTTTGTCAGATGTGTATATATTGACCAGTTTAGAGGTAAATACTCTTGCCAGAGCCTGGAATCGAACCTGTGTTTTGAGTGACTGCATGGGTCTCCATGACGTCAACACATTTGGATTCAAGTTCAAGTAATGACACTGCATTTCACAGTCAAAACTGAAGTCTGTATCAAGTGTAGATGGGAAAAGCTTCATTTTTCACAACTGACATGGACCCTTTCTTCACTTTGACAGGTCTGGAGGGTCATGCAGAGGCCTGCTCAACAGAGTTCAACAGAGGATGCAACAGACTCGAGGATGGTGAGATCCACACAGACCCCTTGCTGGACTACCCCTCTCTAGCTGGACAGCTTCTCTTCAGCCCTGACCCCAGAACAGCTTGATCCAGCTGGCCTGCCTGCCTGCCTGCCTGCAGGCCCTGCTTGCCCCTGCCTGCCAGCCCTCCAGAGACAGTCACCCCACAGACACAGTAGCTCTGCAGCCTGCTTTTTTGAGGACATTGATGAAAAAGGACAAGCCAGCATTACTTTGATGAAAGTCTAAATGTTTAATCCTTTCCATGTGCCAGTATGCCAAGCTGCTGACTTTGTGTCTTAAGTGATGAAACTAGTTCAAGTGATAGACTTTTGACCTGAATCCAATGATTATTCATCTGAATAAAAACCACTCAAGAGAAGTACTGCTTCTTGGAGCATTTGTGCTCCACATCAGTACATCTCACACATTTGCCTTTGTTTCCATGGGATTCATGGAATTGTTAGTTTCTGCTCCACCATTTCCACCCTAGTGTAATAATAAGTATAATTTAGGACAGCAATTACATTTTTGTGTTATCCTTCCGCATTACACACATTTAGTCAATGTTCTTAAACTCAACCGATTATTGTCATTTTACCATACTGTTCATATTGAACAGACATCAGTGTTTACTTGGAAAGATGACTGTATATTTCCACTTTTGATTTGTATTTCCATCGTAAGTTTGGTCTTTAATTTCATTTGGAAGTGGTATTAAAAGGTCTTACATTTAACTTGTTTATACCTGTAGACACCCTGTGAAGCCCCCACTGCAGAGACAGTTGGTGACAGAGAGGTGCAGACATTAAGTTAAACATGCCTTAAGAATAGAGTAACAAATAGAGACTAAATGTGTAAATGGCTGTTGAAACTGAGTTGGTGCATGTCAGTTTAGGCAAAGGTAACCTTTTAAACCTCTAGGTTTAAAACAAATTCAGATTTGATTGGAACTCTCTTTTATACATTTATAGTTGGATTTGACATTTAATTCATTTAGCAAGTTGTTTAACTCAAACAACCATAACACGGTACATATGGTATACAATGCTGCAGTCAGATTTGGCGAAATTGTTAGCTTGGATGTTATCTTTACATATAGATGGGGTCTTGTTGATGCGCACGCAGCTTCAAGGCAGAAAGACGCGTTCCATTTCACTTTTACTGTACCTACACCTTTAATGTTCCCGCCATCCCCCCATTTCTGAATAAAGTTCGACTGATCTGATTTGTTGATTTCTGTTGCTATGAAAACCAGTTTAGCCAAGCTAACTAACATTGTTTTTAGCTAGCTTGCATTACCATTCAATTGCTAACAAAACATTAGTAAAAATAGCTTGCTAATCGGGCAGAACTTGAACTCGGGCAGGAGACTCTGAGACCTCAGCGCACCACTAGCATCTCGTCATATCACGCAGTCGGAGCACAGCTAGATAATCAGCGTCAGCGCTCTTGGGTACCCAGCATGCAGTGCGGCATGTTAAAAAAACAACAGCTACGCAAGGGATTTCAGTTGTTGTGTTCGTTCAGTTAGATGTTTGTAATGTTATTGGCCGGGTTTCCCAGATTCGTTAAGAAGCTCTTAACGCTAAGAGCTTCTTAGGAGCGTTCTAAGAGCGTTCTAGAGCGTTCTTAGAACGCTCTTAAGAAGCTCTTAGCGTTAAGAGCTTCTTAACGAATCTGGGAAACCCGGCCATTGTTTGTTAGTTAATATAATCTTGTTGGTCACCTTGAGTGTGCATGCTGTGTAGTTTAATGGGAACAGAGAGTCGGCCATTTTACTATCACAGGCTATACTTGCAAGGAGCTGAACGTGGGCTGTGCCCTAGACCAGACCAATTGCCTATGAGGCTAATCTTGATTCTGGATTGACTGAGATTCTGGAAAGAGATCTACTCAAGAAGAGAGTCAATATCTGTGGTTTTCAAGCCATCTTTGAGAAAGTTTGAAAACAATGTTGCGGTTAATATGTTTTGATTGTGGGAGGCAACTTTTGGACTACACCTAAACCTCATGCGGCCACCGCACCACCCGCACTGGCAAAGAGGGAAACAGCATGGATGGGGAAAGTGTGTGGGCAGAGCAAGCAGTAGTAGTACATAAACTACACACGTCCTTTACTAAAGTGTATTCTGACTTTCATAAAGTTATTGTTGTAATCAAAGCTTTTAAAGAATGGATCTCTGCATGATGGGCCTGACCAGAGCACAGGTGGCCTGACAGAACACGCTTCAAAGTTGTCACTTTCAAAAGGGTGGCATTATAACCCTGTCAGTCCAAAATGTCTAAAAGTTGGTACGCATGCCTTATTGCCAATGGGGAACAAAGAAGTCTCAAGAACCCATAATGTCGGCAGCATGGATATTTCTCTACAGTGACAATTTGTGAAGAATTTCAAAAAATGACTTCAAATCAGCCATTGATCCAATTGTATTGAAATGTTGTGTACATGTATGAAATACATGTCTGTGTCATGTCAATTTTGTAATGGTTTGCAATGCTGAGGAGGAACCCGCCATTGCTGCCTGCAGCTATATTTATTATTATTAGGGTTCCTCCGGTAGGAGAACCCTATTGTTATTGGTGGTATTATTATTTTTTACCCATGGGAGTCAATGGCAGCCCCTAGACCAGTACCGTAAAAAGTTGTGAAATTTGGCATGTTGAAACTGCAGACCATTAGTAACTACCATACCAAACATGGGCCATGTGAGACAATAGGTGGCGCTACAGGCCACGCCCCAATATGTCAATTTTCAAATTGATGCCATTTGCAGGCCATAAGTCCCAAAATTCTGAAATTCATTACATATGCCTTATTTCTCATGAGGAATAAAAAAGCCTCAAGAAGCTATAACGGCCACCATATTGGATTTGTCTGTACAATAAAGATTAAGGAAACGCGTTTTTTCCCTACTCCTCCTACATTTTTGGTCGAATTTTCTTCAAAATTGCCATAGATGATATCCAGACTGAGCCTCACAAAAGTTATCGTAGGGATTTCTGATTTTCAAAACCGTTTGTCCGGTAGAGCCAATCAAAATCTGCAACAAAGCAACCAAACAGGACGTTTGGTCAAATCTCAGCAAATCTTTGAGATATCAACACCAAACTTGGTATGTCACGTGGAAGACACTACAACATGTTACCATGTGCAAAGGCAACTTCATACCTCTAAAAATGATTGATATAAAGCAAATTGAATTTATTGCTAATGCTAAAATAATGCTTTACACATCCGCCGGCCAAAAACTGATACTCTGATTCAATCACTAGTTCATATGAAGACTCTTGAGAATGTTGAGTACACAAATCTGAGAAAAAGTTGACTGTAACATGAAAACTCGATTTTTAGTGAATATTTGAAACATGCATGCTTGGCTAATTTCTAGGGCTGTTTCCCCAAATCCTCTCTCCCTTTGCTCCTGTGCGCGCGTGCTCCACATTCTCTCACACACAAGGGGCCAGAGCCCCTTGACACACGCATGCTTTCTTGAAAATGTGTGCTGACCAAGCCCCCACCCTCGTTTTTTAGCCCCTGTTTCATTTCGCTTCCAATCGCAGCTCGCTGTTACGAATACAAATTATTTTTCGGCGGCCATTGTTGTTTCCCGTGTCCCGTGAAAGTCGTCTCCCGTGAAAGCCGTGTTGGAGGCAGCCACTTTCGGTAAGTCCTGGTTTTACACATTTTAAGCTAGAATTAATGATTGGGTTTGTGAAAGTACACTACTCTTGAATTATGGTGAAGGTTTAGCACTTTTAGACCTTATAGATCGTGATTCTGAAGTGACGGAAAACCAAACTCGAAAAGTAGCTACTGTAGCTCTAGCTTTTTTCCTCTGTGTTTTTAATTAGTGAGTCATTTTGCATCTCGGCGAATTGTTCATCAAAAAGGTCGAGGAGAGCAGCCTTTAGGAGAAAAAGCAATTCCCCACAGACCTGTCGGCTCATAATGGTGATTTTTGGCGTGAAAGTCTTTGTAATAAGCCTATGCGGCAGGGAGACTTTTTCAAGGCGAGCCTGTTTCATTCGTCATATGCCCTGAGAAAGCGACCTACGTTAGCCAGGCTAGTTTTGCCAATTTCGGTAAGTCAGGCTATTTAAAGGTCTCTTACAGTCAGAATCACTGTTTACAAGCAAAGGTCGAGCTGGTCTTTTGTCAGATGTGTATATATTGACCAGTTTAGAGGTAAATACTCTTGCCAGAGCCTGGAATCGAACCTGTGTTTTGAGTGACTGCATGGGTCTCCATGACGTCAACACATTTGGATTCTAGTTCAAGTAATGACACTGCATTTCACAGTCAAAACTGAAGTCTGTATCAAGTGTAGATGGGAAAAGCTTCATTTTTCACAACTGACATGGACCCTTTCTTCACTTTGACAGGTCTGGAGGGTCATGCAGAGGCCTGCTCAACAGAGTTCAACAGAGGATGCAACAGACTCGAGGATGGTGAGATCCACACAGACCCCTTGCTGGACTACCCCTCTCTAGCTGGACAGCTTCTCTTCAGCCCTGACCCCAGAACAGCTTGATCCAGCTGGCCTGCCTGCCTGCCTGCCTGCAGGCCCTGCTTGCCCCTGCCTGCCAGCCCTCCAGAGACAGTCACCCCACAGACACAGTAGCTCTGCAGCCTGCTTTTTTGAGGACATTGATGAAAAAGGACAAGCCAGCATTACTTTGATGAAAGTCTAAATGTTTAATCCTTTCCATGTGCCAGTATGCCAAGCTGCTGACTTTGTGTCTTAAGTGATGAAACTAGTTCAAGTGATAGACTTTTGACCTGAATCCAATGATTATTCATCTGAATAAAAACCACTCAAGAGAAGTACTGCTTCTTGGAGCATTTGTGCTCCACATCAGTACATCTCACACATTTGCCTTTGTTTCCATGGGATTCATGGAATTGTTAGTTTCTGCTCCACCATTTCCACCCTAGTGTAATAATAAGTATAATTTAGGACAGCAATTACATTTTTGTGTTATCCTTCCGCATTACACACATTTAGTCAATGTTCTTAAACTCAACCGATTATTGTCATTTTACCATACTGTTCATATTGAACAGACATCAGTGTTTACTTGGAAAGATGACTGTATATTTCCACTTTTGATTTGTATTTCCATCGTAAGTTTGGTCTTTAATTTCATTTGGAAGTGGTATTAAAAGGTCTTACATTTAACTTGTTTATACCTGTAGACACCCTGTGAAGCCCCCACTGCAGAGACAGTTGGTGACAGAGAGGTGCAGACATTAAGTTAAACATGCCTTAAGAATAGAGTAACAAATAGAGACTAAATGTGTAAATGGCTGTTGAAACTGAGTTGGTGCATGTCAGTTTAGGCAAAGGTAACCTTTTAAACCTCTAGGTTTAAAACAAATTCAGATTTGATTGGAACTCTCTTTTATACATTTATAGTTGGATTTGACATTTAATTCATTTAGCAAGTTGTTTAACTCAAACAACCATAACACGGTACATATGGTATACAATGCTGCAGTCAGATTTGGCGAAATTGTTAGCTTGGATGTTATCTTTACATATAGATGGGGTCTTGTTGATGCGCACGCAGCTTCAAGGCAGAAAGACGCGTTCCATTTCACTTTTACTGTACCTACACCTTTAATGTTCCCGCCATCCCCCCATTTCTGAATAAAGTTCGACTGATCTGATTTGTTGATTTCTGTTGCTATGAAAACCAGTTTAGCCAAGCTAACTAACATTGTTTTTAGCTAGCTTGCATTACCATTCAATTGCTAACAAAACATTAGTAAAAATAGCTTGCTAATCGGGCAGAACTTGAACTCGGGCAGGAGACTCTGAGACCTCAGCGCACCACTAGCATCTCGTCATATCACGCAGTCGGAGCACAGCTAGATAATCAGCGTCAGCGCTCTTGGGTACCCAGCATGCAGTGCGGCATGTTAAAAAAACAACAGCTACGCAAGGGATTTCAGTTGTTGTGTTCGTTCAGTTAGATGTTTGTAATGTTATTGGCCGGGTTTCCCAGATTCGTTAAGAAGCTCTTAACGCTAAGAGCTTCTTAGGAGCGTTCTAAGAGCGTTCTAGAGCGTTCTTAGAACGCTCTTAAGAAGCTCTTAGCGTTAAGAGCTTCTTAACGAATCTGGGAAACCCGGCCATTGTTTGTTAGTTAATATAATCTTGTTGGTCACCTTGAGTGTGCATGCTGTGTAGTTTAATGGGAACAGAGAGTCGGCCATTTTACTATCACAGGCTATACTTGCAAGGAGCTGAACGTGGGCTGTGCCCTAGACCAGACCAATTGCCTATGAGGCTAATCTTGATTCTGGATTGACTGAGATTCTGGAAAGAGATCTACTCAAGAAGAGAGTCAATATCTGTGGTTTTCAAGCCATCTTTGAGAAAGTTTGAAAACAATGTTGCGGTTAATATGTTTTGATTGTGGGAGGCAACTTTTGGACTACACCTAAACCTCATGCGGCCACCGCACCACCCGCACTGGCAAAGAGGGAAACAGCATGGATGGGGAAAGTGTGTGGGCAGAGCAAGCAGTAGTAGTACATAAACTACACACGTCCTTTACTAAAGTGTATTCTGACTTTCATAAAGTTATTGTTGTAATCAAAGCTTTTAAAGAATGGATCTCTGCATGATGGGCCTGACCAGAGCACAGGTGGCCTGACAGAACACGCTTCAAAGTTGTCACTTTCAAAAGGGTGGCATTATAACCCTGTCAGTCCAAAATGTCTAAAAGTTGGTACGCATGCCTTATTGCCAATGGGGAACAAAGAAGTCTCAAGAACCCATAATGTCGGCAGCATGGATATTTCTCTACAGTGACAATTTGTGAAGAATTTCAAAAAATGACTTCAAATCAGCCATTGATCCAATTGTATTGAAATGTTGTGTACATGTATGAAATACATGTCTGTGTCATGTCAATTTTGTAATGGTTTGCAATGCTGAGGAGGAACCCGCCATTGCTGCCTGCAGCTATATTTATTATTATTAGGGTTCCTCCGGTAGGAGAACCCTATTGTTATTGGTGGTATTATTATTTTTTACCCATGGGAGTCAATGGCAGCCCCTAGACCAGTACCGTAAAAAGTTGTGAAATTTGGCATGTTGAAACTGCAGACCATTAGTAACTACCATACCAAACATGGGCCATGTGAGACAATAGGTGGCGCTACAGGCCACGCCCCAATATGTCAATTTTCAAATTGATGCCATTTGCAGGCCATAAGTCCCAAAATTCTGAAATTCATTACATATGCCTTATTTCTCATGAGGAATAAAAAAGCCTCAAGAAGCTATAACGGCCACCATATTGGATTTGTCTGTACAATAAAGATTAAGGAAACGCGTTTTTTCCCTACTCCTCCTACATTTTTGGTCGAATTTTCTTCAAAATTGCCATAGATGATATCCAGACTGAGCCTCACAAAAGTTATCGTAGGGATTTCTGATTTTCAAAACCGTTTGTCCGGTAGAGCCAATCAAAATCTGCAACAAAGCAACCAAACAGGACGTTTGGTCAAATCTCAGCAAATCTTTGAGATATCAACACCAAACTTGGTATGTCACGTGGAAGACACTACAACATGTTACCATGTGCAAAGGCAACTTCATACCTCTAAAAATGATTGATATAAAGCAAATTGAATTTATTGCTAATGCTAAAATAATGCTTTACACATCCGCCGGCCAAAAACTGATACTCTGATTCAATCACTAGTTCATATGAAGACTCTTGAGAATGTTGAGTACACAAATCTGAGAAAAAGTTGACTGTAACATGAAAACTCGATTTTTAGTGAATATTTGAAACATGCATGCTTGGCTAATTTCTAGGGCTGTTTCCCCAAATCCTCTCTCCCTTTGCTCCTGTGCGCGCGTGCTCCACATTCTCTCACACACAAGGGGCCAGAGCCCCTTGACACACGCATGCTTTCTTGAAAATGTGTGCTGACCAAGCCCCCACCCTCGTTTTTTAGCCCCTGTTTCATTTCGCTTCCAATCGCAGCTCGCTGTTACGAATACAAATTATTTTTCGGCGGCCATTGTTGTTTCCCGTGTCCCGTGAAAGTCGTCTCCCGTGAAAGCCGTGTTGGAGGCAGCCACTTTCGGTAAGTCCTGGTTTTACACATTTTAAGCTAGAATTAATGATTGGGTTTGTGAAAGTACACTACTCTTGAATTATGGTGAAGGTTTAGCACTTTTAGACCTTATAGATCGTGATTCTGAAGTGACGGAAAACCAAACTCGAAAAGTAGCTACTGTAGCTCTAGCTTTTTTCCTCTGTGTTTTTAATTAGTGAGTCATTTTGCATCTCGGCGAATTGTTCATCAAAAAGGTCGAGGAGAGCAGCCTTTAGGAGAAAAAGCAATTCCCCACAGACCTGTCGGCTCATAATGGTGATTTTTGGCGTGAAAGTCTTTGTAATAAGCCTATGCGGCAGGGAGACTTTTTCAAGGCGAGCCTGTTTCATTCGTCATATGCCCTGAGAAAGCGACCTACGTTAGCCAGGCTAGTTTTGCCAATTTCGGTAAGTCAGGCTATTTAAAGGTCTCTTACAGTCAGAATCACTGTTTACAAGCAAAGGTCGAGCTGGTCTTTTGTCAGATGTGTATATATTGACCAGTTTAGAGGTAAATACTCTTGCCAGAGCCTGGAATCGAACCTGTGTTTTGAGTGACTGCATGGGTCTCCATGACGTCAACACATTTGGATTCAAGTTCAAGTAATGACACTGCATTTCACAGTCAAAACTGAAGTCTGTATCAAGTGTAGATGGGAAAAGCTTCATTTTTCACAACTGACATGGACCCTTTCTTCACTTTGACAGGTCTGGAGGGTCATGCAGAGGCCTGCTCAACAGAGTTCAACAGAGGATGCAACAGACTCGAGGATGGTGAGATCCACACAGACCCCTTGCTGGACTACCCCTCTCTAGCTGGACAGCTTCTCTTCAGCCCTGACCCCAGAACAGCTTGATCCAGCTGGCCTGCCTGCCTGCAGGCCCTGCTTGCCCCTGCCTGCCAGCCCTCCAGAGACAGTCACCCCACAGACACAGTAGCTCTGCAGCCTGCTTTTTTGAGGACATTGATGAAAAAGGACAAGCCAGCATTACTTTGATGAAAGTCTAAATGTTTAATCCTTTCCATGTGCCAGTATGCCAAGCTGCTGACTTTGTGTCTTAAGTGATGAAACTAGTTCAAGTGATAGACTTTTGACCTGAATCCAATGATTATTCATCTGAATAAAAACCACTCAAGAGAAGTACTGCTTCTTGGAGCATTTGTGCTCCACATCAGTACATCTCACACATTTGCCTTTGTTTCCATGGGATTCATGGAATTGTTAGTTTCTGCTCCACCATTTCCACCCTAGTGTAATAATAAGTATAATTTAGGACAGCAATTACATTTTTGTGTTATCCTTCCGCATTACACACATTTAGTCAATGTTCTTAAACTCAACCGATTATTGTCATTTTACCATACTGTTCATATTGAACAGACATCAGTGTTTACTTGGAAAGATGACTGTATATTTCCACTTTTGATTTGTATTTCCATCGTAAGTTTGGTCTTTAATTTCATTTGGAAGTGGTATTAAAAGGTCTTACATTTAACTTGTTTATACCTGTAGACACCCTGTGAAGCCCCCACTGCAGAGACAGTTGGTGACAGAGAGGTGCAGACATTAAGTTAAACATGCCTTAACCCTCGTGCTGCCTTCGGGTCACATGACCCAAAGGTTCATAACGAACCATCGTTGTGTTTACCCAATTTTACCCAATACAAAAACAAATTAAAATAATTTTCTTTTAACCTTTGCAATGTGGGGGGTCTGAGACAGCCCAACGGTTAAAAGAAAATGCTTCACTTTGTCTTTGTATGCGGTAAATCTGTCGCAATACGACGGTGGGTCACAATGACTGATGGGTCAGAATGACCCGAAGATAACACAAGGGTTAAGAATAGAGTAACAAATAGAGACTAAATGTGTAAATGGCTATTGAAACTGAGTTGGTGCATGTCAGTTTAGGCAAAGGTAACCTTTTAAACCTCTAGGTTTAAAACAAATTCAGATTTGATTGGAACTCTCTTTTATACATTTATAGTTGGATTTGACATTTAATTCATTTAGCAAGTTGTTTAACTCAAACAACCATAACACGGTACATATGGTATACAATGCTGCAGTCAGATTTGGCGAAATTGTTAGCTTGGATGTTATCTTTACATATAGATGGGGTCTTGTTGATGCGCACGCAGCTTCAAGGCAGAAAGACGCGTTCCATTTCACTTTTACTGTACCTACACCTTTAATGTTCCCGCCATCCCCCCATTTCTGAATAAAGTTCGACTGATCTGATTTGTTGATTTCTGTTGCTATGAAAACCAGTTTAGCCAAGCTAACTAACATTGTTTTTAGCTAGCTTGCATTACCATTCAATTGCTAACAAAACATTAGTAAAAAATAGCTTGCTAATCGGGCAGAACTTGAACTCGGGCAGGAGACTCTGAGACCTCAGCGCACCACTAGCATCTCGTCATATCACGCAGTCGGAGCACAGCTAGATAATCAGCGTCAGCGCTCTTGGGTACCCAGCATGCAGTGCGGCATGTTAAAAAAACAACAGCTACGCAAGGGATTTCAGTTGTTGTGTTCGTTCAGTTAGATGTTTGTAATGTTATTGGCCGGGTTTCCCAGATTCGTTAAGAAGCTCTTAACGCTAAGAGCTTCTTAGGAGCGTTCTAAGAGCGTTCTAGAGCGTTCTTAGAACGCTCTTAAGAAGCTCTTAGCGTTAAGAGCTTCTTAACGAATCTGGGAAACCCGGCCATTGTTTGTTAGTTAATATAATCTTGTTGGTCACCTTGAGTGTGCATGCTGTGTAGTTTAATGGGAACAGAGAGTCGGCCATTTTACTATCACAGGCTATACTTGCAAGGAGCTGAACGTGGGCTGTGCCCTAGACCAGACCAATTGCCTATGAGGCTAATCTTGATTCTGGATTGACTGAGATTCTGGAAAGAGATCTACTCAAGAAGAGAGTCAATATCTGTGGTTTTCAAGCCATCTTTGAGAAAGTTTGAAAACAATGTTGCGGTTAATATGTTTTGATTGTGGGAGGCAACTTTTGGACTACACCTAAACCTCATGCGGCCACCGCACCACCCGCACTGGCAAAGAGGGAAACAGCATGGATGGGGAAAGTGTGTGGGCAGAGCAAGCAGTAGTAGTACATAAACTACACACGTCCTTTACTAAAGTGTATTCTGACTTTCATAAAGTTATTGTTGTAATCAAAGCTTTTAAAGAATGGATCTCTGCATGATGGGCCTGACCAGAGCACAGGTGGCCTGACAGAACACGCTTCAAAGTTGTCACTTTCAAAAGGGTGGCATTATAACCCTGTCAGTCCAAAATGTCTAAAAGTTGGTACGCATGCCTTATTGCCAATGGGGAACAAAGAAGTCTCAAGAACCCATAATGTCGGCAGCATGGATATTTCTCTACAGTGACAATTTGTGAAGAATTTCAAAAAATGACTTCAAATCAGCCATTGATCCAATTGTATTGAAATGTTGTGTACATGTATGAAATACATGTCTGTGTCATGTCAATTTTGTAATGGTTTGCAATGCTGAGGAGGAACCCGCCATTGCTGCCTGCAGCTATATTTATTATTATTAGGGTTCCTCCGGTAGGAGAACCCTATTGTTATTGGTGGTATTATTATTTTTTACCCATGGGAGTCAATGGCAGCCCCTAGACCAGTACCGTAAAAAGTTGTGAAATTTGGCATGTTGAAACTGCAGACCATTAGTAACTACCATACCAAACATGGGCCATGTGAGACAATAGGTGGCGCTACAGGCCACGCCCCAATATGTCAATTTTCAAATTGATGCCATTTGCAGGCCATAAGTCCCAAAATTCTGAAATTCATTACATATGCCTTATTTCTCATGAGGAATAAAAAAGCCTCAAGAAGCTATAACGGCCACCATATTGGATTTGTCTGTACAATAAAGATTAAGGAAACACGTTTTTTCCCTACTCCTCCTACATTTTTGGTCGAATTTTCTTCAAAATTGCCATAGATGATATCCAGACTGAGCCTCACAAAAGTTATCGTAGGGATTTCTGATTTTCAAAACCGTTTGTCCGGTAGAGCCAATCAAAATCTGCAACAAAGCAACCAAACAGGACGTTTGGTCAAATCTCAGCAAATCTTTGAGATATCAACACCAAACTTGGTATGTCACGTGGAAGACACTACAACATGTTACCATGTGCAAAGGCAACTTCATACCTCTAAAAATGATTGATATAAAGCAAATTGAATTTATTGCTAATGCTAAAATAATGCTTTACACATCCGCCGGCCAAAAAATGATACTCTGATTCAATCACTAGTTCATATGAAGACTCTTGAGAATGTTGAGTACACAAATCTGAGAAAAAGTTGACTGTAACATGAAAACTCGATTTTTAGTGAATATTTGAAACATGCATGCTTGGCTAATTTCTAGGGCTGTTTCCCCAAATCCTCTCTCCCTTTGCTCCTGTGCGCGCGTGCTCCACATTCTCTCACACACAAGGGGCCAGAGCCCCTTGACACACCCATGCTTTATTGAAAATGTGTGCTGACCAAGCCCCCACCCTCGTTTTTTAGCCCCTGTTTCATTTCGCTTCCAATCGCAGCTCGCTGTTACGAATACAAATTATTTTTCGGCGGCCATTGTTGTTTCCCGTGTCCCGTGAAAGTCGTCTCCCGTGAAAGCCGTGTTGGAGGCAGCCACTTTCGGTAAGTCCTGGTTTTACACATTTTAAGCTAGAATTAATGATTGGGTTTGTGAAAGTACACTACTCTTGAATTATGGTGAAGGTTTAGCACTTTTAGACCTTATAGATCGTGATTCTGAAGTGACGGAAAACCAAACTCGAAAAGTAGCTACTGTAGCTCTAGCTTTTTTCCTCTGTGTTTTTAATTAGTGAGTCATTTTGCATCTCGGCGAATTGTTCATCAAAAAGGTCGAGGAGAGCAGCCTTTAGGAGAAAAAGCAATTCCCCACAGACCTGTCGGCTCATAATGGTGATTTTTGGCGTGAAAGTCTTTGTAATAAGCCTATGCGGCAGGGAGACTTTTTCAAGGCGAGCCTGTTTCATTCGTCATATGCCCTGAGAAAGCGACCTACGTTAGCCAGGCTAGTTTTGCCAATTTCGGTAAGTCAGGCTATTTAAAGGTCTCTTACAGTCAGAATCACTGTTTACAAGCAAAGGTCGAGCTGGTCTTTTGTCAGATGTGTATATATTGACCAGTTTAGAGGTAAATACTCTTGCCAGAGCCTGGAATCGAACCTGTGTTTTGAGTGACTGCATGGGTCTCCATGACGTCAACACATTTGGATTCTAGTTCAAGTAATGACACTGCATTTCACAGTCAAAACTGAAGTCTGTATCAAGTGTAGATGGGAAAAGCTTCATTTTTCACAACTGACATGGACCCTTTCTTCACTTTGACAGGTCTGGAGGGTCATGCAGAGGCCTGCTCAACAGAGTTCAACAGAGGATGCAACAGACTCGAGGATGGTGAGATCCACACAGACCCCTTGCTGGACTACCCCTCTCTAGCTGGACAGCTTCTCTTCAGCCCTGACCCCAGAACAGCTTGATCCAGCTGGCCTGCCTGCCTGCCTGCCTGCAGGCCCTGCTTGCCCCTGCCTGCCAGCCCTCCAGAGACAGTCACCCCACAGACACAGTAGCTCTGCAGCCTGCTTTTTTGAGGACATTGATGAAAAAGGACAAGCCAGCATTACTTTGATGAAAGTCTAAATGTTTAATCCTTTCCATGTGCCAGTATGCCAAGCTGCTGACTTTGTGTCTTAAGTGATGAAACTAGTTCAAGTGATAGACTTTTGACCTGAATCCAATGATTATTCATCTGAATAAAAACCACTCAAGAGAAGTACTGCTTCTTGGAGCATTTGTGCTCCACATCAGTACATCTCACACATTTGCCTTTGTTTCCATGGGATTCATGGAATTGTTAGTTTCTGCTCCACCATTTCCACCCTAGTGTAATAATAAGTATAATTTAGGACAGCAATTACATTTTTGTGTTATCCTTCCGCATTACACACATTTAGTCAATGTTCTTAAACTCAACCGATTATTGTCATTTTACCATACTGTTCATATTGAACAGACATCAGTGTTTACTTGGAAAGATGACTGTATATTTCCACTTTTGATTTGTATTTCCATCGTAAGTTTGGTCTTTAATTTCATTTGGAAGTGGTATTAAAAGGTCTTACATTTAACTTGTTTATACCTGTAGACACCCTGTGAAGCCCCCACTGCAGAGACAGTTGGTGACAGAGAGGTGCAGACATTAAGTTAAACATGCCTTAAGAATAGAGTAACAAATAGAGACTAAATGTGTAAATGGCTGTTGAAACTGAGTTGGTGCATGTCAGTTTAGGCAAAGGTAACCTTTTAAACCTCTAGGTTTAAAACAAATTCAGATTTGATTGGAACTCTCTTTTATACATTTATAGTTGGATTTGACATTTAATTCATTTAGCAAGTTGTTTAACTCAAACAACCATAACACGGTACATATGGTATACAATGCTGCAGTCAGATTTGGCGAAATTGTTAGCTTGGATGTTATCTTTACATATAGATGGGGTCTTGTTGATGCGCACGCAGCTTCAAGGCAGAAAGACGCGTTCCATTTCACTTTTACTGTACCTACACCTTTAATGTTCCCGCCATCCCCCCATTTCTGAATAAAGTTCGACTGATCTGATTTGTTGATTTCTGTTGCTATGAAAACCAGTTTAGCCAAGCTAACTAACATTGTTTTTAGCTAGCTTGCATTACCATTCAATTGCTAACAAAACATTAGTAAAAATAGCTTGCTAATCGGGCAGAACTTGAACTCGGGCAGGAGACTCTGAGACCTCAGCGCACCACTAGCATCTCGTCATATCACGCAGTCGGAGCACAGCTAGATAATCAGCGTCAGCGCTCTTGGGTACCCAGCATGCAGTGCGGCATGTTAAAAAAACAACAGCTACGCAAGGGATTTCAGTTGTTGTGTTCGTTCAGTTAGATGTTTGTAATGTTATTGGCCGGGTTTCCCAGATTCGTTAAGAAGCTCTTAACGCTAACAGTGCGTTCACACTGCAGCGTTTTTTAACGCTCTGCATCGCTTGCCTTCCCACAGTACACCACGCTCGGGGGCGTGTTAGACAAGTTAATACAGAGTTGTAGTTCTCTAAGGTCACTGTTGTAGTCATGGCCAAGCGTGCAGATTTGGGTTAATGTACTCACAATATCGATCAAAATACCACTTTTACACAACATTTATGTAAGTGCAAGATTTTACTAGTGCAAGATTACAGTAGAATACATGTTACGCCACCGGTCACTCAACCAGTCGTTTGTAGGCTGGGCTAGCGAGCTAGCAGTGGCACAGAACAGTCACGTAATGTGACGACTACATTTAAAAGTAGGCTATAAAAACACACTAGGAACAATGACGACATCGGCAACCATGCACCATGCATTATTAGTTTAATGTAATCTTTAAATTCAGGCTCGTCACATTAGTAACTTTGTTCTGAACAGAACTGGGTGTGCAGACACATACGAAAAGTTTCTCCTCCATCTTGAAATTGTCAAACCTAGAAATGTTTACCATGACGAACAGTTGCTACGTTACAAGAAACAAGAAACCAATCCGATTGGCCAACGCTAGCGTTTTCACGCTCCTCATTTACATAAAGTTGAGAAAATCCAACTTGCAACGCTCCGCTCCGCTCCGCTCGCCTTCCCACAATGCCCTACGCGAGCGTCAACGCCTGGTTTCATTGAAAATGAATTGGAAGCCGACGCCGCGCGCCGCCCGCTCCGCTGCAGTGTGAACGCACTGTAAGAGCTTCTTAGGAGCGTTCTAAGAGCGTTCTAGAGCGTTCTTAGAACGCTCTTAAGAAGCTCTTAGCGTTAAGAGCTTCTTAACGAATCTGGGAAACCCGGCCATTGTTTGTTAGTTAATATAATCTTGTTGGTCACCTTGAGTGTGCATGCTGTGTAGTTTAATGGGAACAGAGAGTCGGCCATTTTACTATCACAGGCTATACTTGCAAGGAGCTGAACGTGGGCTGTGCCCTAGACCAGACCAATTGCCTATGAGGCTAATCTTGATTCTGGATTGACTGAGATTCTGGAAAGAGATCTACTCAAGAAGAGAGTCAATATCTGTGGTTTTCAAGCCATCTTTGAGAAAGTTTGAAAACAATGTTGCGGTTAATATGTTTTGATTGTGGGAGGCAACTTTTGGACTACACCTAAACCTCATGCGGCCACCGCACCACCCGCACTGGCAAAGAGGGAAACAGCATGGATGGGGAAAGTGTGTGGGCAGAGCAAGCAGTAGTAGTACATAAACTACACACGTCCTTTACTAAAGTGTATTCTGACTTTCATAAAGTTATTGTTGTAATCAAAGCTTTTAAAGAATGGATCTCTGCATGATGGGCCTGACCAGAGCACAGGTGGCCTGACAGAACACGCTTCAAAGTTGTCACTTTCAAAAGGGTGGCATTATAACCCTGTCAGTCCAAAATGTCTAAAAGTTGGTACGCATGCCTTATTGCCAATGGGGGACAAAGAAGTCTCAAGAACCCATAATGTCGGCAGCATGGATATTTCTCTACAGTGACAATTTGTGAAGAATTTCAAAAAATGACTTCAAATCAGCCATTGATCCAATTGTATTGAAATGTTGTGTACATGTATGAAATACATGTCTGTGTCATGTCAATTTTGTAATGGTTTGCAATGCTGAGGAGGAACCCGCCATTGCTGCCTGCAGCTATATTTATTATTATACTTCTTAAGACTGGGTGTCTATGGCAGGCCCTAGAAGCGCTTGGTCGAAAGTTGTGAAATTTGGCACACTCATTAGGGACAGTCCCCTGGTCCAATTCACAAAGTTTCATGTCCCATACTTGGGCACTCTAGCGCCACCAATGGGTCAAAGTTGGACTTGTGTTTACACACGCAACTTTTGAACCGTATGACCCATTTTCAAAAATGAGGTACCATTGGATTCCCTGGACCAAGACGAGTTCAACGCACCCTATGGGGTCAATTTCCGGTTATATAGATTTTCCGCTATTTCCGGTTTTATCAAAAACCTTTGAAAGCCTACTCCTCCTACAATCTTTGTCAAATCTTCTTCAAAATTACCAGATATGCTCTTCAGACCAAGCCGCACAAAAGTTATGGTAGAGCATTTTGATACCCACAAACGTTTGTCCGTGACAGCCAATCAAAATCAGCAGAAAAGCCACCAAACAGGAAGTGAAGTCATATCTCAGCAGTTGTTTGAGGCAGTGAAACTAAATTTGGTACGCCGCCTCGGAACCTTATTCTGAGGATGTCCTCCAAAGATTGTGTCATGTGACTAAAAGGGGGCGTGGCCGGAAGCATAAACGTGTTTACGCTAATAACTGTTGAAGTGTTTACCTTAATAAAGTAATTTCTTTGTCTGTTGATGTCTTGTGAGATATCAAGCCTGACTATTAATAACTTTTCATAAAATTCGAACGGACGTGGCCGCCATTTTGGATTTCATGGAAAAGTGTAAAAACCTTTTGCACGCCACAATTTTTGTCCAATGTTTACCAAATTTGGCAAAGATGATCTTTAGACCCAGTTTCACAAAAGCAATCAGATGAATTTTCAATTTTCAAAAACGTTTGTTCGGTAGAGACGATCAAAAGCGGTGGCGAAGCCGCCAAACGAGGCGCAAGAGCATATCTCAGCAACCATTTGCGCGATTGTCACCAAACTTGGGTTTCATCGTTCCCATGAGGAGCAGAGGAGGCCTGCAGTGTTATACCATAAAAATAACTTTGAACTCTCAGTACTCTTGAACACAAACATATATTTCAACCAAACTTGGTGTGTTGCATGAGTGCAACAGGTTGTTGTGACTTAATTGTTGCACAAGTGCTATGGAGGCCATGTCCTGCTCTGGACTGCTTGGCCCCTCCATTGCTGCTTGCAGCTATATTTATTATTATTATTAGGGGCCAAGCAGCGAAGCTGCGAGGAACCTATTGTTATTGTTAGTATTATTAGGGTTCCTCCGGTAGGAGAACCCTATTGTTATTGGTGGTATTATTATTATGTTTTACCCATGGGAGTCAATGGCAGCCCCTAGACCAGTACCGTAAAAAGTTGTGAAATTTGGCATGTTGAAACTGCAGACCATTAGTAACTACCATACCAAACATGGGCCATGTGAGACAATAGGTGGCGCTACAGGCCACGCCCCAATATGTCAATTTTCAAATTGATGCCATTTGCAGGTCATAAGTCCCCAAATTCTGAAATTCATTACATATGCCTTATTTCTCATGAGGAATAAAAAAGCCTCAAGAAGCTATAACGGCCGCCATATTGAATTTGTCTGTACAATAAAGCGTTTTTTCCCTACTCCTCCTACATTTTTGGTCGAATTTTCTTCAAAATTGCCATAGATGATATCCAGACTGAGCCTCACAAAAGTTATCGTAGGGATTTCTGATTTTCAAAACCGTTTGTCCGGTAGAGCCAATCAAAATCTGCAACAAAGCAACCAAACAGGACGTTTGGTCAAATCTCAGCAAATCTTTGAGATATCAACACCAAACTTGGTATGTCACGTGGAAGACACTACAACATGTTACCATGTGCAAAGGCAACTTCATACCTCTAAAAATGATTGATATAAAGCAAATTGAATTTATTGCTAATGCTAAAATAATGCTTTACACATCCGCCGGCCAAAAAATGATACTCTGATTCAATCACTAGTTCATATGAAGACTCTTGAGAATGTTGAGTACACAAATCTGAGAAAAAGTTGACTGTAACATGAAAACTCGATTTTTAGTGAATATTTGAAACATGCATGCTTGGCTAATTTCTAGGGCTGTTTCCCCAAATCCTCTCTCCCTTTGCTCCTGTGCGCGCGTGCTCCACATTCTCACACACAAGGGGCCAGAGCCCCTTGACACACGCGCGAGCTTGGTACACGCACAAGAAGACGACCATTTTATTTTATCGTTGGAGAACTCCTGCAGCCCTCAGAGATTTTCATTGTTACATTTGACAGTGAGTAATAAGATCCTACAATGGCAGTACAAAACATGTATTTTAGCGTTTGTATTCGTATGATAACTTGAAGACTTTTATACTGTCGTAAACAGGATAGCAGCTAATCTATCTAGGCTAGCTGAGCTAAGGATATCTCTTTGTACAGACAGTATTACAGGCTAGCAAGTCGTAAAATCTTTAACATTATACTTGCTTCTGTGAGACGCGTTTGAAATTTGTATACTGTGCGTAACTATGCGGTTGGGTTGTTCTATTTTTACATGTCATTGTTGATGTAATTTAAATTAGTACGGTGAGTTCCAAATGTGTCTTTCGATTAAACACTGCAGCGTGTATTACACAATGATCATTTGTGGTGCGGCGTCTATTCGAAGGCAACGTTTAATTAGTAAGACAGATTCAGTGAATTGTAGTTGCAGTGCGGCCATACACAAACAAATAGACAAGGAGGTCAAACAAATGCCGAGCAAGCTATAACCCTTAAGGCTAGTTTTTGCTTTTGTGGACGGCGTTTCAAATTTATGTACTGTACGTACCTACGGTTGGGTTATTCTATCTTTAGCTACATGTCATTGTTGATGTAATTTTGTTTGTTCGTTCCAAGTTTTTCTGACGGTCTTCACATCGTAAGTTATTCTTTTTGAAACTGTAGCTAGGTAGCCTAGTTTGCTGCACAGTTAGAGCTACCTAGCATAAGCAAGTAGCAATGGTACCATGGTTGTTTTGCTTGCTAGCTTTGTTTGGGTTCATGGTTTGATCGTTTAGGAGTTCCATTGAAAGCCTATAGACCTACAATACGTTTGTAATCGGCATTTTGTACCATGCTGCACGATTTCCTATCTCTTGATAACATTTTATATTTGTATAAATTGTATACACTAAATTGCCAAAGTATTCGCTCGGTTGCCTTTACACGCTCATGAACGTGAGTGACATCTCATTCTTAAACCATAGGATATGATGTCGGACCACCCTTTGTAGCTATAATAGTTTCAACTCGTCTAGGAAGGCTTTCCACAAGGTTTAAGAGGTTTATGGAAATGTTTTACCATTCTTCCAGAAGTGCATTTGTGAGGTCCAACATTGATGTGGAACAAGAAGGTTTGGCTCGCAGTCCCTGCTCTAATTCATCCCAAAGGTGTTGTATTGGGTTGAGGTCAGGACTGTGTGCAGGCCACTCAAGTTCGTCCACACCAATCTCGCTCATCCATGTGTTTATGGGCCTTGCTTTGTGCACTGTTGCACAGTCATGTTAGAACAGGAAGGGGCCATCTCCAAACTGTTCCCACAAAGTTTGGAGCTTGAAATTGTAAAAATGTTGGTGAATTATTGCATTTCAGGAAATTAACTTATCGGTAGGAAATATTTAATGGATTGGGCTCGGCGGGGTATTTTGTCATCCATCCATTCCTACTCCATGCTCTTGATTATGTAATTGACCTACAGGTACATCTTCTAGGCTATGTTTATTAGGGTTCCTCCGGTAGGAGAACCCTATTGTTATTGGTGGTATTATTATTTTTTACCCATGGGAGTCAATGGCAGCCCCTAGACCAGTACCGTAAAAAGTTGTGAAATTTGGCATGTTGAAACTGCAGACCATTAGTAACTACCATACCAAACATGGGCCATGTGAGACAATAGGTGGCGCTACAGGCCACGCCCCAATATGTCAATTTTCAAATTGATGCCATTTGCAGGCCATAAGTCCCAAAATTCTGAAATTCATTACATATGCCTTATTTCTCATGAGGAATAAAAAAGCCTCAAGAAGCTATAACGGCCACCATATTGGATTTGTCTGTACAATAAAGATTAAGGAAACACGTTTTTTCCCTACTCCTCCTACATTTTTGGTCGAATTTTCTTCAAAATTGCCATAGATGATATCCAGACTGAGCCTCACAAAAGTTATCGTAGGGATTTCTGATTTTCAAAACCGTTTGTCCGGTAGAGCCAATCAAAATCTGCAACAAAGCAACCAAACAGGACGTTTGGTCAAATCTCAGCAAATCTTTGAGATATCAACACCAAACTTGGTATGTCACGTGGAAGACACTACAACATGTTACCATGTGCAAAGGCAACTTCATACCTCTAAAAATGATTGATATAAAGCAAATTGAATTTATTGCTAATGCTAAAATAATGCTTTACACATCCGCCGGCCAAAAAATGATACTCTGATTCAATCACTAGTTCATATGAAGACTCTTGAGAATGTTGAGTACACAAATCTGAGAAAAAGTTGACTGTAACATGAAAACTCGATTTTTAGTGAATATTTGAAACATGCATGCTTGGCTAATTTCTAGGGCTGTTTCCCCAAATCCTCTCTCCCTTTGCTCCTGTGCGCGCGTGCTCCACATTCTCTCACACACAAGGGGCCAGAGCCCCTTGACACACCCATGCTTTATTGAAAATGTGTGCTGACCAAGCCCCCACCCTCGTTTTTTAGCCCCTGTTTCATTTCGCTTCCAATCGCAGCTCGCTGTTACGAATACAAATTATTTTTCGGCGGCCATTGTTGTTTCCCGTGTCCCGTGAAAGTCGTCTCCCGTGAAAGCCGTGTTGGAGGCAGCCACTTTCGGTAAGTCCTGGTTTTACACATTTTAAGCTAGAATTAATGATTGGGTTTGTGAAAGTACACTACTCTTGAATTATGGTGAAGGTTTAGCACTTTTAGACCTTATAGATCGTGATTCTGAAGTGACGGAAAACCAAACTCGAAAAGTAGCTACTGTAGCTCTAGCTTTTTTCCTCTGTGTTTTTAATTAGTGAGTCATTTTGCATCTCGGCGAATTGTTCATCAAAAAGGTCGAGGAGAGCAGCCTTTAGGAGAAAAAGCAATTCCCCACAGACCTGTCGGCTCATAATGGTGATTTTTGGCGTGAAAGTCTTTGTAATAAGCCTATGCGGCAGGGAGACTTTTTCAAGGCGAGCCTGTTTCATTCGTCATATGCCCTGAGAAAGCGACCTACGTTAGCCAGGCTAGTTTTGCCAATTTCGGTAAGTCAGGCTATTTAAAGGTCTCTTACAGTCAGAATCACTGTTTACAAGCAAAGGTCGAGCTGGTCTTTTGTCAGATGTGTATATATTGACCAGTTTAGAGGTAAATACTCTTGCCAGAGCCTGGAATCGAACCTGTGTTTTGAGTGACTGCATGGGTCTCCATGACGTCAACACATTTGGATTCAAGTTCAAGTAATGACACTGCATTTCACAGTCAAAACTGAAGTCTGTATCAAGTGTAGATGGGAAAAGCTTCATTTTTCACAACTGACATGGACCCTTTCTTCACTTTGACAGGTCTGGAGGGTCATGCAGAGGCCTGCTCAACAGAGTTCAACAGAGGATGCAACAGACTCGAGGATGGTGAGATCCACACAGACCCCTTGCTGGACTACCCCTCTCTAGCTGGACAGCTTCTCTTCAGCCCTGACCCCAGAACAGCTTGATCCAGCTGGCCTGCCTGCCTGCCTGCCTGCCTGCAGGCCCTGCTTGCCCCTGCCTGCCAGCCCTCCAGAGACAGTCACCCCACAGACACAGTAGCTCTGCAGCCTGCTTTTTTGAGGACATTGATGAAAAAGGACAAGCCAGCATTACTTTGATGAAAGTCTAAATGTTTAATCCTTTCCATGTGCCAGTATGCCAAGCTGCTGACTTTGTGTCTTAAGTGATGAAACTAGTTCAAGTGATAGACTTTTGACCTGAATCCAATGATTATTCATCTGAATAAAAACCACTCAAGAGAAGTACTGCTTCTTGGAGCATTTGTGCTCCACATCAGTACATCTCACACATTTGCCTTTGTTTCCATGGGATTCATGGAATTGTTAGTTTCTGCTCCACCATTTCCACCCTAGTGTAATAATAAGTATAATTTAGGACAGCAATTACATTTTTGTGTTATCCTTCCGCATTACACACATTTAGTCAATGTTCTTAAACTCAACCGATTGTCATTTTACCATACTGTTCATATTGAACAGACATCAGTGTTTACTTGGAAAGATGACTGTATATTTCCACTTTTGATTTGTATTTCCATCGTAAGTTTGGTCTTTAATTTCATTTGGAAGTGGTATTAAAAGGTCTTACATTTAACTTGTTTATACCTGTAGACACCCTGTGAAGCCCCCACTGCAGAGACAGTTGGTGACAGAGAGGTGCAGACATTAAGTTAAACATGCCTTAAGAATAGAGTAACAAATAGAGACTAAATGTGTAAATGGCTGTTGAAACTGAGTTGGTGCATGTCAGTTTAGGCAAAGGTAACCTTTTAAACCTCTAGGTTTAAAACAAATTCAGATTTGATTGGAACTCTCTTTTATACATTTATAGTTGGATTTGACATTTAATTCATTTAGCAAGTTGTTTAACTCAAACAACCATAACACGGTACATATGGTATACAATGCTGCAGTCAGATTTGACGAAATTGTTAGCTTGGATGTTATCTTTACATATAGATGGGGTCTTGTTGATGCGCACGCAGCTTCAAGGCAGAAAGACGCGTTCCATTTCACTTTTACTGTACCTACACCTTTAATGTTCCCGCCATCCCCCCATTTCTGAATAAAGTTCGACTGATCTGATTTGTTGATTTCTGTTGCTATGAAAACCAGTTTAGCCAAGCTAACTAACATTGTTTTTAGCTAGCTTGCATTACCATTCAATTGCTAACAAAACATTAGTAAAAATAGCTTGCTAATCGGGCAGAACTTGAACTCGGGCAGGAGACTCTGAGACCTCAGCGCACCACTAGCATCTCGTCATATCACGCAGTCGGAGCACAGCTAGATAATCAGCGTCAGCGCTCTTGGGTACCCAGCATGCAGTGCGGCATGTTAAAAAAACAACAGCTACGCAAGGGATTTCAGTTGTTGTGTTCGTTCAGTTAGATGTTTGTAATGTTATTGGCCGGGTTTCCCAGATTCGTTAAGAAGCTCTTAACGCTAAGAGCTTCTTAGGAGCGTTCTAAGAGCGTTCTAGAGCGTTCTTAGAACGCTCTTAAGAAGCTCTTAGCGTTAAGAGCTTCTTAACGAATCTGGGAAACCCGGCCATTGTTTGTTAGTTAATATAATCTTGTTGGTCACCTTGAGTGTGCATGCTGTGTAGTTTAATGGGAACAGAGAGTCGGCCATTTTACTATCACAGGCTATACTTGCAAGGAGCTGAACGTGGGCTGTGCCCTAGACCAGACCAATTGCCTATGAGGCTAATCTTGATTCTGGATTGACTGAGATTCTGGAAAGAGATCTACTCAAGAAGAGAGTCAATATCTGTGGTTTTCAAGCCATCTTTGAGAAAGTTTGAAAACAATGTTGCGGTTAATATGTTTTGATTGTGGGAGGCAACTTTTGGACTACACCTAAACCTCATGCGGCCACCGCACCACCCGCACTGGCAAAGAGGGAAACAGCATGGATGGGGAAAGTGTGTGGGCAGAGCAAGCAGTAGTAGTACATAAACTACACACGTCCTTTACTAAAGTGTATTCTGACTTTCATAAAGTTATTGTTGTAATCAAAGCTTTTAAAGAATGGATCTCTGCATGATGGGCCTGACCAGAGCACAGGTGGCCTGACAGAACACGCTTCAAAGTTGTCACTTTCAAAAGGGTGGCATTATAACCCTGTCAGTCCAAAATGTCTAAAAGTTGGTACGCATGCCTTATTGCCAATGGGGAACAAAGAAGTCTCAAGAACCCATAATGTCGGCAGCATGGATATTTCTCTACAGTGACAATTTGTGAAGAATTTCAAAAAATGACTTCAAATCAGCCATTGATCCAATTGTATTGAAATGTTGTGTACATGTATGAAATACATGTCTGTGTCATGTCAATTTTGTAATGGTTTGCAATGCTGAGGAGGAACCCGCCATTGCTGCCTGCAGCTATATTTATTATTATTAGGGTTCCTCCGGTAGGAGAACCCTATTGTTATTGGTGGTATTATTATTTTTTACCCATGGGAGTCAATGGCAGCCCCTAGACCAGTACCGTAAAAAGTTGTGAAATTTGGCATGTTGAAACTGCAGACCATTAGTAACTACCATACCAAACATGGGCCATGTGAGACAATAGGTGGCGCTACAGGCCACGCCCCAATATGTCAATTTTCAAATTGATGCCATTTGCAGGCCATAAGTCCCAAAATTCTGAAATTCATTACATATGCCTTATTTCTCATGAGGAATAAAAAAGCCTCAAGAAGCTATAACGGCCACCATATTGGATTTGTCTGTACAATAAAGATTAAGGAAACACGTTTTTTCCCTACTCCTCCTACATTTTTGGTCGAATTTTCTTCAAAATTGCCATAGATGATATCCAGACTGAGCCTCACAAAAGTTATCGTAGGGATTTCTGATTTTCAAAACCGTTTGTCCGGTAGAGCCAATCAAAATCTGCAACAAAGCAACCAAACAGGACGTTTGGTCAAATCTCAGCAAATCTTTGAGATATCAACACCAAACTTGGTATGTCACGTGGAAGACACTACAACATGTTACCATGTGCAAAGGCAACTTCATACCTCTAAAAATGATTGATATAAAGCAAATTGAATTTATTGCTAATGCTAAAATAATGCTTTACACATCCGCCGGCCAAAAACTGATACTCTGATTCAATCACTAGTTCATATGAAGACTCTTGAGAATGTTGAGTACACAAATCTGAGAAAAAGTTGACTGTAACATGAAAACTCGATTTTTAGTGAATATTTGAAACATGCATGCTTGGCTAATTTCTAGGGCTGTTTCCCCAAATCCTCTCTCCCTTTGCTCCTGTGCGCGCGTGCTCCACATTCTCTCACACACAAGGGGCCAGAGCCCCTTGACACACCCATGCTTTATTGAAAATGTGTGCTGACCAAGCCCCCACCCTCGTTTTTTAGCCCCTGTTTCATTTCGCTTCCAATCGCAGCTCGCTGTTACGAATACAAATTATTTTTCGGCGGCCATTGTTGTTTCCCGTGTCCCGTGAAAGTCGTCTCCCGTGAAAGCCGTGTTGGAGGCAGCCACTTTCGGTAAGTCCTGGTTTTACACATTTTAAGCTAGAATTAATGATTGGGTTTGTGAAAGTACACTACTCTTGAATTATGGTGAAGGTTTAGCACTTTTAGACCTTATAGATCGTGATTCTGAAGTGACGGAAAACCAAACTCGAAAAGTAGCTACTGTAGCTCTAGCTTTTTTCCTCTGTGTTTTTAATTAGTGAGTCATTTTGCATCTCGGCGAATTGTTCATCAAAAAGGTCGAGGAGAGCAGCCTTTAGGAGAAAAAGCAATTCCCCACAGACCTGTCGGCTCATAATGGTGATTTTTGGCGTGAAAGTCTTTGTAATAAGCCTATGCGGCAGGGAGACTTTTTCAAGGCGAGCCTGTTTCATTCGTCATATGCCCTGAGAAAGCGACCTACGTTAGCCAGGCTAGTTTTGCCAATTTCGGTAAGTCAGGCTATTTAAAGGTCTCTTACAGTCAGAATCACTGTTTACAAGCAAAGGTCGAGCTGGTCTTTTGTCAGATGTGTATATATTGACCAGTTTAGAGGTAAATACTCTTGCCAGAGCCTGGAATCGAACCTGTGTTTTGAGTGACTGCATGGGTCTCCATGACGTCAACACATTTGGATTCAAGTTCAAGTAATGACACTGCATTTCACAGTCAAAACTGAAGTCTGTATCAAGTGTAGATGGGAAAAGCTTCATTTTTCACAACTGACATGGACCCTTTCTTCACTTTGACAGGTCTGGAGGGTCATGCAGAGGCCTGCTCAACAGAGTTCAACAGAGGATGCAACAGACTCGAGGATGGTGAGATCCACACAGACCCCTTGCTGGACTACCCCTCTCTAGCTGGACAGCTTCTCTTCAGCCCTGACCCCAGAACAGCTTGATCCAGCTGGCCTGCCTGCCTGCCTGCCTGCAGGCCCTGCTTGCCCCTGCCTGCCAGCCCTCCAGAGACAGTCACCCCACAGACACAGTAGCTCTGCAGCCTGCTTTTTTGAGGACATTGATGAAAAAGGACAAGCCAGCATTACTTTGATGAAAGTCTAAATGTTTAATCCTTTCCATGTGCCAGTATGCCAAGCTGCTGACTTTGTGTCTTAAGTGATGAAACTAGTTCAAGTGATAGACTTTTGACCTGAATCCAATGATTATTCATCTGAATAAAAACCACTCAAGAGAAGTACTGCTTCTTGGAGCATTTGTGCTCCACATCAGTACATCTCACACATTTGCCTTTGTTTCCATGGGATTCATGGAATTGTTAGTTTCTGCTCCACCATTTCCACCCTAGTGTAATAATAAGTATAATTTAGGACAGCAATTACATTTTTGTGTTATCCTTCCGCATTACACACATTTAGTCAATGTTCTTAAACTCAACCGATTGTCATTTTACCATACTGTTCATATTGAACAGACATCAGTGTTTACTTGGAAAGATGACTGTATATTTCCACTTTTGATTTGTATTTCCATCGTAAGTTTGGTCTTTAATTTCATTTGGAAGTGGTATTAAAAGGTCTTACATTTAACTTGTTTATACCTGTAGACACCCTGTGAAGCCCCCACTGCAGAGACAGTTGGTGACAGAGAGGTGCAGACATTAAGTTAAACATGCCTTAAGAATAGAGTAACAAATAGAGACTAAATGTGTAAATGGCTGTTGAAACTGAGTTGGTGCATGTCAGTTTAGGCAAAGGTAACCTTTTAAACCTCTAGGTTTAAAACAAATTCAGATTTGATTGGAACTCTCTTTTATACATTTATAGTTGGATTTGACATTTAATTCATTTAGCAAGTTGTTTAACTCAAACAACCATAACACGGTACATATGGTATACAATGCTGCAGTCAGATTTGGCGAAATTGTTAGCTTGGATGTTATCTTTACATATAGATGGGGTCTTGTTGATGCGCACGCAGCTTCAAGGCAGAAAGACGCGTTCCATTTCACTTTTACTGTACCTACACCTTTAATGTTCCCGCCATCCCCCCATTTCTGAATAAAGTTCGACTGATCTGATTTGTTGATTTCTGTTGCTATGAAAACCAGTTTAGCCAAGCTAACTAACATTGTTTTTAGCTAGCTTGCATTACCATTCAATTGCTAACAAAACATTAGTAAAAATAGCTTGCTAATCGGGCAGAACTTGAACTCGGGCAGGAGACTGAGACCTCAGCGCACCACTAGCATCTCGTCATATCACGCAGTCGGAGCACAGCTAGATAATCAGCGTCAGCGCTCTTGGGTACCCAGCATGCAGTGCGGCATGTTAAAAAAACAACAGCTACGCAAGGGATTTCAGTTGTTGTGTTCGTTCAGTTAGATGTTTGTAATGTTATTGGCCGGGTTTCCCAGATTCGTTAAGAAGCTCTTAACGCTAAGAGCTTCTTAGGAGCGTTCTAAGAGCGTTCTCTTAAGAAGCTCTTAGCGTTAAGAGCTTCTTAACGAATCTGGGAAACCCGGCCATTGTTTGTTAGTTAATATAATCTTGTTGGTCACCTTGAGTGTGCATGCTGTGTAGTTTAATGGGAACAGAGAGTCGGCCATTTTACTATCACAGGCTATACTTGCAAGGAGCTGAACGTGGGCTGTGCCCTAGACCAGACCAATTGCCTATGAGGCTAATCTTGATTCTGGATTGACTGAGATTCTGGAAAGAGATCTACTCAAGAAGAGAGTCAATATCTGTGGTTTTCAAGCCATCTTTGAGAAAGTTTGAAAACAATGTTGCGGTTAATATCTTTTGATTGTGGGAGGCAACTTTTGGACTACACCTAAACCTCATGCGGCCACCGCACCACCCGCACTGGCAAAGAGGGAAACAGCATGGATGGGGAAAGTGTGTGGGCAGAGCAAGCAGTAGTAGTACATAAACTACACACGTCCTTTACTAAAGTGTATTCTGACTTTCATAAAGTTATTGTTGTAATCAAAGCTTTTAAAGAATGGATCTCTGCATGATGGGCCTGACCAGAGCACAGGTGGCCTGACAGAACACGCTTCAAAGTTGTCACTTTCAAAAGGGTGGCATTTTAACCCTGTCAGTCCAAAATGTCTAAAAGTTGGTACGCATGCCTTATTGCCAATGGGGAACAAAGAAGTCTCAAGAACCCATAATGTCGGCAGCATGGATATTTCTCTACAGTGACAATTTCTGAAGAATTTCAAAAAATGACTTCAAATCAGCCATTGATCCAATTGTATTGAAATGTTGTGTACATGTATGAAATACATGTCTGTGTCATGTCAATTTTGTAATGGTTTGCAATGCTGAGGAGGAACCCGCCATTGCTGCCTGCAGCTATATTTATTATTATTATTATTATTATTATACTTCTTAAGACTGGGTGTCTATGGCAGGCCCTAGAAGCGCTTGGTCGAAAGTTGTGAAATTTGGCACACTCATTGGGGACAGTCCCCTGGTCCAATTCACAAAGTTTCATGTCCCATACTCGGGCACTCTAGCGCCACAAATGGGTCAAAGTTGGAGTTGTGCTTACACACGCAACTTTTGAACCGTATGACCCATTTTCAAAAATGAGGTACCATTGGATTCCCTGGATCAAGCCGAATTCAATGCACACCATGGCGTCAATTTCCGGTTTATAGATTTTCCGCTATTTCCGGTTTTATCAAAAACCTTTGAAAGCCTACTCCTCCTACAATCTTTGTCAATTCTTCTTCAAAATTACCAGATATGCTCTTCAGACCAAGCCGCACAAAAGTTATGGTAGAGCATTTTGATACCCACAACCGTTTGTCCGTGACAGCCAATCAAAAAAAGCAGAAAAGCCGCCAAACAGGAAGTGAAGTCATATCTCAGCAGTTGTTTGAGGCAGTGAAACTAAATTTGGTACGCCGCCTCGGAACCTTATTCTGAGGATGTCCTCCAAAAATTGTGTCATGTGACTAAAAGGGGGCGTGGCCGGAAGCATAAACGCGTTTTGGCTAATAACGGTTGAAGTGTTTACCTTAATAAAGTAATTTCTTTGTCTGTTGATGTCTTGTGAGATATAAAGCCTGACTATTAATAACTTTTCATAAAATTCGAATGGACGTGGCCGCCATTTTGGATTTCATGGAAAAGTGTCAAAACCTTTTGCACGCCCCAATTTTTGTCCAATGTTTACCAAATTTGGCAAAGATGATCTTTAGACCCAGTTTCACAAAAGCAATCAGATGAATTTTCAATTTTCAAAAACGTTTGTTCGGTAGAGACGATCAAAAGCGGTGGCGAAGCCGCCAAACGAGGCGCAAGAGCATATCTCAGCAACCATTTGCGCGATTGTCACCAAACTTGGGTTCCATCGTTCCCATGAGGAGCAGAGGAGGCCTGCAGTGTTATACCATAAAAATAACTTTGAACTCTCAGTATTCTTGAACGCAAACATATATTTCAACCAAACTTGGTGTGTTGCATGAGTGCAACAGGTTGTTGTGACTTAATTGTTGCACAAGTGCTATGGAAGCCATGTCCTGCTCTGGACTGCTTGGCCCCTCCATTGCTGCTTGCAGCTATATTTGGTGGCCAAGCCGCGAAGCGGCGAAGCCACTTAAGTGTTTCTACCTTTTCTTATTGGTGGCCAAGCCGCGAAGCAATAAGCCACTTATTATTATTACACTTCTTCTGCCATTGGAGTCTATGGCAGCCCCTAGAACCGTATGGTAAAAAGTTGTGAAATTTGGCACACTCATTAAGCACAGTCCCCTCTTTATATTCACAAAGTTTCATGTCTCCCATTGGAGCACTCTAGCGCCACCAATGGGTCAAAGTTGGACTTGTGTTTACACACGTAACTTTTGAACCGTATAACCGATTTTCAAAAATGAGGTACCATTGGATTCCCTGGGTCAAGACGAGTTCAACACACCCTATGGCGTCAATTTCCGGTTATATAGATTTTCCGCCATTTCCGGTTTTATCGAAAACCTTTGAAAGCCTACTCCTCCTACAATTCTTCTTTAATCTTCCCCAGAATTGGCACACATCATCGTCAGAGCAACCCTCACAGAAGTTATCCAAAGATTTTTGATTTTCAAAACCGTTTGTCCGGTACAGCCAATCAAAATCGGCAGCAAAGACACCAAACAGGAAGTTGGGTCATATCTCAGCCAATCCTTGAGAAATCAACACCAAACTTGGAATGATGACTCGGAACCCTCATCTGAGGATGTCCAAACAATTTGGTGTCATGTGATCACTGGGCGTGGCCGCAGGATGCAAAAATGTGTTTTGGCCAATAACTGTTGATTCGTTTGCCTTTATTAAGTGATTCCTTTGTCTCATGATATCTTGGGACATCCCGTGTGTGACACATGATAACTTGTGATAACAGCCGAATTGATGCGGCCGCCATTTTGAATTACTGAAAAAACGTTTTTTCTGTACTCCTCCTACAAATGTTTTCCAATCTTCACCAAATTTGGCAGAGATCATCTTCAGACCAAGCCTCACAAAAGCCATCATATGTTTTTTGGATTTTCAAAACCGTTTGCCCGGTACGGCCAATCAAAATGTGCCGTTAAGCCAGCAAACAGGAAGTTGGGTCGTATCTCAGCAAATCTTTGATGGATTCGCACCAAACTTGTTGCGTGTACTCGTAACCCTCTTCTGAGGATGTACAACATGTTTTATGGGTCATTCGATTGCTTGGCCACCTCATTGCTGCTTGCAGCTATATTTAGGGGCCAAGCAGCGAAGCTGCGAGGCACCTATTGTTATTGTTAGTATTATTATTATTATTATTATTATTATACTTCTTAAGACTGGGTGTCTATGGCAGGCCCTAGAAGCGCTTGGTCGAAAGTTGTGAAATTTGGCACACTCATTGGGGACAGTCCCTTGGTCCAATTCACAAAGTTTCATGTCCCATACTCGGGCACTCTAGCGCCACCAATGGGTCAAAGTTGGAGTTGTGTTTACACACGCAACTTTTAAACCGTATGACCCATTTTCAAAAATGAGGTACCATTGGATTCCCTGGATCAAGCCGAATTCAACGCACCCTATGGGGTCAATTTCCGGTTATATAGATTTTCCGCTATTTCCGGTTTTATCAAAAACCTTTGAAAGCCTACTCCTCCTACAATCTTTGTCAAATCTTCTTCAAAATTAACAGATATGCTCTTCAGACCAAGCCGCACAAAAGTTATGGTAGAGCATTTTGATACCCACAACCGTTTGTCCGTGACAGCCAATCAAAATCAGCAGAAAAGCCACCAAACAGGAAGTGAAGTCATATCTCAGCAGTTGTTTGAGGCAGTGAAACTAAATTTGGTACACCGCCTCGGAACCTTATTCTGAGGATGTCCTCCAAAGATTGTGTCATGTGACTAAAAGGGGGCGTGGCCGGAAGCATAAACGTGTTTTGGCTAATAACTGTTGAAGTGTGTACCTTAATAAAGTAATTTCTTTGTCTCTTGATGTCTTGTGAGATATCAAGCCTGACTATTAATAACTTTTCATAAAATTCGACTGGACGTGGCCGCCATTTTGGATTTCATGGAAAAGTGTAAAAACCTTTTGCACGCCCCAATTTTTGTCCAATGTTTACCAAATTTGGCAAAGATGATCTTTAGACCCAGTTTCACAAAAGCAATCAGATGGATTTTCAATTTTCAAAAACGTTTGTTCGGTAGAGACGATCTAAAGCGATGGCGAAGCCGCCAAACGAGGCGCAAGAGCATATCTCAGCAACCATTTGCGCGATTGTCACCAGACTTGGGTTCCATCGTTCCCATGAGGAGCAGAGGAGGCCTGCGGTGTTATACCAGAAAAATAACTTTGAACTCTCAGTACTCTTGAACGCAAACATATATTTCAACCAAACTTGGTGTGTTGCATGAGTGCAACAGGTTGTTGTGACTTAATTGTTGCGCAAGTGCTATGGAGGCCATGTCCTGCTCTGGACTGCTTGGCCCCTCCATTGCTGCTTTCAGCTATATTTATTATTACACTTCTTCTGCCATTGGAGTCTATGGCAGCCCCTAGAACCGTATGGTAAAAAGTTGTGAAATTTGGCACACTCATTAAGCACAGTCCCCTCTTTATATTCACCAAGTTTCATGTCTCCCATTGGAGCACTCTAGCGCCACCAACGGGTCAAAGTTGGACTTGTGTTTACACACGTAACTTTTGAACCGTATGACCGATTTTCAAAAATGAGGTACCATTGGATTCCCTGGGTCAAGACGAGTTCAACACACTCTATGACGTCAATTTCCGGTTATATAGATTTTCCGCCATTTCCGGTTTTATCGAAAACCTTTGAAAGCCTACTCCTACAATTCTTCTGTAATCTTCCCCAGAATTGGCACACATCATCGTCAGAGCAACCCTCACAGAAGTTATCCAAAGATTTTTGATTTTCAAAACCGTTTGTCCGGTAGAGCCAATCAAAATCGGCAGCAAAGACACCAAACAGGAAGTTTGAATTACTGAAAAAACGTTTTTTCTGTACTCCTCCTACAAATGTTTTCCAATCTTCACCAAATTTGGCAGAGATCATCTTCAGACCAAGCCTCACAAAAGCCATCATATGTTTTTGGATTTTCAAAACCGTTTGCCCGTTACGGCCAATCAAAATGTGCCGTTAAGCCAGCAAACAGGAAGTTGGGTCGTATCTCAGCAAATCTTTGATGGATTCGCACCAAACTTGTTGCGTGTACTCGTAACCCTGTTCTGAGGATGTACAACATGTTTTATGGGTCATTCGATTGCTTGGCCACCTCATTGCTGCTTGCAGCTATATTTATTATTATTATTTTTATTTCTTTCTCCCACTTTTTTCCGTCGCCTACTCCTTTCACACCGTTTAAGCTAGAAACACCGTTCAAACTTCATTTGATAAAGTCTGAACTGCTCTAGTGTGCTATTACTTTTCTCATTGATAACTTTTAAAGTTTTTAAGGTATTAAAGTTTAAAGTGCTAAAAAAAATGAATGGGTTTCAATGGTTCAGAATGTTCAAGTCAAATTCAATTGTGACGTCATGCACTGACAGAACTGTTTCTCACCGCGTCAATTTTTGACAGTTTAACACTTTCCTGCCTGAATATGCAGACTTTTTCAAATCAAATTTCAAAATACCTGAACTGTTTATACCATTTTGAAGACAAGATTTAGGGCTTTCTAATGATGTAAATATTTATATGATCATATTAGGCAAATCATCCTTTATCAAGACGATTTCACGGAGCCATTCTGACAAAAATCTTCTCCGTCTGCATTACTTTTTTAGAAAACCTAATTTTTAACCACTTTCACTACAAGATAGAGGATATGTTAGAGCGTATGAAATGTGCGTACGTTTGTCGTGAATTCAGAACAGCAGACAGATTTAAGATAGACTATTTTGTTCAAAAGTTATGACCACTGAAGTGATGAGTGGGATAACGCAATTCCAAGCTAGCGCGATGGCTCTCCATAACTAAAAACGGTTCTACTTTTTTCCACAATCGACCAAATTGGCCAAACAAGCTTATTTACGTTTTTGGGGGCATTTTTTCAGTTAGCAGATGGTAATGTTTGAATCGCGATTCCATCTTCTACTGCCGGTAACGTCGTAGAATAATCTTCAAAGGGGGTTCTTTATTAATGAATGAATGCAATATGAGTAGGCTAAATGCCTGAAAATATCACGAGAAGGGAAAACTTAAAAGGACGTTTAAGTCATAAAGATTAGGTCAATTTTTACACCGGTCTGCCAAATTTATTCGTTGATTCAGCTATGAGGCTGCCTCTTGCAGGGGAAATGAGAAGACATCATATTTCATTCTACACTTATTTTGAGTTGTAAATGAGCAGCAAAAAAAAGATGCTTTTAAATCTATGTAGGCTAATCTGTATAAATAATAAGTAGGCCCTATGCATTTTTATATAAAATATACAGAAATATCAGTTGTAAAAATGTCATTAAAAAACGGACCCCTGTGCAACCGACGCAAGCAAGCACACCCTACAATTTCCCCAGAAATTGTACCCTCTCTAGTTTAATATTGAAACAACGTTGAAAAACCAATGCGATTCTAACGGTATTTCCACCAATATAACTATTGAAACAACGTTGAAAGATCAACAATTATTCTTTACAGCAGCAACACACTCGTCCCGTTTTTATAGGAAATTTAAACTTGTTGACAACTTGTTCTTCCCCAATCTCAACGAACAGCCAAACACAGCAACATTTTCTGCCACAGTAAAAAGTTACTTGCTCACTTATGCTTCTAAACTGACTTCCATCAAAACAATCATTCGCGCGTCTGAAACCGGAAGCTTTCAAGGGCCAAACTTGACGAATTAAAATTCTAGAATGTTCATCAAAAAAGGTCTATACTGTGGGTTTAGGTTTCACGGTGGATTTGGAGAAGAAACTTCAAATAAACCTGTAGCAAGAAAGCCACTTGTGTCTGCCAGTGCTTCGAGGGAATTATAGTACACTTTTGATTTACTTGTGTAATAAAAACTGTGTTTTAATTTAACCAATTAAATAACCGTTTTCTGATTTTTTGAGTAAATGTATTCTTATCTAGGCAAGCAGCCTTCACAGTTCCCAACAATAATGCCTTTTATGCTGGAAAGATTTACACTCCAGCTTTATTTAAACTACCGCCTTCAAAATCAATCTCTGTCCTTGTCCATTTCTCAGCACCACCACCTTCATCACTAATTACCTTCACCCCCCACACACATACACACACCCCACACCCCTCACCATAGACTAGGCTGTAACAGGTCTTGAGGTAACGGATGACGCTGATGGCGGCGATGGTAGACATGCCGCACAAGCCGAAGATGTAGCAGCCCAGGCCGTAGTAGGTGCAGGTGGTGTGGTGGCCCAGCCAGCCGTGGCTGAAGGAGGACAGGATGGACAGAGGGTAGAAGCAGATACAGCTGAAGAAGTCCACCACGGCTAGGTTGACACACAGCAGCTCGGAACCCGTGATCTTCCTTCTCCGCTGGTAAGAGACGATTAGCACCAGACTGTTCCCTGAGATGGACAGCAGCACTGTGCGACCAGAGATTTATACACATATTTAATTAATTTTATGTCAGACCCCAAACTTTCTATATGGATCAGGAATTTGTGCATAACATTGGAATGATAACGTAAAACCCTTATCCGGTATTAAATAAGGGGAACTTCCTCTTTCCATTTCTCCCAAAGTTTGAAATATAAACCCTTTGATCTGGACTTGTTATATATAACATTGTGCAGGGTTCATGTTTTATGTTCAACCACCAGGCTCATGAGGAGCTCAAGGGTTATGAAGTCATATAAATATTTCAAAACGATTTTACTCATTACATAACACATGAACTTAGGTATGACATGGTGTGTCATGTTCCTGGAAGACCGCAGATAATGCTGGTGTTTTGAAGTGTGTGTGTGTGCAGAGAATGTTACATTAGCAAAGACAAAAGGTTACATTAGCAGGACATGGGAGAAAGCACTGTCCTATATAATCAGAATTATGTAGCCTAATTGCAGTTGTCTGGGAAAACACAGATCGTTCTTTGGCACTAACTACTAAACGCAGTTAGAACTGTGCACATCTGGTCCTAGATTTACTGATGTACTATATGCATTATTTTATGTCCTTTTGGATAAAAGTGTCTGCTAACTTAATAAAATGGTATAAGTAAATGTTAAGCAACAAAACCTCGCCACAATTAAGCACCAATTCAGCACTTTTCAGGGATTTCCATAAAAACATGGTCAAATGACAATTCCCATTTTCTCTGAATGTAAACCTTCTTTGTAAAAGTGCAAGTGAAGTCACAGAAGTGAAGACTTTGAAATATTAATATAGAGAAATCAAAGACGTTAATTCAAGGAAAGAGGATGATATTCAAATATATGTAATAATGATGCGATAAGTATGTATTCAATACATTTCATAATTTAAGAATTCACCTAACCCTAAAGAAAGTAAATTAATACATCTTCTCAAATAATTAGTCTAGTTCGTTAAAGAGCCATGAAAAAAAGGCATGACTGACTTTTTATGTAAGCTACATGGTCCTACTTGTAATTCGGGGGAAAATAATCATCCTAATGTTTCACTCACCAATCGACAGGATAACAAGCCCGACACCGATATCAGCACCGGGCGCAAGTTTAGAGGTGAAGATAGAGTTTTGAATGTTCTCATCGAAGCCGGGCAGTGCCAACGAGTCCTCTGTCATGTTGGATTGAAACCCAGTCCAAAGACTCACCAGTCTATCAATCGTTGGATATGAACAGTTCTGACAAATGGCATGTTGATGGTTTAGACCATCTCTCAATACACCAATCCTTGACGTCAAAGACCTTCAACTACATGTGTAGGTTACACACGTGTGAGTGGAGGGATGATTGCCTGTATACGAACGCTGCTTTGCAGTTTTTTTTAGTTGACATTAGAAATGAAAAGCAGTGGCGGTCCTAGCACATTTGGTGCCCCGGGCGAGTTTTTCACTTCCCCCCCCCCGGGACGAAGAAATCCAGTGCCGCCTCTACCCCGCCGGCCGCACCAACAAAGTACACGGAATGAATGGCACAAACACAATTGCAATACCGTGTTTTGGCCAAACACACAAATTGCAGAAAATGCGCCCCTTCTCTGCGGAAAATGCCGCCCCTATCGTCATAGCACCCCTGGCGGCTGCCCGGTTGGCCCGTGCCTTAAACCGCCCCTGATGAAAAGAATCTTCATTAGCATGCAATATCAATGTTTCCAAATTATCCATAGTTTAAGAGAAACATTTCAACACATTTCATTAAGTCAAATTGTTTTCAAATGTTTATATCCCCCAGATAATCAGTGCCTAAAATGATCAGGAACTAGTTTACATGATCTGACTGCCCGAAGCATCATCTTATGCTGGGTACACACTAAAAGATTTTTGAAATCTTTAAGATTTTCAAAATGTGAGAGACCACAAACATGAGGACAAATAAATCCTAGATGTAACTGTTTTGCTCCTATAGTGTGTGGTGTTTGTCCTCGGGGTTTCCCCCACACATCAGGATTTCTGATCGTAAATATTCAACACTATTCGCGATTGGGGCGGCTCCGACGTTCTTCCGAGCAAGTTCGGTCACTGAACACACCTCGGGAAAATCTGATCAAATAATCTGTAGATAAATCGGGACATTACCTAGGATTATCGGGACATACCTAGGATTGTCGGAAGAGGGAAATCGGCCCAAAATCAGCCCGATTATCTTGTGGTGTGTGCCCAGCATTACTTAGTTTCCCAACATGTGGCATTCTTTACAAACGACTAATAGTAGAAGGTCTTGAAATTAGTCTCTATTTGTAGACTCTGGCACCACCTATTGGCTACAACCATCCACTGCTACTCAACACAAAATCAAACGTTACTACTGTACATTGAGTAGAAACATAAGGTAGACTTTATTTTGATGGTGTTCAAAACCTATATAAGGTCTGTCATTACAAAACAGGTTCCCCACACAGTTGTATGTCACAGAGATTGGAATGGTACACTCTGACAGAAAAGGCATCAGAAAGACTGGGACCTACAATAGAGAACAGACACGATAAAGCAGACAATCCCCTCATACATACTGTACACATGCGCACGCACACACACTAACTCCATCCAGCCATGTTTTATCTGCAAAACCAGACAATCTGTCACCACCTAGTTTAAAAACCAAGATCTTTGTCTAACAATACTCGGAAAAAATATATGGCTCATTTTTACTCATTTTTTTATCAATCAATTATATATTCAGACTGAAAAAATATGGAATTAAATCTGTGCCCATTTTGTTGTTCATTTGTCTAAAGTCTGTCATTTCAATACTTACTGTAAATAGTCTTCTGGCTGCAGATCTGCAGGTGTCACAACAGCTAGAACATTAAGCTTCATGTATTCAGATAGAAATATCAAACATCCGAACAACACAAGATCTCATGATAGTGACATTCACAAAGGTCTCATTTGGGAAATATGAACACCCTGGGCTCTCTAGCCACCCCCTCTCCCCCACCTCTTAAAGTTTTCACCCCTGTGTGTTGGCAGCAGTGAGGAAAGCACATACAAAATAGACAACATCTTCAAATAGCCATTGAGCTTCTCTAAGTGCAGCACAATCAGAAACGTTATTTTCAAGTCATTATCCCCCCCTGCAACTCCCGTATTTGTATACAATGAATATCACAAAAAATTCTCAGTTAGGAAACTAAATGTGAAAGGATAAATCTTTGATCAGACAAATTTTTTTTACCAATATACTGTGGCCACACTGTAACATCCAAAAATAGTCTTAAGTTGAAATATATGTTTCCTGCCATAGAATTGCTGGCATTGAAGTAGATTTATATAGATTTAACATACTGATGAGGTTTATCTTTTTTTCTCTTTTTGCTATTATCTTTCCTCCATCTCTCCCCCCCCCCCTTCCTGACAGTCTCAAACCATTAAGGAGTAGAAAATGCAGTCCTGTGTCATTTGGCCTCTGTGACGCTCTCCTCGGTCTCCATGGCGACGGCGAGGCCTTCGAGCTCTGCAGCAATGGTGGCCGTGGTGCTCTTCTCTTTGTCGTCACCGTGATTGTTGTTGTTGCTGTTGTTGTTGTGGGCGTTGAGGAGGCCGTGGCTGTTGTTTTGGACCAACACAGAGTTGCTGAGCCGCAGCTCATCCAGCTTCTTCCACAACTCCTCCCTCTCCTGCTCCTTCTTCTTCTCCCTGGAGGTCAGAGAGGCCATCTCGTTTGAACTAGTTTGTGTGATGAAGATTCTAACTCTACACACAGGTATTACCTAAACTTTGTTTTGCCAAGTAAGCACCTCATAAGTGCTCCTTCTGAGTTGAGCCCATTTGGACAGAGTTACAGAAGTGTGGAAGCACAGTGACACCATTTACATTTACATTTTAGTCATTTAGCAGACGCTCTTATCCAGAGTGACTTACAGTACGTACAGGGACATTCCCCCTAGGCAAGTAGGGTGAAGTGCCTTGACCAAGGACACATCATTTGGACCGGGAATCGAACCGTCAACATTCTGATTAATAGCCCGATTCCCTAACCGCTCAGCCATCTGACTCCAGCTGACACCAGCTGCAGCTAGGGGGCGCTCACTCACCGTTGCCTGTCTGATTTGTAGGAGGCCGTCAGCTCGTCAAACAGTGTGCTGTTCATCTCCATCAATGTCTTCAGCACGTTGTACACCAGGGCTACAATCGTCCTGGAGGAAGGGAAACATATATACATCATACTGGCATTATGACCCTGTCCATGCACACAGAGTGGACAGCATCAACAGCTTTCAGAGGACAGTGAACATGATGTTGCAGATATCTCTAGTTGGCACCACCTATATTCTCTCTCATATATTTTTTTGTTTATTCATTATCCCCCCCCCCCCCCCTTAGATTTTTTTTTTGCACTACATAGACAATGTCGGTGTCAAAATGTGAGTCCCGTCCCGATTCCGTATTCGCTCGAACGTTCCGTTTGACAGTTCAGGCCTAATTTAAGTTTTTGTGGAGAAAAGTGAGGCATTTCCCCAGAAATTGTACCCTCTCTAGGAATATGGACTCAACTTGAGTCTAACTTCTGCTTTGCACAGCTTCCAGGCACATTCATCACTTCTTGTGATTCCTGCAACTGTGTCCTTTCCCAGCACTTTGTCTTTGAGATACTGTTGTTCCACTGTCAAGATAATGCACCCATGAATAGATGAAGTTGCACTTAAGATATGTTGATCTTTCTGCTGCACTGTACTAGGCACTACTGTAATCAAAATGTTATTGTTACACTATAGTTGAGGAATTGAGATAGTGTTATGGCACTGTAATATTATTTTTGTTCGCCGCACCTTTTAGCTGACATGTGGTTAGTTTGCATTGTGGCTTGAAAATACAGACCATTCTTTGACTCTGAACACTGAATTACTGTAGAACTATGCACTTTGGATGAAACCATCAGCACAGATGTTTCTAAACTCCTGCACAGTAGGGTTTTGGTATGTGGCACTAAAGTGATGAACCAGTCAGGAGAGGTGAGAATCAGCTGTAGTGACATGGTGTCAGAGGGTGATGAGGTGAAGGCTGTATGCCATACGTACGGATTCCAGTGTTCTTTGGAGATTCTGTACAGGCTGCCAAACATAGTTGGCAGAATCTTGTGGATGTTCTCCTCAATCAGACTGAGGATGTACTCGTTATTCCAGAAGTAGAGAGCTCGCTCAGCTACCTGAAAGAAACACAGAGTTGCCATCTCTCCAGATACAGCCCTTCTCCGTTCCTCAGGACAGGGATGCATGTCAGGTGGAACATCCACTTTGAGGCAAACACACTTTCAAAAGGAAAAGGAGCTTAAGTTGTTGTGTGTGTGCACTTTCACATGTACCTGGAAGTGGGGATTGGCCACACACTTGGAGATCTGCTTGAATAGAGGTTCCTGGATCTTCTTAAACTGTGTGGGCTCAATTACATCCAAGATCTCTTCGATTTCACCCAGGTACATTACCTAGACAGATGGACACAACACATAGGACCATCAATACAAAGATCTGCTAGGTGGGACATCGTTGGCATGGAAGAGGGATTATTACAGACTGGTTTGGCATGGGAGAGGGGTTATTAGAGACTGGTTTAGCATGGGAGAGGGGTTATTACAGACTGATTTAGCATGGAAGAGGGGCTATTACAGACATACCTCCTTCTGGCTACAGGTTTTGGGCCAAAACTTCAACAGCCCACGAATCACCTGCGAACACAAAAGAGAACCTTAAAAAAGGATAATTCGGTCTCTTATGTTTGACTTTTACGATCAGAAGACTTAGGGAACTTAGTCTGTATGACCAGGATCCTTTTTTTCTATATGGATGCTACAGCATTAAGTGCTTTCTGTATCCTCTCAAAGTGACCGTTCTATAGACAGCACATCACGCTCTAAGCTTACCGGCTCAGTGAGGGTAGGATCCTTCTCCAGGAACTGGACCACACAGTAGGCCAGCTAACAGGAACATGGGATAGAGAGAGGGCTTTAGGTGAACAGAAGGTATTACATGAAACAAACTGTACATATCAAATGGGGCCTGCAAGGACTTTATTCACATCAGAATCAGAAAGGGTTTTACATACCAAACATGTTGATGTCACAGCCACTAGGTGGCTGTACAATCCAATCCAAAACAAAATATGGACCCCAAGAAATGTATAAATCTCTATGAGTATATAGATGGTTAGGCCCTGTCCTGCAGCGTTATCAGGTGAGCGCTGGGACAGTTACCTGGGCGTGGAACAGGGCCAGTCCTTTAGCGGTGTGCATGGGGATGAGCACCTTCATCAGGAACTGCTTGTGCTCTGCCTTCAGCGGCAGCGCAAACCCGTTGATGATGCTGCGGACAGAAGCAGAAGTGAACTCGACACCATGACCGGGGGACAACGGCAACACCCTGGAGAGGATACTCGTAGGACAGGACGGTGCTCAGTGGGGGAGGAGCAGAACGTCGGGTTCGCGCCAGGAGGGGTATAAAAAAAATTATGTAAATAGTTTAACTGTTCTTTGTGAATGGATTGAGTAACCGAATCAACGGACCCTTTGTAGATACATGTGGTGTCCACATTCTTTCTGTCTCTAAGCGTCCCAGTCCTTTAATACATCTGTGTATGTTTACTGAGCGTCATCCTAGCCATCATCACCCTTTTGTCACTTTACACTAAAGCAGACAATACAAACAAATACCTAAACTAACTAAACTAACCGCGGTAAAGTTAAAGGTCATGTTGCAGGGTTAATTTTCCAACAAATTTGCGCAATTTGCTTGTTGGTAATAAACATTTAAACTGTGATCCATTGTATTTTATTTGATGTTGTTGGGTGTCACAAAATCGAATATAATACAAAATATAGCTGCAAGCAGCAATGAGGTGGCCAAGCAGTCAAATGACCCAGAAAACATTTTAGACATCCTCAGAACTGTACCGGGCTGTACCGGGCAAACGGTTTCGAAAATCTAGCTTTTGTGAGGCTTGGTCTGAAGATAATCTTTGGTGAAGATTGGACAACATTTGTAGGAGGAGTAGAGAAAAAGTTTTTTTCATTAATTCAAAATGGCGGCCGCATCAATTCGGCTGTTATCACAAGTTATCATGTGTCACACACGGGATGTCTCAAGATATCATGAGACAAAGGAATCACTTAATAAAGGCAAAAAAATCTACTGTTATTGGCCAAAACGCATTTTTGCTTCCTGCGGCCACGCCCAATGGTCACATGACATCAAATTGTTTGGACATCCTCAGAAGAGGGTTCCGAGTCGAAATACCAAGTTTGGTGTTGATATCTCATAGAGTTGCTGAAATTGACACCATATGGTGTGTTGAACTCGTCTTGATCCAGGGAATCCAACGGTACCTCATTTTTGAAAATCGGTCATACAGTTCAAAAGTTACGTGTGTAAACGCAAGTCCAACTTTGACCTGTTGGTGGGGCTAGAGTGCTCCAATTGGAGACATGATACTTGGTGGAAATAATGAAGGGACTGTGCCAAATTTTACAACTTTTTACATTACATTTACATTACATTTATTCATTCAAAGCAGATGCTTTTATCCAAAGCAACTTCCAAGAGAGAGCTTTACAAAAGTGCATAGGTCACGGATCATAACAACGAGATAGCCCCAAACATTGCAGGTAGCCAAAACATGAAGCATACATTGTGAAAAACCAAATAGCCTAAGTGCCAAAGGCAAGAACCATAAGAGCATGTAGTAAAACAAGTTGCAACTAGTGATAAACAATTTAACTGTTTGAATTGTTTATCACTTGTATTATTGTTTTTATTGATTTTATGTAAAGCACCTTGAGCTACAATTCTTGTATGAAATGTGCTATATAAATAAAGTCTTACTTACTTACTTACTTACTAGAGAGCCTACAATTTCTGGGGAAATTGTAGGGTGTGCTTGCTTGCATCGGTTGCAGATGGGTCCCTTTATTAACTGTAATTTTTACAACTGATATTTTTGTATATTTTATATAAAAATGACTTATTATTTATGAAGATTGCATAGATTTAAAAGCATAGCCTACATTTGTTGCTGCTCATGTACAATTCAAAATACAAAAAGTGAAGTGTAGAATGTCCCTGTACTTCCTGTAAGTCGCTCTGGATAAGGGTATCTGCTAAATGACTAAATGTAAATGTAGAATGAATCTAACCTATATGACTTAAACTTCACCTTAAGTTTTTCCCTTCTAGTGATATTTTCAAGCATTTAGCCCACTCATTTCATTCATTCATTAAGAACCCCCTTTGAAACAAGCTGAACCCCCTTGAAACAAGCTATTTTAAGTAACAACGTTGTCACCGGCAGTATTAGATGGAATCACGATTGAAACAGTACCATCTGCTAACTGAAAATATGCCCCCAAAAACGTAAATAAGGTTGACATTTATTTAGGGGAAAATCGCTCATTCAAAAAAAAGCTCACTAGTAGCGATCATTGTCAGTAACAACCATAGACTTATTATATAGGTAACAACTCAAAATGCGATGTAGCCCTGTGTGGAGAAGCTGACCCCGGTAAATTGTACTAGACTACTGCTGTGTTCGTCTGGGTGGTAGTGATTGCGTTGCTTGAATTCGATGTAACGTTCCGTTTCCGGTTTAGGCTGATTTTTTTCATGAACAGATTGACAAAGTTTAGGCTGTGGCAATGAAGTTCAGGTTAGTAGTCAGATAGTTTCACCAATTGAAAGACTTTTGATTTAAGTAAGGGGAGTGCCGAACATGTTCTGTCGCCGTTTGACTTCCTAAACAGCTGTGGAGTTATTTTTATTTCTAGTGTCTTGCGTACAGCGTTGCAGTGAGCTACACTGGTTCGAAACCACAGGTAATGATAATTTCACCAACAAAAATTTTATTTGTGAGGAATGTTTATTTAAAGGACCCATGACATGAAAACTTCCCTTTAAGAGGTTATTTAACATTAATATGAGTTCCACTAGCCTGCCTTTGGTCCCCCAGTGGCTAGAAATTTTGATAGGTGTAAACCAAGCCCTGGGTGTTCTTCTCCGCCTTTAAAAAAATTAAAGCTCAAATGCTCGGTTTTGAAAATGCTATCCTTGTGACGTCAGAAGGAGGAAGGTTACCTCCCCTTTCTCTGGCCTGCCCATGAGAATCTGGCAATGCAAGTGCAATATCGTTTTTTCCTCGAGAGACATCTTGGCTTGCAAACGAACGAAGCATAACAGTTGCTCAGTGTTTGTATGTACAAATGAAAACAAAAGTATTTTTTTAGTTCCTTCATCCGAGCCTCTGAAGAACCAGTGTCTTAATTTTATTTTCTCTGGAAATGCGCCGGCACAACTTCCCAAAGTTTTGTATGTCTGCGCCACAACTGTCTCAACTTGGGCCAATACAAAGCTGGCCTTCCTGACCATCTAAAATTAAATTCTGGATCAGTACCAACTCTCCTTGGTGCGGCCACAAACCTCGGATAAGTAAGTCAACTAACGCTCATTTTGTTGCTTTACTGTATATGGTTACCTAGCTTGCTACTCTTCATCATGTCAGAATGTCACCTTCAGAATGTGGCTGTAAAATTATCTCTGCAGCTAACAGCTAACCGCTCAGTTACTGTCGCTAACAGTAGCGGCGGTTAGAACCGAAACTGTACTGTACTGTAACGAGTGGTACGTGCCAGTGGAGTGAGTGGTACATGACAGTAGCTAGTGGTACGTGCCATTGCCTCCACTGGTACGTGACAGTAGCTAGTGGTACATGCCAGTGCCTCTACTGGCACATGACAGTTACTGTTCTGTTGATAGTGGTACGCAAGTGTCTCGTGGCAGTTGCATTGGGTGTCTTGCAGCTTTAGTTTACTGTTGTGTAACTGCCCCACGGCCATTTTAGAATAAGAGAACAGGCTATAAACTTTTATTTTTGAAATATAAGTTAAACTGTTCGTGCTAACAGACTCCAAACCATACTTTTGATGTCTCACTACAAGCTCACCATACGAAGTAGTCTATTTAGACATTATGTTGCATATAGTGTAATAGTGTGACTGTAATGTAAAGCAGATTTGTACACACGTAATGAATGTGTGTACAAATGAATGAATTAGTAAAAAATTATTTTATTCAGAGTAACCGAATTTAAGCGTGCACATGAGCCACCGTTGTAGACTCTCCTACGTCTCTAATGCACATCGTTGTGTTGTTATCAGCGCCTCCTAGTGGCGTATATAATTAATTGTAATAACTGAAGTCAACATATAGGTAGCCTACATTTGCATTTCCCCCTCCCTGAGTCACCACCTTACCGCGGTGGAGGGGTTTGCGTGTCCTAATGATCCTGGAAGCTATTTTGTCGGGGGTTTTATGCCCCTGGTAGGGTCACCTAGGGCAAACAGGTTCCAGGTGAAAGACCAGACAAAGCGTGGCTCAAAAAAACATGAAGAAACACAACAATGGTTCCCAGTTGCCCTTGCCCGGACGTGGGTCACCGGGGGCCCCCCCTGGAGCCAGGCCCGGGGGTGGGGCCTGATGGCGAACGCCTGGTGGCCGGGCCTTTTCCCATAGGACCCGGCCGGGCTCAGCCCGAAGAAGCAACGTGGGACCCCCTTCCAGTGGGCTCACCACCTACAGGAGGGGTCATGGGGGTCGGGTGCAGTGTGAGACGGGCGGCGGCCGAAGGCGTGGGCCTTGGCGGTCCAATCCTCGGCTGCAGAAGGTAGCTCTAGGGACGTGGAACGTCACCTCGCTGGCGGGAAAGGAGCCTGAGCTGGTGCGCGAGGTAGAAAGGTTACGGCTAGATATAGTCGGCCTCGCCTCGACGCATAGCATCGGCTCCTTGAGAGGGGCTGGACTCTCTTCCACTCTGGAGTTGCCCTTGGTGAGAGGCGTCGAGCTGGGGTGGGAATACTTGTTTCCCGTTGGTTCGGCGCCTGTACGTTGGGGTTCACCCCGGTGGACGAGAGGGTAGCCTCCCTCCGCCTTCGGGTGGGGGGACGGGTCCTCACTGTTGTTTGCGCTAACGCACCAAACGGCAGCGCAGAATACCCACCCTTTTTGGAGTCTCTGGGGGGGGTGCTGGAAAGCGCTCCTCCCGGAGATGCCCTCGTCCTCCTGGGGGACTTCAATGCTCATGTGGGCAACGACAGTGAGACCTGGAGGGGCGTGATTGGGAGGAACGGCCTCCCCGATCTGAACCTGAGCGGTGTTTTGTTGTTGGACTTTTGTGCTAGACACGGCTTGTCCATAACGAACGCCATGTTCAAGCATAAGGGTGTCCATATGTGCACTTGGCACCAGGACACCCGAGGTCTCAGTGCGATGATCGACTTTGTAGTCGTGTCGTCGGACGTGAGACCGAATGTCTTGGACACTCGGGTGAGGAGAGGGGCGGAGCCGTCAACTGATCACCACCTGGTGGTGAGTTGGCTACGATGGTGGGGGAGGACGCCGGTCAGGCATGGCAGGCCCAAACGTAATGTGAGGGTCTGCTGGGAACGGCTGGCAGAATCTCCTGTCAGAAGGAGCTTCAACTCCCACCTCCGGGAGAGCTTCGATCATGTCTCGGGGGGGGGGGCGGGGGGGGGACATTGAGTCTGAATGGGCCATGTTCCGGGCCTCCATTGTTGTGGCGGCCGACCGGAGCTGCGGCCGCAAGGTGGTCGGTGCATGTCGCGGCGGTAACCCTCAAACCCGGTGGTGGACACCGGAGGTGAGGGATGCCGTCAAGCTGAAGAAGGAGGCCTATCAGACTTTATTGGCTGGTAGGACTCCAGAGGCAGCTGATGTGTACCGGCAGGCCAAGCGGAATTCGGCTTTGGCGGTCGCGGAGGCAAAAACCCGGGCGTGGGAGGAGTTCGGCGAGGCCATGGAGAACGACTTCCGAACGGCTTTTAGAAAAGGTTCTGGACCACCATCCGGCGACTCAGGAGGGGGAAGCAGTGCACTGTCAACGCTGTATATGGTGGGGATGGTGCGCTGCTGACCTCGACGGGGGACGTCCTGGATTGGTGGAAGGAATCTTTTGAAGACCTCCTTAATTCCACCAACACGCTTTCCGACATGGAAGCAGAGTCTGGGGACGTCAGGGGGGGGGGGCCCTTCTATCTCTGGGGCTGAGGTCGCCGAGGTGGTTAAAAAGCTCCGCGGTGGCAGAGCCCCTGGGGTGGATGAGGTCCGCCCGGAGTTCCTTAAGGCACTGGATGTTATAGGGCTGCCTTGGTTGACTTGACTCGGGGACAGTGCCTCTGGACTGGCAGACCAGGGGTGGTGGTTCCCCTCTTTAAAAAGGGGGACCGGAGGGTGTGCTACTCCTCAGTGTCACTGGGAAACCTCGGATTCAGGAGGAGCAATGTGGTTTTCGTCCTGGCCGTGGAACTGTGGACCAGCTCTACAGCCTCGGCAGGGTCCTGGAGGGTGAATGGGAGTTCGCCCAACCAGTCTACACATGTTTTGTGGATTTTGGAAAAGGCGTTCGACCGGGTCCCTTGGGGGCTCATGTGGGGGGTGCTCCGGGAGTACGGGATACCGGATTCCCTGATCGGGGCTGTCCGGTCCCTGTACGACCGGTGCCAGAGTTTGGTCCGCATTGCCGGCAGTAAGTCGAACTTGTTCCCGGTGAGGGTTGGACTCCGCCAGAGCTGCCCTTTGTCACCGATTCTGTTCATAATCGGATCGGTGCTGCGTCCCCAGTGATGCGGGCTCTGCACCGGTCCGTCGTGGTGAAGAAGGAGCTGAGTCAAAAGGCGAAGCTCTCTATTTACCAGTCGATCTACGTTCCTATCCTCCCCTATGGTCACGAACTGTGGTTCGTGACCGAAAGAACGAGATCGCGAATACAAGCGGCCGAAATGAGTTTTCTCCGCAGGGTGTCCGGGCTCTCCCTTAGAGATAGGGTGAGAAGCTTGGTCATCCGGGAGGGGCTCAGAGTAAAACCGCTGCTCCTCCGCGTCGAGAGGAGCCAGTTGAGGTGGCTCGGGCATCTGATCAGGATGCCTCCTGGATGCCTCCCTGGTGAGGTGTTCTGGGCACGTCCCACTGGGAAGAGGCCCCGGGGAAGACCCAGGACACGCTGGAGGGACTATGTCTCTCGGCTGGCCTGGGAACACCTTGGGGTCCCCCAGGAAGAGCTGGTGGAACTGGCCGGGGAGAGGGAAGTCTGGGCCTCCCTGCTTAGGTTGCTGCCCCCGCGACCCGACCCCCGGACAAGCAGCAGATGATGACGATGACGACATTTGCATTTCGATACTCTGAGTAAATATAGGTGTAAACGCAAGCTGTAAGTATGATTTTGTCGATAACAGTTAGCAATGCTAACGTCTCCTGTATCTAGCATAGGTAGAATGCTAAATACGTTTCTAAACACATCAACATACCTTACTTAGCAAATGACTCTAGCTAGACTAGCTGTAGTCGGGGGAAGGGAAGCTTCCGAAAAAATAGCCAGAAAACGAATAGCAGTCTGGCCTATTGCCAACGCCTGTCAAGATTATTTATTTGAAATAACTAGAGAAAGGCAGGTGCTAGATACAGGATACGTTAGCATTGCTAATAACTGTTACCGACAAAATCATACTACAGCTTGCGGTTGGGATGAACATAAAGTCGGAACACATCTCTTTTCAGCAACAGCAACAAATCCTGCTTTACATTGTCCCAGGTTTTCTAAACGTCCTTGGTAAAATGGTTCACGCAAATGTGTCCAGGGTCGAACTGCACATGGATCTTCTACGCTACGGTATAGACAAACATCATGCCCGTCTAGTCAATGTTAGATAGACTCTAGCTCATCTGCTTTTTAGTAACGCTGATTTGCAAGGAATGCAAGAACAGCTAGATAGCGAAAACACCTAGACTGTAAACTAGTTTAGCTTGCTAACGCAAGAGCATAGGTAGAATGTGTGATGATGTAGCCTAGTTTATTGGCAATGGGGCTAAAGTTATTTCATGTTCCTGACTGTTTCATTCAAATAAATAAAACGTGTTGTCATGTAATTCTACAATTCAAGATGCATGTTTGTCCAGATCTATTTTTCAGTACGATAACTAGAGCTAACTGAAGCTGAGTTGAATCACGATAGTTTGTTTGCTAAGCTGTAGTGCTAACGTTACCCACCTAAGGCGATCCCATTTGCTTCGACAACATAAGTGGAAACAACTAACGTAATCATTTCAAATGATACCTAGTCAATCAGTTGAAAACAGTGTTGTGTAGACACAATAGATTTATTTGTACGTTTTTATTTCAAGTCTCCACCTTCATGCTTCAGTGAGTGTTGGTAGTGTTGCGTCTCTGCTCCGCAGCTTCATTCGTTGTAAACCAACCAATCAGCGCGCAGCTCATGTATATATTCATGAGCATACCATAAAACGTTTTTTTCACGGGAAAATTTCACTGGATGTATAAGGGGGCATAGAACAGCACCCGGGCCATTTTCAGCCCAACCAATGTTACATACCCTATTCGGAGACCTTAAGGAACAGTGTGAAATACCCCAAAAACCCAGTCAATCACCCCTTTAATAACTTCTATTTTTAAGTTTAACAGCCTGACTTCATTGATCAGTTGTTAGGGGCTGCTGCAGCACACAAAAGAGCAGGCAAACTGAGCATTTGATTTGACATGGCTTGAAAATCTTGCTAGCTGACATGTCCAAAAAAACGTTTAAATTGACAGTTTTTCATAAGTAATCATATACTTTTTGTACATTATAATGAAGTTTACAAAACATCAAAAATCTCAATTTTGACAGAAAACGATTTTCGATCTTTTATGGCTTATAGCCAACAATTAGCGGCCGCGACATCCACAGGTTTCCACAGGCCGCCACACATTTAAAAAATAAAAGTTTATAGCCTGTTCTCCTATTCTTAAATGGCCGCGGGGCAGTTACATGACAGTAAACAAAAGCTGCAAGAGACCCAATGCAACTGCCACGAGACACTTGCGTAACACTATCAACAGAACAGTAACTGTCATGTGCCAGTAGAGGCGCTGGCATGTACCACTAGCCACTGTCACGTACCACTCGCTCCACTGGCACGTACCACTCACTACAGTATAGTACAGTTTCGGTTCTAACCGCCTCTCGTCGCTAATGTAAAGGTAGATAGCATCAAGTATGTGTGTGAATACACACACTGTAACACGAGTGTTGTACACTTCTTTGTTATTTGGATAACCGTTCTGCTGTTGGTGTTTCATGGCGTGCGATATCCGCCTTTCCCCTCATTGAAATGACTATGGGTGTGCACCTCTGCAAACCAGGGTGATAAGATGAGAATGGGCAAATTCGAGGCATCTTACAGCAACAGGGCTACGAGCCATTGCGATATATCCACTGTAAACATTAGCGTATGGTGCCGCCTCTCTCCTCCTCATTAGCATTTAAAGCAACAGACACCGAAACAGCTCGTTCTGAGGAAAGCTCATTGTGGGACTGCTCGTAGTGGCTGTAATTCTGCACCAAGGCTGAATTTCGGGAAAGACACTTCAGATACAATATTAGGGGACCATTAAGGCCTATATAAAGGCATCCAAAAACAGCATGTCATGGGATCTTTAAATAGAACTACCGTATTTCTTCGATTAAACGCTGCAGCGTTTATTACACAATGATCATTTTTGGTGCAGCGTTATTTCGAGGGCGGCGTTAATTTGAGGGCGGCGTTTAATTAGTAAGAGAGATTTAGTGAATTGTAGCTGCAGTGCGGCCATAGACAAACAAAGAATAGATAAGGAGGTCAAACACAAAGCCTAGTGTAAAATTGAAACCGCGCGTATCTACATTGTGTAGAAATCTGAAGCAGCATGCCGAAACGTTCTTACACTTTAGCTTTCAAACAGAGAGCTGTGCAGAAAGCACTCACCAGCAGCAACATATCTGTAGCTTGGGGTTGATGGAAGGCAAATTTGCGAGTGGTGAAGTAAAAGCATAAAAAAAAAGCATGTCATGTGACCTTTAACGATTGAAAACAGATGCATAGACCGCTGTAGTATGTGTTGCCCGGGCAACAGAGGCTAATGTCATGATGCTAATGCTTCAGTGAAATAGTAGACTACTGTTTCCGAAAGTAGATGTACTTCCTTCAGCTTATATTGGACATTACACTTCAGAATTGTGTTTCATATCACAAAGTAAAATGAGTAAATAGTTATCACCCTGGCCTCTTTGCTTGTGGAGTTTCTGCAGCTGCCTTGCAGTAAAGCTATAGTTAGCCTAGTCATCTCCCAGAAGTTAAGGAGCTGCTAAACGAATGCTCTGCTACAGGTAGTCACGCGTGTTTTCGTGACGTTAGTAACGTCAGTGACTGTGGCTAGCAAGTTAGCCACCGTTAGCTTCACTTGTCTCCACAAAAACTTAATTTCAACTTAAACCAGGCAACGGAACGTAAATAAAAATACAAGCAACGCAATCGCTACCAAGACGAACCCTTTGACAACGACGTTGTCTATGTAGTCCAAATATTGAGGGATCCTTAGGGGTGTGAAAAGAAACAATAACTAGAAAGTGCATTTCCTGCAGAAAATGTGTTAGAATGCTGTACCATTTGTATTTTTTGTAATATTAGTATTTTTTGTATTTTTATGATGTAAATTACTTCAACTTATATTTTATTTGACATTTTATTGTATAGTTTATTTTAATTCTAATTCCACTTAGTATTGCTAGTTATGTACCCTTAGTATAGTTAGTCCTCATATTTAAAGTTTAGATTCCTATATGTTTATTGTTTGCACCTTCCTGCCAAAGCAAATTCCTTGTCTATGCAAACTTTCATGGTGAATAAAACCCATTCTGATTCTGAAAGCTGAAATTTTGTAAAATTGCAGAAAATACAGAAATGAGAAAATACCAGTTAGCTGAAAGCTAAAATGAATGTAAAAAATGTGTGAGTCACACAAAAGAGGCAGTATGGAAGCTGAACTGCATCATCTAACAATGCTAAGAGCTGAAATACAATGCGGGAGATGCTGAAAGCTGAACTGTTAAACTGTAGAAGTAGTAGAATATTCGTTTTAGTAGTTGAAATTATAGTTGGGATAGTAATAGCAGTAGCAGATACAGTAGTATCAGTGGCGTAGTAGAATAAAACAGTTCCATTAGCAATAGTAGTAAAAGAGATATTAGCAGCATCTGCTGAATTAATAGTTGTAGTAGTGACATAAGATATAGCAGCAGGTGCAGTAGTAGTAGCAGCACGAGTAGCATCAGTAGTGGTAGTAGTTGTGTAGTAGTGCTCTTAGTCTTTTAATGAAACGAGTTGACTGAATAGCTCCGTCTTGTGACTCCACTAATAAGCTAATACCAATCACCTGTGTGAGAGACTGAGTGGTGCGTGTCTGTGTGGTTGCCACGATGATGGCGCAGCTGTGATCGCTAACGAGCTGGGCAGAGAGAATAACATACATTTACCTAGCACCACACCTCAAACAAGTTAACCTAGACGCAAAACTATACGTCCAATCCAAAAAATAAGGATATTTTCCGAGATCCAAGACTCTGCCGAAACCAGAGATATCCTTTATACGTCTGTGCGGTCAGAAATACGACTCTACCGGCAGTTTCAAAAACGTGTACCTTCTGCTTTCTCTGAGAAATTTGTCACCAGATTTGCATTGGTCTCTATGGGGCGAGAGTTGGACTTTGTCTCACTCTCGTGGGGCTCTGAACAAATGTGTAAGTCTGTTGGATTCCAGAGACAACTGTCTACGACCAGCACAAAATTAGCTATCTTTTGATCCAAAATTGAAGCATGAGTGAAAATTGTGGTAATGCTGACGAACTAGAAAGATTTTGAAGCTCCTCTCAACTGTAGCGTTTCACGCCTGGGACACAGTGGCTGCGAAGCGCCTGGACGCGCCGTGCAGCGCCACGATCGGCTACGACTGAGCAAAAGCTGTTCACACCAGATGCGCATTTCTCCGCAACGGTCATCAAGCCTTTCAGCTACTCTGAACTTTCCTTTTTCACTGACATGGTACATAAACATGGCATAGGCTATATTTGGGTAACGTGTTATTCCAACGGCCGCCCCAACAGCATCCCAACATTGATCCTTCTCTACGTTGTCCTTGTAAAATTGGTGCTGGGGGTCATACAACTCCCTTTCAACTTAGAGAAATAATTTAATGTCGTCCATCTCCTTGAATTTCTCGCTGATTTTCAAAATCGACTTGGGGGTTCTCTCTCGGTAGACTATGTCTGCTTGCGTGTGTGTTGTGTGCAATGCGTGACAACTCGTTTCTCTCAAACAAACAAAACAACTATGAGCATGATGGGTCAACAGATCAATCCATTTATTTTCATTCTTTTTTATCAGGGTAACCACATGGAACGGCCGTTCGTTACCAACATTGTGCAGTTAGGTTTTTATATAGAGTTAATATTGTACGTAGGCCTCCAAAGTAATATAACAAAAACAATGATAAAGTCTACAACTTTACAAATGTTCACCGTGCTCTACAATTAATGTAGTAAAATATTAACATGTTTTTGTATTCAAATATATCAACTAATATGGTGTATTCTATCATCCTGCAGCCGATTTCGCAAGCGTCTTGCGAAAATATTCGACCAGCTGCCGAAACGATCGCTGCAGATCGCAGGCAATCGCGGCGCTTTGCAGCCCTTCGCAGCCAGTGTGGTCGGCCCCATTTGATAACATGGGCGCCGAAAGAAAAAAGGCGGCGCTTCCAGGCGCTTCGCAGCAGATCGCAGGTAGTGTGTCCCAGGCGTCAGTCAGCACTCTAGGCTCTCACATACACACCCATGTAAATCTCAGAAACGGTTTGAAAAACTCGCGAAACATAATCAGTGAATAGATAGTTTAGGGTTTTGTCAACATTTTAAAGTTTAAATGGTGGCTGTAGCTGAAATATTGAGGAAGAAGAAGGATTTGAAAGTTGAAGAAGTTTAACCTTTTAAGGAGTGAGTTCTAAATATTACCGACGCTTCCACCAGAGTTATTTTTCCAAAACGGAAGCTAGCTAGCTTTAGTTAGCTTCCGTTACCTAGCAACCTAGCATAATACTCGTAGCAATGCTACTACCTGCTAGTATTACTTGTTAGCCTCCTAATTGTAAATTTTGAAGCCATACTATAGCGTTTGTCATATAGTTTTTGTCTATCGGAAAATAGTCGGTTGGAATGTTCAGAATCACACATGTGACGGTACTCTGTGGGGCCCGCTTTCGAACGATCACATATGTGTGACGCTACTCCTTAACGGGTTAAGAGGATTGAGAGGATTTGGAAAAAAAACTCCATTGGATAACCATGTAAAAATATTATGAATATTGATTTATATTAATTCAAGCATAAGGGGTACAAAGCTTAAAAGTCATAGCACCCACAGCCTAAAACTGCTGAATTTTTTGATAGCAGAAGGGTTTTAATACCTGAATATTTGAAAGAGCTGAAAGGTGTCAAGGAAAAAATTGAAGAATATGAAGAAGTTGAATAAAGATTCAAAGAACAATACTTGGAATGCTCTCGCCGAAGGCTTGAGCACACCCAATTAAACAACATGAACCTCAAAAGTGCAAGAGTGTACCTGTAGAAAGCAAGCAACAATAATATATTTCACAGCGAGTACAAGAATTTTAAATCAGTTACAACTAACCAACAAGAGCAACGAGTCTCTCAATAAGAGTCATTTGTGATCCTGGAGGAAACTAACATCAGGTCCAGCAAATCATCCTAAGTACCGTTGTACTCCCGGAACAAGTGCGTCTTGAGCCTTTTCTTTAAGGTGGGGAGACAGTCAGTGTCTCTGATGGAGGTGGGGAGTTGATTCCACCATTGGGGGGCCAGACAGGAGAAGAGCTTGTGTTCGGACCGTATGTTACCATACGATTCTCGGGGCTGCCATAGACTCCAATGGGAGAAGATGTGTAATAATAATAATAATAGTAAGAAAAGGTAGAAACACTTAAGTGGCTCCGCTGCTTCGCTGCTTGGCCACCAAAAAGTAGGTACTATCTGAGCCCGTCTACGGAGAGCCTGTCCACTCCAAGCCCCATTGTACAGAATTTGGTTGCAGTTCCACCGAGAGTTCCACTGGGGGTGATTGAGGGCGAGTGCAAAATGAATGGGAGTCCATGGACCTAGACGGCTAAATTTGTCTGATTGTCGTTGAGAAATCTCAGATTTGATTGTAGTTTTTGCATGGTCAACATGGATTATAGGTTGAAAAGTTGAATGAACGAGTACTTATGTCCTTTCGATTTCTTACAGGGTGAGTCATTGTTGCCCATAACACGCTAGCATTCTGTTAATGAATGCTGATTATATGACGTCATTGACATTTTAAAAAGCTTTTTATAACAAAAAAGCGACTTAATTTTTTTTTAACACCTAGCAGTGTGCATTTTCTTTGCCTTCCCTTTCAAATGCAACATTCAACTTACTAGACAAAAATGATATCCTGAGAAAAGTGGATTGAGGGGTATAGCTCCATAGACCTCCCTTCATTCTGCACTCGCCTGTGAGCGCCCTCATATGGAACCTCGAGTGGAACTGCAACCAGTCCGGGACAAGTGGATTTTTTTGTAGGGCAAGTGGAAGAGAAATTGACTTGCCCCACTGGACAAGTTAAAACTAACAAAATAAAATTCCATGTTACTTGCACTGGCCAGCTTGCAAATACTGAGGATAGCCTATCGAAGTTGAGTTAGCCAATGTCGTTAGCGATGCTAGCTAACGTTAGTTTGCTAGCTGTATAACATTTCACTGGGTCTTGCAGCTGTTTGATTTACTAAAATGATTATGAAATGTTATGTTCTACTAGCCATTTGCCTACTTTAGCAAGTCACAGTATTTCCAAGCCCTGATAGTGTAACTGAGACAACACAGTAAATAATTCCTCTTTCAAGTAATAAGCCCCCGTTCAAGTGTTGCGCATTAAATTAGATCAAATAAGTGTGCTGGAAACTTCACATTGCCTACTTGAATTCGGAATCGTAGATTATAAACTTGAACATGACGCCATAACCAGTGTTGGGAAAGTTCACTTTCTACATGAACTAGTTTAGTTCATAGTTCACAAATTTTAAAATGAACTAGTTCAGTTCATAGTTCATAATTCATAATTTTGAACTAAGTTCACAGCTCCAAAAAATGAACTAGTTCAGTTCTTTTTTTCAATATGTTGCGGGCTATAATTTTTCTAAATTATTTCCACAGCCCATATAGAACCACAGACGGTGCGGCGGTGCGACACTGGTGGCTGCCGTTGCCAGATTGAAATCTCTATCTGTCTGCAATACCGCTCTCGGCCTCTACGCAACTTCGGCGCTCTCACACTTGCCAGCAGGCATAGACAGTAGAAGAAAGCACACGCAGCGATTGACTGGTTGGGCAACCCTGGATACAGTACTGTCAATGGTGTGTTTTTCGCTTGGAAGTCTCTAGAAATCTGGCACCTTATTGAACAAATTTAAAAAGAGTGAACGTGCCGTTCACAGACACCAGAATGAACACGTTCACAGTATCGTTCATCAGGCAGTAATACAGTACGTTCAGTTCACGTTCACCAAAATTATGAACGAGTTCATGAACTTTCGTTCAATGAACGCGTTCAGGCACAACACTGGCCATAACAACCAATTACGAATTGATTTTAATCACTGAAGCAGTTTAACCAGAGAATGTCTAATATGGGGAGAACTGCCACTCGGGAAACTTCCGGGTTCTGAACTGGTTGCAGTTCCACTATAGTTCCATATGAAGGAACTAACGAGCGAGTGCAGAATTAATGGAGGTCTATGGAGCTATACCCCTCAAAATTCACTTTTCTCAGGATATAATTTTTTGTCTAGTAATTTGAAATCTGAATTCGAAAGGGGAGGCAATTTTTTTTTTTTTGACTTTCTGTTCTAAAAAGCCTTTTAAAATGTCAATGACGTCATACACATCCGCCAGATATACTGCTTTACGGCAAGCTCTGGTCACTTCCTTTTTTCTCTCAAGGCATCGACAACACAACTGACAGGTTAGGCTCTCCCTGTCAATACACATGCTAGAAAGAGTTTTGGCTTGCTAATGTTGCTAATGCTCTGACATTCTGCTTCTGCTTCGGATGCCATCAAGCGGGATCTCTGGTCGTAGTCAGTCCTTCACTAACCAATCAGCATTCATTAGCAGAATGCTAGCGTGTTATGGGCAACAATGACTCATCCTGTAAGAAATCGAAAGGACATAAGTACTCGTTCATTCAAGTTTCGACCTATAATCCATGTTGAACATGCAAAAACTACAACCAAATCTGAGATTTCTCAACGACAATCAGGTGAAAGAGACAAATTTAGCCATTTAGCTCCATAGACTCCCATTCAGCATGCACTCGCTCACGATCACCCCCAGTGGAACTCTGGTGGAACTGCAACCAAATTCGGTACATGGGGCTTATTAGGGAGTGGACAGGCTCTCCTTAAACAGGCTCTGATTTAACCTTGACCCTCTGCTAGTACTACTGTAGTGTAGTACAGTATGCTTTGCTTTAATTATTGATATGTCCCCTTTCTTGTTGATTTGAATATTCTGAATATATCCACTGCATATTGCAATCCGTTTCCCCTCAATCTGGAGGTATCACTCCAAAAAGAATCACTTACACTGACCGGTACAGTATGCTACTGATACAGCAGTATAACAGTGGTACACTATACAAAGAAGTAACGCTTGACGGACTAACAACGGTAACTAAGGTGGTCGTGGCTTACGTAAAAGGTCAATTGAGCTCCAATGTTGACATGGCACCATGTGTGTGCAGTCTGTGTGATTAAGCAGCGCTGTGAGACGCAGACTCACCTCCCCAGGATCTCCAGCAGCTCGGCCACTCCGTTGAAGTGGTCTGTCTCGTAGATGAACCTGCAGGAGACAGAAAGACGCATGAGAACGCAAACACACCTGCAGCCTTTCCACAAACACACATCCGCAAGAAACAGCAGCGCACGTATGGCTGCCAGCGCTAAGTGGGATAGTGAAACTGGGGATTCAACCCTGAGTCTGAATGAGTTGAATATTTAAATGCATAAATCCCCCCACATCCCCAAAAATGAAATACTGTATGTTTAGTCACTGTAGGGCAACTAACTCCATACCTCATTTGTCGCAGACAGCCTGGCTGAGGTGGGAAACCTATGTGGGCCAGCCCAGGCAGCTCTGGAGGCAGTACCAGGCTGCACCAGGCCCAGCTTCTATTTTAAACCCCGGCAGCAGATGGTTGGAGGAGGCACATCCATTGTCTTCTACACCACTTAACTGGTGGCCGTATTATTATATATATTTTTTACTACTTTCTGCCCTCAGCTGATGGCAAAACACAGCCCTTTTTAAAATATATATTTTTGGCCTTTTTTAGCTTTATTGGACAGAGATGGGGACAAAGTGGGCCACTGTTAAGGCCTCAACACATATGATACACGCCCCTGTCCCTAACCCGCAAAATACAGACATTTGTAGATACAATGCTGGACTTTAGTCTCCAGCAACCAGCCCAAGTTGCTTAGCGAAACCTAGAGCTGCATAGACCTGCATGCCTTAGGGACTGACTACTAGTTTCCACTAACACAAACCATATGTTTCTTGCCTCTCTATTAATTAGGAAATGAAAATTATCTGTGAAAGTGCATTTAGAGATAACAATGCCTGTGCACCATCAGCTTTCAACTCAGTAGCCTTCCTCAACCTACCTAGCGCCTAATAGACAGTATTGACATGACAGGATGGGATAAATGCTGGCTTATCAGATCTGTTCTGGTATGACTGGGAGATCAGAACAGATCACTTGTTTCTCTGGTAGAAAACAGAACTTGATAAAATGTGTTTCTCACAACATTCTGTTGGAGTAGAGGAAAATTCTAGTTGAAATAAAAACATCCTTAATTCATATTTCTGACATTTCGTCCTTGTGTGTGTATCAAAGTAACAAAATAGCTGGTGCTTAAAGTATTTGTGTTTTCCATGGTGATGATAAAATTAATTTGAGTCTGAAATAAGTCTGCTCTCCAGAGCTGTTATACTCATGGTCATCTTTAGGTGCAATGTGCAGCTCAGAAAGCCTGAGCAAATGGTTGGGGGGGATGGGACATCACGCTGTGTGATGTCCCACCCATGACGCAATGTCAGAGCGCATGTGTGAAGTCTGTAACTTTTCCAGTGAGAGCCCCCTGTGTGACTCCAGACCCTCTGACCTAAAGGAATTTCAAGCGTACATGACAGCAGATGTGCTTGGCTCTGATCTACACTCCTGTCATGTCTATCTAGCTGTGAAAGCTGCAGAGGAAACGCTCACAGCTCTGCTCGCTTTCTACCCAGCAGGCCAAAGACAGAGAGAGGAGCAGAGAGAGCAGGGAGGAGCAGGGTGGCAGGAGAGCTGGAGGACAGAGAGGAGAAGAACAGGGATGGTTCAACCTGCCTGACCCTCCCAAAGGCTGAGCTGAAGGCAGGCTCCACCTGCAGCTAGATGGATGCTGCCATGTGACTTACAGACACAGCCCCAACATCAGTCCCTACAATAAAAAGTTTTACGCAGCTCACCGCAAGAAAATGTTGTTGATCTGTTTCCTGATGAATGCTCGCAAGCCCAGGAACTTCCCGTAGATCCGATGCAGGACTGTCTTCAGGAAGTCCCTCTCTCGGGGGTCCTCGCTGTCAAACAGCTCCAGGAGCTGCAAAGACAAACACCAGGAGGAGGGAGGGAGGGAGAGACAAAGAGAGAAATAGGGAGTGTCAGGAGAGATATAGGGGCAGAGAAGGAGAAAGAGCATAATTTAGTCACTCGTAGTCACTCGACGTCACTCGTAGTCACTCAACGTCACTCGTAGTTGGTTAACAAGCAAACCGTCAAGGACGTATTTTTTCAGTGTACCGGCTGCATAGTTGATCACATACAAAACACACATAGAAAACCCAGGAACAGAAGAGCACAGTATAAAAAGATTTGGCATCAACCTTTATACCAAACAAACAAATAAAATGTTCCAACGCATGGCAGGCATCAAATACACAAAAAAAAACAAATAGCCTACTGAACATAATCAAATCGTATCATATTCCAGTGTTAAACTGTTATTTAACATGCATGCATCCCTGTTGGCTCTGTTAAGGGATAGGACTGACACAGAGCATTTATTTCCAGCAGTGTGTGATGAATGGTTCCACTAGAAGTGCTCTTGGCAGCAGGGCAGCTGGCAGCAGCAGGCTGCTAACCCTAACACCAGGATGGCAGGGTTGCTACCATTCCACTGAAGACCCTTCCAGACCTGCCATCTTCTCCCAGCCCAACACTTTGTGGAAGGCCACAGGGTTGTCTCAAACGTGCGTAAAAAATATTTTTGGTAGTTTGTGGCGATGGGTGGCATTTCACGACATTGACACGTGGCCCCTTGTGGGTATTCAGCCATAGTGAGTGCCTGAGGCCTGGGTCAATATTCAATTAGCGCCGTACAGTGCTGCACCACAGGGGGGATTGAACACAGCTGTGGAGCGTCCTGATTTGAACTTCACCTCTGACCTGTGTGGCACGAAGCAGAGACAGTTTTCCTCACGGCACACCCTCATCACATTACTTAGCCTTGTCGGATGCACCGTGTTTGTCACATCCGTCAATAGACTATGACTTCCTGACAAAAGGGAGAATGACATACAATTGCTTGTAGTGAAAGCAGAATTAAACAGTCTATTGAGAGCTGGCGAGTGCCTTGTAGACTAATTCAACTTCTGACAAAATTCCCACTGTGCTTATGAGAGGAAACAAGAAGCCTGCACTGCAACTATCTGGATGTTAAAACAGCCTCCTGTGACTAGCCTATCTCACAATGTTCACATTGTAGCGCTGAAGGATATGACAGCTGTCTGTTTTAAATGAAATCACATCGGCATCAGATGACTATACTGGTGAGTGAAAGTCCACAAATGTGTCTGTCAACCATCTGAGAGGAGACACATTTTCACAGACAGAGTGAAGTTCACGTGAACATACTCCATTTCTACCCAGAGCTATTTTTGTGGGGTTTTTTTTGTACCTGGAACCTCATCTGAAAGTGCAAATCTGATGCGTATCTGCCTGCTACCTCAAAGAGACATTGGGCTCAGCTTGAAGCCCTCTTAGTCGATCGATTTGGAAGCCAAATAACAGGTTTCTATTTTTAAAAGGCCCAACTCCCGCCATGCCCTGGATGGAAAAAGCGTAATAAATGAAGGGGACTTGGACTAGTCTATTTTTGTCGCGCTGGCAAACACTGCTTGACAGGCTTAAGGAACATGTTGATGCATTTCGTGTGTAGGGATGGGGATCGTACATTTTTATCGATATCGATACCATTTTCGAGACTGCTTAACGATCCGAGTCTTTAATCGATTCCACTATCGATACTTTTCTGGGGTGAGCTTAAACTAACCACCATCTAAATGAATGAATTTGGCAAATGTTAAACATATAGCAGCACCCACAAAACCCACGTCACACTTTATGTAAACAAGATTACTGAACAACATTTATAACAATAACTTAAGTAAAACAGATGTCAAATAGAACAAGGGGAACGTGTTGCTCTCAGGAGGAGGCTGGATAAAAGGAGCACATATTGGCACAATGGATCCTGGCTCTGGCTAAATCTACAATTGTCCACTACAGATGTACTATCCACAACCTGGATAAGTAACTAGTATAAATGACTGTGATTGGTTGGTTGTCAAAAAGTGACATTGACAAGCCGTCATTGTTCAAAACTTTATGAAAAGTTTAACACGTTTCAACAAAAGGCACTTGATATACAGTTAGGTCCATAAATATTTGGACATTGACACAATTTTCATCATTTTGGCTCTGTATACCACCACAATGGATTTGAAATGAAACAATCAAGATGTGCTTTAAGTGCAGACTTTCAGCTTTAATTTCAGGGTATTTGCATCCAAATCAGGTGAACGGTGTAGGAATTACAACACATTTTATATGTGGCCCCCCCCTTTTTAAGGGACCAAAAATAATTGGACAAACTAACATAATCATAAATCTAATTGTCACTTTTAATACTTGGTTGCAAATCCTTTGCAGTCAATGACAGCCTGAAGTCTGGAACCGATAGACATCACCAGACGCTGGGTTTCGTCCCTGGTGATGCTCTGCCAGGCCTCTACTGCAACTGTCTTCAGTTCCTGCTTGTTCTTGGGGCATTTTCCCTTCAGTTTTGTCTTTAGCAAGTGAAATGCATGCTCAATTGGATTTAGGTCAGGTGATTGACTTGGCCATTGCAGAACATTCCACTTGTTTGCCTTAAAAAACTCTTTGGTTGCTTTCGCAGTATGCTTCGGGTCATTGTCCATCTGCACTGTGAAGCGCCGTCCTATGAGTTCTGAAGCATTTGGCTGAATCTGAGCAGATAATATTGCCAGAAACACTTCAGAATTCATCCTACTGCTTTTGTCAGCAGTCACATCATCGATAAATACAAGGGAACCAGTTCCATTGGCAGCCATACATGCCCACGCTATAACACTACCTCCACCATGCTTCACTGATGAGGAGGTATGCTTTGGATCATGAGCAGTTCCTTCCCTTCTCCATACTCTTCTCTTCCCATCATTCTGGTACAAGTTGATCTTGGTCTCATCTGTCCATAGGATGTTGTTCCAGAACTGTACAGGCTCTTTTAGATGTTTTTTGGCAAACTCTAATCTGGTCTTCCTGTTTTGAGACTCACCAATGGTTTACATCTTGTGGTGAACCCTCTGTATTTACTCTGGTGAAGTCTTCTCTTAATTTTTGACTTTGACACAGATACGCCTACCTCCTGGAGAGTGTTCTTGATCTGGCCAACTGTTGTGAAGGGGTTTTTCTTCACCAGGGAAAGAATTCTTCTGTCATCCACCACAGTTGTTTTCCGTGGTCTTCCGGGTCTTTTGGTGTTGCTGAGCTCACCAGTGCGTTCTTTCTTTTTAAGAATGTACCAAACAGTTGATTTGGCCACACCTAATGTTTTTGCTATCTCTCTGATAGGTTTGTTTTGATTTTTCAGCCTAACGATGGCTTGCTTCACTGATGGTGACAGCTCTTTGGACTTCATATTGAGAGTTGACAGCAACAGATTCCAAACACAAATACCATACTTGAAATGAACTCTAGACCTTTTATCTGCTCCTTGTCAATGAAATAACGAACTCCCATGAGGGAATAACATACACCTGGCCATGGAACAGCTGAGCAGCCAATTGTCCAATTACTTTTGGTCCCTTAAAAAGGGGGGGGCCACATATAAAATGTATTGTAATTCCTACACCGTTCACCTGATTTGGATGTAAATACCCTGAAATTAAAGCTGAAAGTCTGCACTTAAAGCACATCTTGATTGTTTCATTTCAAATCCATTGTGGTGGTATACAGAGCCAAAATGATGAAAATTGTGTCAATGTCCAAATATTTATGGACCTAACTGTAGTTAAATGACTAGTTAACCAAACCCAAACCTTCCTTATCTCACCCCTATTTTGTTCTGTCTCTGATATTGTTTAACAAGATGCTTAAGCAGCCCACAGAGCCATGCTTCCCGGTGACTATGTTTTGAATGATCAGCAGCGGGGCAGGGGAGACTAGTCTTTACTCACACACTGACTGTGCTTGTAAATAATCTTTCCGGTTTGCGCACACATCAAATTTTAGGGGCAAATGCGAGTGAAATAGTTGCACTGTACAGCCCTGGCTCTTATTATTAGGGTTCCTCCGGTAGGAGGGAACCTATTGTATTCGTTAGTTTTATTATTATTATTATTAATCTTCTTCTCCTTGCGCCACAATAACTCAACATGTTATTGGTAACAAATTTTCTAATTTGGCACATTGATACTACATCCAAGTGGGTACCCCCACACCAAATATGGGACACCTTCGACTGTAGGGGGCGCCACAGGCCACGCCCTAAAGTCTGATTTTCAAAGTGATGGCATTTCCACCCCATTGCTCCAATTCTTCTGAAACTTGGCTCATGGCTCATTTTTCATGAGGAACAAAAAAGCCTCAAGGACCCATAAGGTCCGCCATGATGGATTTTCCTGTACAGTGATAATTTGGGAAAACCTTCAAAATTCCTCTTCTCTTGAACCAAAGCTCTAATTGACTTGAAATTGAAATTTTACTTAAGACAGTTGAATCAAATACAAAATGGCTGAAAGGGGTGTACTTATGTAAATGTCCACATTGCCTCAATACGTTTGTGTCACTAAATCAAATGTCATTTTGAATGATGGTTTTTCAAACCTAATAGGGTTCAAGATGACATCACACTGAAGTACCATAAACAATTTCACCTTGGTATGTCAAAATATGATTGAATTAGAGCTGTTTCAACCTTGGCTGAATCTAACAACGCTTACCACAGGAGAAACAGCTTACTTTTTCATACAGTAACTGAACATGACAATATTCAACACTGAGAATAGCTCAATGGGCTGGGACGGTGACCCGCTAAGTATAAGGTCGTAGGTTCGAATCCAGCCACAGTGGTTGAGCCTGTCTTACATTTGAATATCTGTTTAGTTAAACAGGATGACATCGTTCTGAAGTACCATGCGCAATTTCACCTTGATATGTCAAAAGATCATTGAATTACAGCTGTTTAAACTTTGGCCGAATCGAACAATCCGTGCTACAGGAGAAACGGCTTCTTTTTTTTGTACAGTAACTGACCACGTATTCTCATCCTTGAGGGTAGCTCAATGGGTTGAAACGGTGTCCTACAAAGTGCAAGTCACAGGTTTGAATCCAGGCACAGTCTTTTGGCCTGTCATCATTTTGATTACTTGTTTAGTTAAACAGGCAGACATCATTCTGAAATCCCATGCGCAATTTCACCTTGAAATGTCAACCGTTTCTTAACCTTTGTCCCAAAGCTGACCAAAAACTAATACTCATATCACGCAGTCGGAGCACAGCTAGATAATCAGCGTCAGCACCCTTGGGTACCCAGCATGCAGTGCGACATGTCAAAAAACGCAAAGACTTTTGGAAATAGTTTGGTTACAACAGCCGTGCGAGGGATTTCAGTTGTTGTATTCGTTCAGTTAGATGTTTGTAATGTTACTGTTTGTTAGTTAATATCTTGTTGGTCACCCTGATTGTGCATGTTGTGTAGTTTAATCGGACCAGAGAGTCGGCTGCTGTACTGTCACATGAGCGCTGCCCTAGCCCAGTTGCCCACATGACTATTGTTAGTTGTGCATTGTCTGGAAAGAGATCAACTCAAGAAGAGTTTCAGTATCCTATAAAAAGTTAATACTCAGCCCTTACTAATCATACAATCTCAGCAGTTGGTGTGCAGCAGAGAGGCTAGAGAGACTGACTAGTAACTTTATGCTCATGAGTTAAAATCCCTGTTCAGCCTATTGTTGTTGGCCAAACAAAGTAGTTTTGCTCTCTTGTTGTTCAAGTCTCGATCTTCTACAGTGTACATGTTTATAATATTTTGCCATTTTGCGGAGGAACCCGCATCGCTGCTTGCAGCTATATTTGAGGCTTATTATTGTCAACGATGGATAATTGCTACGCAGTTGGGGTGAGCTGACAGCGCTCACCGTGCATACCTTGGGTTGAGGAGGATTGTCCTGCAACGGCAGCTGGAGTTGGTACCGTTGCTTCTCGAAGACAGTTGAATGTACTGCATTTTACCTTTAGCTGATGCACAACGTTGAGGTGCTTATTCATTGCAGTAGTGTCCCGTCCCCTTACAAGAAATTTTCTTCGATCATATATTACACGTCACTTCGTCCTTATCTTTGGCTTTATTAAAATGTAGCCAAGCCTTTGACCGCTTAGTACGTTCAGCCATCGTAGCTAGCAACAACATGAGAAATCAAATGTAGTGAAGTAGGGCATGAGCCAATTACATTCTTCTTTTGGTTTAAAGGCGTTTGGCAGGCCATTCAATTGAATTTAGTAATTTTATTAGACAATCGATATATGTTTGTGCACCAGTGATTTGATTTAAATGACATGACTTGTCTCTCGAGACATAAGTTACATTATATTACCTGGTCTCGATAAGCTCGGACCTTATTGATATTCGGGTTTTGAGAAATTTGGAACCGGGTCCTTACAGAACCGGGTATCGATCGTGTCAGATCAATTCCCAACCATGAGACAAAGTACCTGGTTTCCTATGTACATAAGCAAGGCAGAGACCATCCAATATTATGAAACAAATTAGCATGTCCACAGTAGAAATATTTTGTGTGTGTGTGTTGTTACACCATATGTATTATCGTGCTTGCGTAGCCGGGTGGGGTGCTGACTGAGAAGGCACTAGGAGGAAGTGTGTGTGGGTGCACTAGGTAAACACGCAGAGAGGAAGTTGTGACCCCGGGATTTCCTTTTCACACCCCCACAACCCCTGAGCTCTCCTTCCTTCACTGATGATGGGTCTTCATGATAACCCAGAGCTCTCCTCCCTTCACTGATGATGGGTCTTCATGATAACCCAGAGCTCTCCTCCCTTCACTGATGATGGGTCTTCATGATAACCCAAAGCTCTCCTCCCTTCACTGATGATGGGTCTTCATGATAACCCAGAGCTCTTCTCCCTTCACTGATGATGGGGCTTCATGATAACCCAAAGCTCTCCTCCCTTCACTGATGGGGCTTCATGATAACCCTGAGCTTTCCTGCATGGGAAGTGTTCCTGCCAACTCTGTTTTGCTTTCAACAGACTCACCATCCTGAGGAAAAGCATGGTTCCAAAACAGCATACAAACATCTTATCTTAACAGCCAAGAAAAATCGGCTTCTGAGATACAAGAAAAGGTTCACCAGAGATGATGATCCTAGATTTGAGGTTGTATATCAGCGTGCATCTTAAGAGCAGAGGTGTCAAGTAACGAAGTACAAATACTTCGGTACCTTAGCTACTTAAGTAGAAATTTGGGGTATCTATACTTTACTGAAGTAATTATTTTTCAGCCGACTTTCTACTTCTACTCCTTACATTTTCACGCAATTATCTGTACAAATAGCCTTGTTAATCCAATTTCAGTTCGGCTTGTTTTCATTCCGGCTTGTCATTGTTCAAAAAAACACACACACAAAAAAACTATCCAGAAAAAACGCGCCATCCGGATAGAGTGAATTTGATTGTGGTTGGATGAGAAGTATAAACATATACCATTCCGACACCCTATTGGTTTATATGTGATCCATCACCTGCACATGACACAAAATAATGTCAAACTCCAGCAAGGAAATAGCAGACGTATGTAGCCTACGAAGATGTCCGTGGCAGAGACTCAAGAGAACTCGAGCAAAATGTCCGAACCAAGCACCAGCGAGGAGGTTGGTAGCTAGGAAGATTAGCCAACCCTTCTACATCCCTGGCCGTACCTGGAAGAATTTTTTGACATGTTTGGATGCAAAAACAACTCCTTTAGAATGCGCTGCAAGCTCTGCGCACCCAAGGAGGCTACCACAAGCTAATGGCTTTCACAAACTCGCCGTCTAATTTGAATAAAGGCTATTGATAACATGCCTCTGAAGTTTGACTTTTTGCAGCATTACAATACTTATAGGCAACTAGTCATCATATCTTCTGCTCAATGAAACACATGTTAATGCTTAGTAGTAGGCTAAACATATATGGTTCTTTAATGTATTTGCATTGTACTAAAATGCGTTCATTTTCACAAATTTTTCAACATTAACATTTCAATATAACAAGTCATTATGGCCTTTGGAAAAATAAATGGGGGGGGTGGGGGGGGGGTGGGGTCGTGCATTATAGACCCGTGCCTAAGCTTTTGTCCTTAATGGCATTTCTTCTCCTTACTTTTACTTTTATACTTTAAGTAGTTTTGAAACCAGTACTTTTATACTTTTACTTGAGTAAAAAGCTTGAATTGATACTTCAACTTCTACAGAAGTATTTTTAAACCCTAGTATCTATACTTCTACTTGAGTAATGAATGTGAATACTTTTGACACTTCTGCTTAAGAGAGCTGAGGACGCAAACAGCTTGTTCAGATGTAGGGTTGAGGGCAGGGTTGGACTGGCCGTCGGGAGAGTCGGGAGATTTCCAGAACAGCCGGTCAAACGTCCGCGGCATAAAATATATATATATAAATAATACACGGTCGTGGGCTGGTCTGCGTTTCAAAGTCCTGGGCCGTGTTTCAGTCCCAGTCAGGACCTGGTTGAGGGTGTGGTTATGGATGTATGGATGTCTCTGTCTGTCTGTCAAGTCAGTCCTTCATCTATCAGGTCGGCCAAGTCCATCAGGTCAGCCAGCCAGAGTGATCACCGTGGTGCCATGACGCCGGTCCCAGCAGGGCACCTACTCATCCCTGGCCACATCTCTGACAGGAGTCTGAGTGCTCCTGCCCCAGCAGCTCTGCAGCATGACAACCCTGACAGCCCACACCATCCCAACACCGCCTCACACACCTCCCCGACAGCCAGCACACACCGTCAAGACAGCATGATAGGTATTCTATTGACAGAGACATTTCTAATTTCTGATAGCTACAGGCCAAACCGTTGCTGTGAGTCCAATGATCAGCCCTGTAGATGCAGGAAAAGGCTTAAGATAACCATCAGACGCAAGAGTTTAGTTGATCCTATTCGATTCAGGATCATCAAAGTCAGCATTCTGAGAGGAAGTTGTTCTGTGGTACAGTGGCACTCTAGCTGTAATGACACGCCTAACTTCCTTCCTTACTGCTTTGTACTCACACACACTTTCAAAAATATATCACCAGACGCCTACAGGCTGAAGCACTCTCCCTGGTTTAGATGCCAGGACCCATCCTGACAGCAGAATGAAAGGAGTCCACTAAGCAGTAGTCCGGTACAGAGCCGCTGGGACTAGTCTCACAGCCTGACCCTCCCAAGCCTGGCTCGTTGAGTGAGAGCGGGGTGATAGAGGATAATAAACCAACCCAAACTCCTCCTTCCCCCCCGCCCCCCCAACTGCCGTCCCCTGTTCCTTCCTGCTAAGTAAACAACAGCGGCTATTTAAAGCTCCTCCGATGCCGAGCTCACATCATGGAAACTCAGCCTTAGCACCTCAGACGGCTCCAGACAGCATTCCAGGTCGTGTCCCTGTTCGGTCACTTGCTCCAGTGCATGCTTGTTACCCCCTAGCCCAGCCGAGACTGATGCAGTGGCAGGCAGGAGGGAACCACAGCCCCCATGCGAGGCTCTGGCTGGACCCTCTACCTCCTTCTTGATGAGGAGCATTAGTGAAACTGCATTCTGGGAAAGACAGAGCCCAGAGGGGATTAAGGCCAGCGGCATAAGGGGAAGCTCAATAATGTGCTCCAAACAAATGAGGTTGTGGTGTGGCCTGCCTCACAGAAAGCCTTTTGTTTAAACATAATCTTCTTCTAACCAGGTGGTAACAAGAAGAGTTTTTATTTTATTTGATGAGAATCTAAATCATCATTGTTCTTTTGTGTCAAGCTGAGGTTTTCAAAGACAGAATTAAAAACTGCCACTTCTTTCAAAGCAAAATCAAATAGCCACAACCACCCCAGATAGATTTCCCTTTCAGAAGATTATTCAATCATGGTTTGTGTTTGATGTATTGTACTAGAATGCTTTTGAAGAGGATATGTTTAGACGTTTCAGTGAAGCCTGTAAGACTGCAGGATTTGTATTTAGCACTGGCCTTTTGAGTGTGATGCAGCTTTTTAAAGTAGTGCCAAAAGCTTCCATCAAAGAATAAAAAATAACACACACAATTTAGCTGAAAACAACAACACCAAAACTTGTCATTGTAATAGTTTGGGAAATTAATGGCTCGACAGACATACCTGCAACACGAACTTCTGGTCAATGTAGCGCTTTGCAATGCTGGGCTGAAAGTCTGGGTTCTCCAGAAAACGCAGGAGAAATTCATAGACGAGCTGGTGGAGAAGCAGATCATTGTGATAATTAGAGTTCAGTCATCAGACCAGCACAGTACTTCTAATTTCACATGGAAATAATAAATTACTGTCAGGGCTCGACAATAACGATGGCCCGGGGCCAGTAAAAAGTAACGTCGGGACAGTTAAACTAGCAACTCACTGGCCCGATCGGGCCACTGCAAATTATTGATTGAAAAAAAAAATTGCATCGTAAAAGTCTAATGAATAAATGACTTTGCAGCTCGTGGGGGGCACAGTTGGCAAATCAAGACTTGAGTAGTGCATGACGACTGGTTGTCAAATTGTAATTCTCTAATCTCTCACATTTTTTAACAACTGGCGCGAGACTGGCGCGAGACAATAAAGTGAAGATGGCAGCAAAGTAGAGCTACGAGCTCAAACAGAAGCAACTTTTTTTATGGAACAAAGATGCACTGTGTCGTCTGTCGTATGTTCCCGTCTAAAGCAGACAAAAGTGGATATTTTTACAGAGGCACCGACAATTTTCGAAAACAATACCTGACCAGCCATGCTAGCAGACAGCACCTGGTTTGCGTGACAGCTAAGCGGATGGTTGACAATCCATCTTCGAGGCCGTTGACCATGCTGGTCAGGAATTTAAATGTAGATGCCCATCGTGTTATTGCACGACTTAGAACAACGGCATAGCACGTAATTAAGACGGGCCAGCCGTTCGTCTCGTTCCCCCAGGCTATTGAACTGCAGCAGAAGAATGGTGTCGACTTGGGTACTTAGTATCATACTGATGAAATGCTATGGAAGCTTTTATATATTAGCATTGAGGGACCAGAGGTTTCAGTTTCAGCCAGACAGAGTTGTGCAGAGATGGCTGTCAGCAGGGAAGAGATCACGTCATGTTTGAGGTTAAAAGTCAATTGTTTTGCTGACTATTACCTTTTAATTTTTTATCACTAGAAATGTGATTTCATTTTTGTTCTTTTTATATCCAGGATGTGTTTAATAAATGGTTAAACATGTTAACAGAATAACACAACTTATAAGTCTTTGGTTTTGTTGTAACAATGATAAATTACAACTTTTGGAGGGGGGGCCAGTAAAAACTGTCTTGGGGCCAGTAAGTTTCAAACCCACTGGCCCAATGGGGCCAGTGCCAATTTTTTTTAATGTTGAGCCCTGACTGTAGTATTTATATTACAGATTATGATCCAAAAAACTCCCAAATTCTCCAGTGCAGTAGCTAAGCACAGATATGTCACCTGTATGTGAGGCCAGGAGGCCTCAAGAGTGGGCTCATCCTCCTCTGGGTCAAAGTCGGGGTTTTCACTTGGCGGAAGAGTCCGGAATATATTGGTGCTGATCTGGGAATAAAAAGAAAGAACATGAGATATAAAATGGCTGCAAACAATGATAAAGAGATCAGTCCACAAATCACAGGAATTTCACCCAGTTGACAAATCAAATAAACTCCACAAAAAAAGTTCGGAAACGTTATTTCGATCGATTATTCCTCCCCTTCAATAATACCAACCGGTATTGTATTTTATATAATTGGAAAGCCTGATTAGTCACATTTACAACGAGGTACAACTTGTAAGGATCATGCATTCGTGGAATGAGCAACACAGCTAACCATGTGGGTAGCGGCCCCAAAGAATTTGCCAAAATCCCCAGTAATCTTCCCCTGCAATACACTCTCATTTTGAGCTTCAAGTGGTGTCAGCTTGGGCGTGCTGTACGTGCCAGGGTGACCAATGCAAACATGTTGGCTGACTTGCGACAAATTCTGGTTGAGGAATGGGATGCCATCCCACAGCAGTGTGTGACCAGGCTGGTGACCAGCATGAAGAGGAGGTGCCAAGCTGTTGTGGCTGCGTATGGATCTTCCCACACGCTACTGAGGTCCCTGACAGTGTAAAATGAATAAAGTGTAAAAATGGCCAATATGTGTCGTTTTTTCCTTATTACTGTGGGAGAGTGCAATTATCCAATCCACCAAGCAACTCAAAACGAGAGTGAATACCAACAGAAGAATATTTCAGGGGATTTTGGCAATTCTTTTGGGTCCGCTACCCACGCGGTTAGCTGTGTTGCTCATTCCACGAATGCACGATCCTTACAAGTTGTACCTCATTGTAAAGGTGACTAATCAGGCTTTCCAACGATATAAAATACAATACCAATTGGTATTGTATTCTCCAGGCTCTCCCTTAGAGATAGGGTGAGAAGCTCGGTCATCCGGGAGGGGCTCAGAGTAGAACCGCTGCTCCTCCGCGTTGAGAGGAGCCAGTTGAGGTGGCTCGGGCATCTGATCAGGATGCCTCCTGGACGCCTCCCTGGTGAGGTGTTCTGGGCACATCCCACTGGGAAGAGGCCCCGGAGAAGACCCAGGACACGCTGGAGGGACTATGTCTCTCAGCTGGCCTGGGAACGCCTCGGGGTCCCCCAGGAAGAGCTGGTGGAAGTGGCCGGGAAGAGGGAAGTCTGGGCCTCCCTGCTTAGGTTGCTGCCCCCGCGACCTGACCCCCGGACAAGCGGCAGATGACAACGACGACCAATTATTGAAGGGGAGAAATAATCGACCGAAATAACGTTTCCGAACTTTTTTTGAGGAGTTTGTAATACATTAGACTTGCGAAAGATTTGTACAGACGACAAGGACAAATTAATCCTCAGGTTCCGCTGCTGAAGTCCCTCTGAGCCGACAAGCCACATTCATTCAAGTACTGGTGAGGTTAAGATAGCATGCTGCTTTCTCACTCATTCTTACTGTAGCACTGAACTCAGACACATTTGAATAGAATGACCACAGGGTCATTTGAACTGAAAGCCTGTGTCTTGTGACCTAGAATATGGTAAGTGTGCTGAACGCCTATGCTGCTATGGTCCGAGAACACATGAATAAGACAAGGCCAGGAAGTGACCCATTCCAGTAATAGGAATGTTGTATTAATGTATTAAACTGCTGTTTAATACCTATTACAGAGAGACATTATCACACCAAAGCATGGCAAAGGGAAAGGAAGCACACAGTGTTAGGAACTATACACCAAAATACAAAATACTGAATAAATGCATCTATCAAACCCCTGTGGAGCATTTAGTCTAGGCCTATTCATCTATTAAATATAAACTAATCAGCGCATTACCAGAGGTTTGGCTAAGACCACTAGTCTCCAACCATTGCTCTAGCTCTAGAGGACGCACAGGAAAATGGCATGGCCTCCTGGGGAGAATAAATAAGGAGGGTCCATTACCAAAAGAGGGAAGGAGAGAGAGAAAGAGAGAGACAGATAGAGAGAGGGAGAGATAGAGAGAAGGAAAGACAGAGAAAGAGAAACGGAAGCAGAGAGTGCCGCAAGGGCAAAGAACTGGCATCTTCCTCCCCCATCTTGTCTCCTGGTCCTCCTCCCTCCACACATTCAGGGTGGAATTCTGGGCTGCTCTCTTTGGCCTATTTCTAGCAGCAGGAAGCCGTTGGGAGCCAGCTTTCTGCAGGAGCCTTCCAGGTGGAGTGGAGAGCCTAGGCTACAAGCTCTCACAATCCTGTCTCCTTAGACCAAGGGATGTCATTCTATTTCTGGTCAACTTTCACAGTCTCCTTCAAAACTTAGACTGAAAAGGTGGTTGAGATCTGAGATATTATTGCACATATATAGTATTTCTTTATTTCGCCATAGATTGATTGGGGAGTCAGATGGCTGAGCGGTTAGGGAGTCGGGCTATTAATCAGAAGGTTGTTGGTTCGATTCCGTGCAAAATGACGTTGTGACCTTGGGCAAGGCACTTCACCCTACTTGCCTCTGGGAGAATGTCCCTGTACTTACTGTAAGTCGCTCTGGATAAGAGCGTCTGCTAAATGACTAAATGTAAATGCGGTTAACCAGAGGGCAATGGGCTTGGGCACCTGTAGCAGTGTTGAGTTATTATGACTCATTCTGTCAGGGCAAAAATGAGTGATTCACAGTGCACAGCACTGACAAGCATGTGAGTCAATCATAGTTTTGCATAAACCAACCGTGATTTAGAGTGATCGTACAACTTCCTTTTTCCTTGATTGTGACTCAGCGTGTTTCAATACAGCGATGATGGATACAGAATTAATGAATGAAATTGGAAAGAGTGAGCAGCAGCCATTCTGGATTCCAAATCAACCCCATGTTCTTATTAAAATGCAGTGCTAGAGACAAGGTTTGTAGGCAGGTCATCACTGCTACAATCACAGCAAGATATTTTTAGCCTTGGGGAAATTGGAAGTGACACACACAGTAGACGCTGGCAGAAGAGCTACCGTTCAGACAAATCTTGGGGTGTGTGTGCGCGTCTATGCACACAAAAGAGACAATGACCAGCCTGAACATCCAAGTGACACTAATGGCCGAGGAGAGTGGCAAAGAAAAGTAGTGGCTGGCAGTAACCCACTGTCTGACATGCAGCAGAGCTCTGAGTGCAACTTATAGTGCAACAATATTCTGTTGCTTTTGGAAACTTCTAAAGATGTGCCTTTTGGTGGAATCCCACCAGAATGAGATCGACCTACATTCCAATTCACAGTGAGTGAAAAAAACAAACTTACTTGGTTTGTACTAGCCAATGAAAAATATGCAACACATTTCCACCCATTAGCTATATACTACTTTTTCATGACCGCAGCTTTTTCTGGCCCGCTTTCCCAGAGTGCACTGCAAATGATGTGTACCCCATTAAAGATAACGGCTCGCCCGTCTTTTGATGTGCGGGTTGTGGAAACACTTTGCTGGTTTCACAAGCCAAGGTTTCTAAAGCAACAGGGTTCTGGATATGCTTCTGCGAGGATGTGTGAGAGAGGGAGGAGAGATGGGGGGAGACAGGTGGAGGGAGAGATTTGGAGGCAGAGTATTGAAGAGAAATGGAAATAATAGAAAATAGGTTTTTAGAAAGGCAAGTCAGAAGGAAAGACTGAGAGATGATGGAGAGGGGGGGATGAGGAAAAACGTAGGCAATCTAGAATATAGCGGAGTCCCACTTTGGTGTCGTCAAGAGCAGCGTGCCACACATCCCTCCCACTCACACCCCGGGACGGATGAGCAACAGTGTGGGGGAGCTGGAAGGACAGACACACACAGCCTGGTACCCCTCCTTTAAAAAAACATAAATAAATTAAGACCACAAAACACACTACAAGCTAATAGTTTTTATAATATACTGTATGTATATATATATATGTTATACTTAAAATTAGAAGATATAGAGCCCCTCCCGAGATGACCACTAGTTAACCCAAGCCTGTCAACAAGCAACTAAAGTACCCCTAATTTATCCCAAAATAGCAATAACGTCAAGAGCAGGTCCAATGTGTTTCACCAAAACCTTTCTTGTTGACATTTATTAACACTTCACAGAAACTGAAAAAAAATAAGAGTCACTGCAAGAAAATGCCAGATGTTTGTTTCATCACATCAAATTGTTTTAAAAGACGGGATGATTAATCTTTTTGCTTAACTGAAAAGCAATTTCTAAATGGTGCTGGTGTGTTGGACAAGGCATGAAGCTGCCTGAAGCCCTGCTAATTCCTGGTTCTTTCAGCAAGCACCTCTCTTAGACCCAGAATACCTTGCACAGGTCCCGGGGCTCTATGTGCAGGTGCAGCTGGAGAGCTGCCACGCTCGCCTGTTTCAACCTCTCTTTACGTTTTGCCTTGCTTCCTCTTTCCCTCATTTCATTCCCTCCCTCATTCCCTCCCTCCCCTCATTCTTTCCCTCCCTCCATCTGTACACTTCCTCCTTGCTCCCTCTCTCTGGTCTTAATCGCGTCTAGTCTCATTAGGATGGGCCAGTCCTGCCATGGATAGGGGATAAGAGGCCTGACAACGGCCACCATTGGCAACAAAGCCTTTTATCTCCAGCCCGCGTCCTCTGGGAGGCTGAAGGACAGGGCAGGAGACACCCTCGCCCACGATCCCAATTAGTGACATTCAGAGACCATGCGCAATGGAACATTTTGAACTATGTGGGCCGGCCAAAGTGGGATGTACTCATTGTTCAACCAACCCTTTGTATTGCTGATCCCAACCTGGTTGATAAGAGGACACTCATTTGAGTAAGAGGCCCAAATGAAACCCCATGGTGGAGGAGGTCTGAGTGATTGTGCTGACCATGCTCAGCTGCTAGCTGATGAGGATGAGAGAGCTGGCCCTAGCAGCACTCACAGGAGTACTGCCTTTCCTAGCGAGGTGCACCTTGTTGGCTGGCGTGTTGTCATGTGAGCGTGGACCATAGGAGAGGGATGTTCAGCCTCAGTGCTACACTGGAGGGAACTACACACACAAATATAAAGATTGTAATTTCTAATATAAATTCACTTTTTCTGTGCTGTTCAGCATAACTGAAGTATCAAAATCGTTTTCCAAAAATAGCCTATTGTATCTGTCAACCCTGACACACACCCGTGTGAGAGTATGCTGTGTGTCGCCCACACTCGAACAAGCTCCATCCAGCTGACATAGAGGGTTATGTAACTGGCTCCACACACGCACACAAACACACATTAGACATGTCCATTCAATTACCCAACCATGAACACTGATGATATAGAAACGTGGGCACAGACATTATCCTACTTCTGACAATCATGGCAAGGTGACCCTAACAGGTAACCAGGTGTTTTGGATGTTAGATGTAATAATGGGGGGGATCAAGAGAAAGTGGCATCAAGAGAAAAGGAACAAATCATGTTCCTTCAGGTAGGTTTGTATTCAGGACTGAGCTGTGAGTGAATCATCGTGTGGACTTGTCAGGCTGCTTTCTGTATGTAGGGGGTCGAGGGGACAGTGTGAGAGTGCAGAGACTCAATCACACCGGGGGAAACCAGACATCTAGAAACGGCTAGAAAGAAAGCAGGAGCAGCAGAAAACCAGGAGACGGGGGGTGGAGAGAGAACATTGCTGACTTCTGAAACGACACTGTGTAATCCCAGTCTCGCGGGCTGGGGAGATTTAGAAGAAAGAGAGAGCAGGGTTTTTCCTGCATAGAGAAAATTTTGGCGCGCGCCAAAGCCGTTTTCCCGGGCGCCAATGACAAATCCCGAGAGCCAAAGACAAAAAAAAGTCCTTGATGAAGAAAAGAAAAAAATACGTGTTCTTCACGCGTGCAATGCATGTCAGCGAATATTGTCTCAATAGTATGTTTCAAGTAGGCTACAGCCGAACCCTCGTTCTGTTTTGATCAATAGTAGGCCTAATCGAGTTGATAAGCGTGTCTTCTTGTCTGATCAATACGCAACTGTGAGGTGCGCGAATGGACAGAGTGGCCACTAAACTGTTGTTCTGCTGCGAGGGCCAGCCCGACGTGCACGAATACACCTGTACAAATGCAAATGAAATTTCCACTCAAGATGCTGACAAAAGTTTGATTTACAATTTCCAACGCAGCATCCATTAGTATTCTTAACCTGGAATGATAATTTATAGTGCAGTGTTTCCTCTATGGCTAAATCTCTGCCGCCACGGTATCAGAAATCAGGCTGTACAAAATTTTAGGCCGTCTATCAGCAGTGATTGTTAGAGTGCATGTCGGAGAATTGCACGGACACGCGCTTCACACGGCAGTTGAGATTGCGTGTGTGCGTCCTTGAGAACTGTAAGTCGTATAACTTATGTTGTCAGTTCATTTAAGCCTGTTATTGTATAAGTCTATAGTTCTTGCAATATAAATCAAGTTAACTGGTGATTTTCGTTGTTTGTATTCTTCCCCTGCTAGCTAAATTGCACATGTCTGTTGATTCGATAGCGATTGCTGCCCTTGCTCAGGTTTGTATTTTAGGTGCATTATTATGCTGAAGTAGTTTTAATTAATAAAAAGTGGGTTTATTGTTATTATTTGCTACAGAATGCTTAGCCTATCAAGATCAAATGAAGCAGGCAGTGTACATGCTTCAGAGTGTTCTACCTTAATCGATAGACCAGGCTACTGACCATTTACAATAAGTTGTTACGTCAGAGAGCCGCCCCTTTATGGGGCTACATCTGTGATGAGGCTGCTTGTAATTTCCCATTGCTTCAATGATCAAAGTGCTCCTTGTTGCTCCGGCATAATAGACTGCACCTAAAACACCCACTCCTTAATTAGCAGGGGCAGCAGAAGGTGGAGAATCCCAGAGAGGGGTTAGGGTGTGTGTGTGGGTGCTTGGAGGGGGGGGTGCATCACCCCACCCTTACTTTAGCTTCCCTCTGTCACCACCTGAACCCCCCCCCCCCCCCCGCCCCTGAACACAAGCTGCCAACACCTTCTGATTTCTGTTCATGTGTGAATAATAAGGGAGCTTAACGGTGCGTGTCCACTACAGCGTTTTTTAACGCTCTGCACCGCTAGCCTTCCCACAGTACACCACACTCGGGGGCGTGTTAGACAAGTTAATACAGAGTTGTAGTTCTCTAAGGTCACTGTTGTAGTCATGGCCAAGCGTGCAGACTTGGGTTCATGTACTCACAATATCGATCAAAATACCACTTTTACACAACATTTATGTAAGTGCAAGATTTTACTAGTGCAAGATGACAGTAGAATACATCTTACGCCACCGGTCACTCAACCAGTCGTTTGTAGGCTGGGCTAGCGAGCTAGCAGTGGCACAGAACAGTCACGTAATGTGACCAGACTGAATTTAAAAGTATAAAAACATACTAGGGACACTGACAACGTCGGCAACCCTGCACCATGAATTATTAGTTTTATGTAATCTTTAAATTCAGGCTTGTCACATTACGTAACTTTGTTCTGAACAGAACTGGGTGTTCAGACACATACGATAAGTTTCTCCTCCATCTTGAAATTGTAAAACCTAGACATGTTTACCATGAGCAACAGTTGCTAAGTTACAAGAAACAAGAAACCAATCCGATTGGCCAGGGCCGGAGTGGGGCCACTTTTCAGCCCGGGAGTTTCAGGCCCATGACCGGCCCTTTTTTTTGTATACCAAACAGGGGCGGATGCAGCCTGCTTTGACTGTGGGTGCAGTGAACTTTTCTGGGGGGTATCATTACAGAAGGGGATTGTATTATTTTTTATATTGATACAATTTTTGAGACTGCTTAACAATCCGAGTGTTAATCAGGCATGGAGCCAGACGTTGTAAACATTCGGAGCTTTGCCCCAACCTAGGACGTATGTGTCTGATGTGATGTAAGATAGGCACTTCTACACTTAATGCGAGCGCGCAACATTTTTTGGCCATTACTTGAGCGCAAAATACTTTTTGAGCTTTATGTAAAATAAACAGACGTTTTTCAATTGGTAAAACCTTGTCTTGTGATGCCATCACTCCGGCCCTGCTCCCATCCATTCCCCATGACGCGTATCGTTACGGTAGGGCCGCCCGTCCCAGCTATCGGTAGCTGATCTGAGAACATTTTTAGGAAAAGACGCGCTATGGACCAAACCAACTCTATTTGGGAGGGGAGAACTCCCTCACATGGTACAACCCATGCAGAGGCTGAGGTGTCAGAATGCGGAACGTGTGTAGCCTACTTTAAGAAAAGATAGACTAACGTGACAAATGTCCAAAAAAAAATAATCCTCGACCGGCCCAAAAGTGAAGCGGCCCACCGGGAACTCTCCCGATTCTCCCGATTACCCACCTCTCCCATTACACCAACCAATCTCCATCCCTGACACAAAGGTTAATTTAGGCTGAGCCCGTCGCTACTGTGACGCACAAACACTTTTTAGTGGCCATCTTGAATTGGCAACGCTGAGTGGAGAAGGCTAGCATGGCATCAAGGTCATCTTTATTATCCCCATGGGTCAACTGGTTGCCCAGCCAGCGGTAAATACAGTAATTGTCAACAATTACACACAAATCAACACACAAACAATTCACACAAAAAAAACTGAAAATTACAATGTGATTCAAAAGGGCAATTCGAATCAGAGACAAATTAGCTTTTTAAATCTCTTGGTCCTGCATCTTGGCATATTGTATCTGTACCGGTTGGAAGCAAGCTGAAGTCACTGAACAGTCACTGGACCTGACTGGGACTTCTCTGTGGCTCTGATTCAGGGCAAAGGGACGAGGCCTGATTAAGACTGCATGGAAGGCTTTGTCAGGCGCTACCCCAGTCTATTTCATTACCTCACACTCCTGCTCCAGTGTTCCTCCCTCTCTCCTGCCCCAGTGTTCCTTCTTCCTGCCCCAGGATCCCTCCCTATCTCCTGCCCCAGGATTGTTCATCTACCCGGATTCAAGTAAACTGAAAAATTGCTAGTGCAGGAAATTATGGCAACTCTTCAAGCCAGAAATACTCATCTAATTTTTATATGTGTGTGGTGCTATGATAGCACACCCTCAGGGGGGTTGTAAGGAATTGGGACACTGAAAATGTATGGTGGCCTAAAAGTAAAAGTGTGTGGGGAAGTGCACCCTCTTTCTGTGATCCCTCGCTCACAGCATTCACTGCTGCTGCAGCATCATGCTGTTTGACAGTGTCAAGGCTACTACTCCTTTCATTCTAACATGGTTCCTGATATTAGATACTTCTCATCAAGCCCCCACAAATCTCACAAAGCGTCTTTATTTGACCTAGCATCCAGTATTAGAAGAAGCCAACATGTCTAATAAGGGGATATGGGTTCCTCACCATATTGGAGATCTCTGGATAGGCAGACTCCACCAGCACACCTCTGTTGGTGGACACGTAGTCTACCAACTCATTGAGTGTGGCCCTCTTGATCTCCTTGCTCTTCAGGTCGGTGACCGAGTCCATGAAGTCGAACAGCATGCAGCACTGCTGCAGCTTTTGAGTGAACAGCTCCTGTTGCTCTGTGGAGGGCGCATCTGCAGGAGCACGGAGAGAGAACATGAGGAAGCCACATCTACAATAGGGATGGAATATAAATAAAATAAAAAATGTTTTTTTAAAGAACAAAAGAATGTTTGCTATATCCAAATAACTTTGCTGTGATAAACGTAAGGGCTAATATAACAAAATGGAGCCATACAGTCACAAGAGGACCAGTCACTCGAACACCCCCTGCTTGATAAATACTACAGCTGTGAGGGAAAACGTTCACCAGCGAGCACAAAAGCCTGCCCGCTCCTGCCCTGACAGTGAAAACCACAGCTTGGAATAACAAATGAGCACTTTGACAATTGAAATGATCCTGTGTACCCAGGATCATAACTATATTGACACAATCCTTATTCAGATCACAAAAGAAAGGGAGAAGGATTGATATCTTATACAACAGTCAACAGGACCCAGAAATAAGACTCTATAAGCACTTATCTTAAACTTCTGGAGGTTCTGGCTAACTGGCAAGTTTATGACATGTTCGACTCAATAGGCCTGGTGGTACTTTGTCTTTGCCGTTTCAGGCCAGTACAGTCACTCAAGGATTTTAGCATTAAGCCCAGTGTTTCCTCTATGTTGATTTTGCCGTGGCGGACCACCACGATTGCGTGTCTGCGTCCTTGAGAACTGTAAGTCGTATAACTTATGTTGTCAGTTCATTTAAGCATGTTGTTGTATTAGTCTATAGTTCTTGCAAATTTAAATTAAGTTAACTGGTGATTTTCATTGTTTGTATTCTTCCCCTGCTAGCCAAATTGCACATGTCTGTTGATTCGATAGCGATTACTGCCCTTGCTCACGTTTGTATTTTAGGTGCATTATTATGCTGAAGGAGTTTTAATTAATACATAGTGGGTTTATTGTTATTATTTTCTACAGAATGCTTAACCTATCAAGATCAAATGAAGCAGACAGTGTACATGCTTTAGAGTGGCCTACCTTAATCGATAGGCTAGGCTACTGACCATTTACAAGAAGTTGTTACGTCAATTATTAATTGGGAGCATTTATGCCATTTAGAACATACTTGGTGCTTTATGGGAAATAGGACGAACATTTGTGCAATATTACATTAGCTATTACATTAACCTGCTCCGAAATATCGGGTTCAAACTTAGTTTCAGTGGGGGGGGGGGGGGGGGGGATTTATGGATTAAACGGTGAGTGTGTGCAGGGTTATTAGAGCTGTCCAACTTGACCCCGGCCAGGCTATAAACAGTGTCGGGCAGCCTGCCAGAAATACTACATGAAGTGTAGGCTACAGGAGTAACTTCTGTGATAATGTTAGCCTATAGCTGGCAGCCATTGGGGCCAAAATACCTCTTAACTGACACCAGGACATTATGCACCTGAAACCACTGCTCTGGAGTGATTTACAGCCACACAGAGTGTGTGTTTGTGTGTGGGGGGTGGGGGGGGTCTACGTGCCCTCTGCTGGGCGCAGTCACACACAAAATGAGGAAGCAACAGGGCTGTAACAAGGCTCTCCAACTCACGCTGAAGGTTGGGAGGTTGTATAAATTCTCCCTGGGTAAACAGTAGGGATGCACCGATCCAACTTTTTCAGTCCCGATACCGATGCCTGGGCTTTGTGTATCTGTCGATACCCAATACCGATCCGATACCGTTGTTGAATTAATAATAAACTGTATACCTCCCACCTTATACCTTCCTTCCAACATGTGGAAAAGACTAAAGGCGCCAGACTTTCCTAACTAAGAGAAAATAACAAATGTAATGTACTGAATTCTTATTTAAAAATCAATTGTGCATTCAAAATGCGAAAATAGAAAGTAATCAAATGTATTAAAATAAATCAAATGTAGCAGTAGAAACAAAATAGTGTATTGGTCAAACATACAATAGTAATCAAACAGTTACCAAACATTGTAAAAATGTAAATAAATAAATAAATAAATTGAATTCATATGCATTTGTTGTTGCTGGTGTGTGAACCATGGAAGTTTTTATCTTGAAGCATTGCACCGTGCGGTGTACAGCTAGTGTTCAACCAGTGGACAGATAGCTAAACTTAAAAGCAACATGGAGCGAGCCAAAGAGTCGGCTGTGTGGATATATTACTAGCCAACTAGTTCGTCGGCTGTTAGCAAAGTAAATGATTTGAGGGGTGGTGGAAGTATTGCAAAGTACAATCCTACCAATTTAATCAAGCACATCCAAAAGCACAATGCTAGGAGCACGCCGAATTCCTGCAGCTCAACAACTCTACTATACTGTAGAATCTACAGTGTAGCAGGAGTAGCGTCGCACATGTGATCGTTCGAATGCGGGTCTCACAGGGTAACGTCGCATATGCAATTTCGAAAATTCCAACTGAATATTTTCCGATAGACAAAAACTATGCGTCAAACGCTGTACGGCTTCAATATGTGCTAATGAGAAGGCTAACAAGTAACACTAGCATGCTAGTATCATTGTTACAACCATTATGCTTGCTGTGGGGACCGTCGGAAATATTTAGAACTCACGCAACGCATCTAAAAGGTTCGGTTAACTCATGCTGCTGACAAATGACATAGGATGTGCTGGGAAAGAAAAATGGATGGATCCCCGATCCAGCTATTTGTCAGTATCGGGGCCAATATCCGATCTTAATATCGGATCGGTGCACCCCTAGTAAACAGTCATGGCTCGGTTGAGAGTAGGAGCTAAATCCCCCCCCTCCCCCTCATCTGACAGACTGTACCCGCACAGATGTGCAGTTCTACAGACTCTGAAGAGAAGAGCAGGATGGTTTAGTAAGGTTGTGAATACTGGCAGAACCATGTTGAGAACACGTTTCCATGCACTCAAGACCTCCTGTTAGTGACTGACTTAAGCACAGACTGGACCATGATTAGATGATAGTAGTGCTGTCAAACGATTAAAATATTTAATCGCGATTAATCACATTGTCATAGTTAACTCGCGATTAATCGCACATTTTTATCTATTCTAAATGTCCCTTGATTTCTTTTTGTCCCATTATTTTTTCTCATTTTAATGCTCTTATTAACATGGAAAAGTGGATCGGATTGCTTGGTGCAAATGTTTTTTTTTATATATTGAAAACAACATTGCAAATCGCCTGGCTTTGAAGAGGGGGCGGAGAATTCGCATCAGCTGTGTGCTTGGCCATCAAGTGGTATTTCAGACTGGACGTGCTGCGATGATAGCTCAGTTCACAACGACAAAACACACAGATCACTTTGGTCACAACTTTTTAAAAGTAAACTTTCCATTCAGAATCTTATTGGCATCCATTTCGGCGTCTCGCGCTCGCCATCCACTGAAAACGTAACGTTAGCCTACTACTCTTTAGCCGGCTCACAAGCCCAAACAAGTGTGTGCGGCGTGCCTGTTGTTTTGTTTCCGGTCTACCTAGATCCGGTGTGGTGTTGTAGTTTTTCTAACGTCAGTAGTTGTTGCAACAGCATGTGAAAAAGAACTACAAAGTTTGCTAGGCCAAAAAGAATGTTAATCTCACAATAAAAAATTGACGCCGTTAAAATGGGTTTGCGTTAACGCAGGGCTCTACAGTGCGAGTATTTCACTCGCATTTGCGCCTAGAAATAGGTATGTGCGAACTTGAAAAATAATTTTCGAGCACAGTGCGCGAGTGACGGGCTTTTGTCGATACACGGAACAACAGTGCGATGAAGTGAAGCATACCATTGATTTCACATGGAAAGCAAGTCACGGAGTCGCGACTGCACGATGTGAACATAGCATAATGACGCACGAGCGACGATTCGCTTTTATATGGCCAGAGCCATATAAAAAGAGAGTTACAACACTCTTTGATCTCGCCGACACGTGATCACTTGGTTCAAGAAGCTCGCAAAAAAAACACTGCTGCCAACCTGTTTGAATGGTTTTCAACAAGACGGACAGTAGCAGCATCTCGATTTACTGACATTTTCGGTATATTAACACATAATATCAATTGGTTACTGGTGTGTTGTATTATGTATATGTCTGATACTTTATTAACATTTATGTATTACATTAACTTATAACACTAGGCAGCGATTGTGAAGCAGAGCTAGAAATGGATATGCTAGCTACCATACTGTAACTCACACCAGCTCAATTTAAGACAAGAAAGGAGTTTGGTAAATAGAACAGAATATACAAGGCAACAAATTGCATTCAATAAAACATTTTATTATGCAATATGTGCAGTGAGAGGGTCAAGTTTGTTTTTAGTGAGTGGACCTGAAATTCCCGCCGAGCGTCGACAGCTAGCTGGACGATTGGGGAGCCTTCAATCTGCAATTCATTGTTGCAAGCTCTAATCAGATGTGCATTTAGAATCTAACAAGCTATATCTTACAATAAACTTTAAGTAAAGCTGGCTATATAGGCTAAAATTTGGGTGACCAGATGTCCTCTTTTCGAGACCTAAAAAATGCATCCGGCAGGGATTCCAAAATTGTCCGGGATTTTGTCTCGTCGGATATTTGTGTTTCTCTGGGTCTTTCACAAACTATTACGCCATTCATGTTCAGTGTGATGAAGCAAGTTAGCTGGTAAATTGATCAAATTACTGCATGATTTTAAAACTATTTTCAAAACAGCTAACTTGATTCGTAACACTGAACATGAATGGGATTGAACGTTGCAAAATACAATGTTTGGGACTATAGGTTGCAAACGCTTTACTTCTGCCTTCTTCGATGACAATGGATGTCTATGGAAGTGTCCCAACTCTCTTTTTAAATGGCTCTGGGTCTACCTAGCTTTGACTACCAAGCCTTTTAATCCGTGGCGTGCGTACATAGTCTATAATGTCCCAGTATTTTAAGAAAATATTAACTATAACTATATACATGTTTGTTAAACTATTTGTTCTAGTTCTATCAGAGTGAAAGTTGCTAGTTGTCTAGCATTAACTGTTAAGTCAGTGGCGTTGTTAGACATAAAACTGTACTGGGGCACAGGCCCCTATTCATATCCCTTTTTCCAAGCGTGTTGCGAACAATGCACTATTAGGCTATAGAAACTCCCCTCGCTTAACCCACTATATAACAGTTCAGGGACGCAAGTTTGATATCAGCTTTGGCAGGGACATCTATAGTTAATGCAAGCTTTGTGTTAAACTGCTTTGATTTTACATGCGTTGATTGGGATATTGCGTTTATTTTTTTCGGGATTATCAACCTTAATGCACTGACTAATAAAGTAAATTGTTAAAACTCAAACTTTAGATTTTACTGGGACACAGCAGATTTATACTGGGCACGTGCCCCTATAAAAATGGTCTAACGACGCCCCTGTGTTAAGTTATGTTTCATAAACGTATACAATAAAAAAAAACACTGTGGTCCTGAATTTCTTTGTTTGCTCCTAAATGTTTTCATTTAGGAGCACATGTACTCCTTGGTGAAAACATTAGCAATAGGGCCCAGTAACGCCGTTACTAACGCGTTTCACTGACAGCACTAGATGATAGATTGTGCGTGTTGGGGCGGGGGAGGAAGGTAAGAGAGAGCGAAAGTGAGGAGAGAGACAGGCCGGGGCCTTGGTAGAACTGAGACAGGAACTCTCATAACAACCTGACACTATCATCTGTGGAGTCTTCCTGTTCCTTACCGTCAGATAAGCCACCGATTTCATTTTTTTTTTTTATGTCTGACACTTCCTGTCTCTGTTTAGTGTTATGTCCCTACATGTTACTGGCGATTTTCATGTCGGATCTCATATTTGCTGCGGTGAATATGAAAGTATAGGCTACGTGCGCACTACATTACCATTCATGACAAAATAAATGGAGACAAAATAAAACATTTGCAGGCTCGCATGAAGTGGGATTCGATCGCACTAGAGCAAAACACGTAGTAAACCAAAGGGCATTGCTTTACACTACGAGCTATTCTAGCTCATGGAAAGTCATCAAATCAGTTACGTACTTAGTAACCACCTTGGCCTTCAGGTAACATCTTGATTTGGCTTCTTCTGAAACAACTAGTACCCATAGACACTACCCGAATGTAGGCTACTAATCACGTATTTGTGGTTGTTTCGAGGCAATAGCCGTATTTACCACAAAATCACAGCTCCTTCTGACACCACATATTAAAATGTAATACTAAGAACGTTGTGCTACCCCAGACAATACGATCAAAATACGCGTAACCCTTTGAAACAACATGGGTCTATTTGTTTCCTATGCGAATAGACCCATGTTGTGTATGGCTGAGTGTTTCTTTGCTATATCTTTTGAAATCAATTCATTTTATATTCTGAACAAATGTAGTGAGCACGTGAATGTGCCACCTATTATGGCAAATTCACGCCATAATAAATGGAAGCTAAGAAAATAAAAAATTAGAGTGGGATTCGATCCCACGAGCAAAAACACATTCATCATTGTAGTCCATTGCATTACACCACGAGCTACTGAAGCACATGGGAATTTTAGGAATTCAGTCACGGATTTATTAACTACGTTGACCTTCAGGCAACATGTTTTGGTTTTTCTGAAACGACTAGTTACCGTAGACACTACCCGAATGTAGACTACTCATCACATACCATCTGGTACGCTGCTGCCACTGCCAAGGACAAGAACAGGCTGCAGCGTATCATCCGCACTGCGGAGAAGGTGATTGGCTGCAATCTGCCTTCCCTCGAGATCCGACTTGAAAATCGAAAACAAACAATTATCGGTTTTAAAAGCGAATTCGCTTCTAAATAACAAGTGTCAAAATGTTCGTCTTGGTACCGATTGCGTTGCTTGTATCCCTGCAAACGTTCCGTTTGATGGTTTAGGAATAATTTACGTTTTTGAGGCGAAAAGTGAAGCCAACGGTGGCTACCCAGCTGGCCACAATCACAAATGTCACAAACCCATGCGCTCGTTAACTTCTTGGAGATAGCTAGCTATAGTGGGGCGGATAAGAGGAAAATCGTGCATATGGTGATACAAGCACCAAAATTGGCATGATGACTCCCAAAGGTATACTTAAAGGGGAAATTGATTGCAAAACCGATTTTACCTTGTCATAGTTGAAAAATGACAGTTTGGTGTGTAAAATAGACATACAGTGAACCTCAAAGTCCATTGAAACCTCTTTCCTATCAACATTTCACTTCTCACTACTATTTTGAAACTGCAACTTGCAAACGCTAGCTTTTTAAACAGTGCAACTTGTGATGTCACAAGTTGCAGCATCAACTTTGTCACTCACCAAAATTTACATTTACCCGCCCTCTGTTTTTTTGGACCAGGAACATAAACGGAGGTCGCGTAGATCTCCGACACTTTTTTTTAGCTAGCTGCGCGTTGCTCTGTACTTCCACACGAATTACAAATAAGAGAGTCTTCCTAAGGAACCAAACACTCGACGGGCTGTGATGTTTGTCTATGAGAAGATCCCTGTGCGGTTCGACCCTCAATTACACATTTGCTCTAACTAATTCACTGAGGACAGTTTTGAAAACCTGGGACAATGTAAAGCATGATTTGCTATGAAGCTGTTGCTGAAAAGAGGTGCTGTTCCGACCTTATGTTCATCACAACCGCAAGCTGTAGTATTATGTTGTCGCTAACAGTTATTAGCAATGCTAACGTATCCTGCCTGTATCTAGCATTGGTAGAATGTGTGATGATTTAGTTTATTGGCAATGGGGCCAACGTTATTTCATGTTCCTGACTGTGTGTTTCATTCAAATAAATAACCCGTGTTGTCATGTAAATCTACAATTCAAGATGCATGTTTGTCCAGATCTATTTTTCAGCAAGATAGCTAGAGCTAACTGAAGCTGAGTTGAATCACGATAGTTTGTTTGTCTGTAGTGCTAACATTACCCACCTAAGTGAATCCTGTTTGCATCGACAACATAAGTGGAAACAACTAACATAATCATTTCAAATGATATCTCTGTTGAAAACAGTGTTGTGTAGACACAATAGATTTATTTGTACTTTTTTATTTCAAGTCTCCACCTTCTTGTTTCAATGAGTGCTGTTGGCCGTGTTGCGTCTTTGCTCCGCAGCTTCACTCGTTGTAAACCAACCAATCTGCGCGCAGCTCATCTATATATTCATGAGCATACCATAAAAGGAGAAAACCTCACGTTTTTTTCCCGGGACAAATTCAATGGAAGCATCAGGGGGCATAGAACAGCACAAGGGCCACTTTCAGCCCAACCAATGTTACATACCCTATTCGGAGACCTTAAGGTACAGTGTGAAATACCCCAAAAAAACAATCAATCACCCCCCCTTCAACAAATCTGTCCGACTAGCCACTTGAAAATCCAAGATGGCGGCCATTTTCGTCAAATGGAGCTCCCGATAACAATTGTTCTCATAAACAGGGATCTACCTGGCCGATTTGAGTGATTTTGGTGTCAAATTGTGTTTTTGGGTATGCTGAAATAATTTTTTCTACTTTCAAAAGGTTTTTAGCAACGCTTAGATGAATATCAATAAATAAAACCAATTCAAATAATAAAACACGTTTAAGAGTTTCAATCAGGCACTTATAGCATTGAGCATGTGCATATACAAAATAAATGGACGGAGTGATTATGTTACACAAACTGACATAGAAAATGAGAACATCCCATTAATACTTAAATAATAATACATCAAAACATTTAGAATGTCCCGTAGTGGGTTTAGGTGAGTGTTCCTGTACAAAATTCAGAAATTCAAAAATCTAGCGACAAGCGTCAAATCAAGCGACTTTCCGTTACTTTGGCAATCTCCGTTTTCGTTGTTGAGCAGCAGGCAGCAAAATAACTAGGCCTACGTCTGTTTTCACAGCAGCCATAACACAGCATGTTAACATGCAGTCAAGCGACGGTGCGCCATTGAAATCTGCGCTAAACTTATTATTTGCCTGTGGCCATGACACAGGGTGGTAAAAGGATAAACCTTCGACCCTGAGCATAACAATGGCTTCAAGTATATCATCTTGGCACACCGACTGGGACAAATGTTGCCTTTGCCAAACAGACAGGAAGGAAGATCTCACGTCTCCACTTACAAATCCTTCCAAAAGTGTAGATGAAGGGTACAGCCAGTTGGGAAGGAATATTCCTAGATTCCTTTCTGTCAACGAGCTACCAATCAAGCTGGATCCAGCAAGACTTGACGATGGCAGCGGGATACAGGAAACTTTAAGGAAGAACAAGGCGCAATACCATTCCAGTTGCAAGCTGCTGTTCAACAACACAAAGTTACACCAAGCTGAAAAAAGATCCGCCCCTGCAGCTGACAGCAGTGAGAGCAGCAACAACAGCAACTACAGCAAAGTACCACTGAGAATCACAGATCCCAAAACGACAGAATGCTTCCTGAATGAGGAGGCAGGGGACAGCCTGAGACCAGCAATGACCATGAAACTGAACAAGAAAATCAATGACTGTGCAAAGACTCTCAATGATGGGAAGCTCCTCGCAAAGCTGAGTGCTGGAGATGTCATCGCGCAGGAGCTGAAGTATTACCCTGCTTGCTTGGTAGATCTGTACAACAGATCTACGGTCCTGCAAGAAAAGAACGCCTATCCAATGGCTTTTTCTGAACTGGTGACATACATCACTGAGCAGAAAAATGCAAGTGAGAGTTCAGATCCACCCATTTTCCGACTTGGAGACTTGTGTTCCCTCTACAGGGAGAGGCTAGAGCAGCTGGGCATCGAATCGCTCGATGTGCATTCTACCCGCCTGAAAGAGCAGCTGCTTTTTCACATCCCTGAGCTAGAATATCATCACCAAGGGCGTGATGTCCTACTGGTCTTTAAGAAGGACGTCGGGGAGATTCTTGCACAAGCCAGCAAATACAGTGAAGCAATCCACCTGGCAAAGGCTGCTGGGATGATACGACGCAACATGCTGAAACAGAAGAGACAATTTAACAGCACATTACATGATGGATGTCTCGAAGATGCTGTCCCAGCTTCACTACTTGAATTTGTATGCATGATCGAACATGAAGCCGATATCAAGTCCCAACTCCAACATGGAGCATCGAAATATGAGCTTGCAACTAAGAGCCAGAGGGTCTTAGTTAGGTCTGGGGGTTGGGGGAGATTGTTATCTCAGTTGAGCGAGCTGACCTAACCTTTTGGCCAAGGAGATTGTGTCCTGTGTCCTGTTTGTGTATCATTAACCATCTCCTCATTTAGAGAGGGAGCTGGGGCATCAAAGAACTGTGGGACACTTGATGTGGAGTCAAACTGTCACTGAGTAGTGCTGGCCAATCACAGAGACCGCTATATTGATGGATTGACCATCAGAAGAACCATTTGTTCTAAGTTTATATAAGGCAGGGTTTTAGGGTTGTTCTTCACCACTCTCTTGAACGACCTGTAGGTTACATCTGCATGTCTTTCGCTATGACCGGTCCAGAGTACTCTGTTAACCCTTGTGCTGCCTTCAGGTCACATGACCCAAAGGTTCATAACGAACCACCGTTGTGTTTACCCAATTTTACCCAATACAAAAACAAATAAAAATAATTTTCTTTTAACCATTGCAATGTGGGGGGTCTGAGACAGCCCAACAGTTAAAAGAAAATGCTTCACTTTGTTTTTGTAGGAGGTAAATTTGTCGCAATACGACGGTGGGTCACAATGACTGATGGGTCAGAATGACCCGAAGATAACACAAGGGTTAATTCTTAAATTGTACAAACTAAATAAATCATATTGAAACCGCCATCTTGACTATTCAGATCTACACAGTGCCACTTGAATTTCCCCCACGTCACATCCCAAGGACCGGGAGACACCTTTTGCTGTGTATGTTGGCATGTCCGTCTTTGCCAAGACAAGGAAGAGGCAACTCATTGAGATGCTTCATGAGACTGGGATCAGCGTGTCCTACGATAGAGTCCTCGAAATCTCAGCCCACCTAGGAGAGGCTGTAGTGGCACAGTATGTGGAAGATGGAGTCGTCTGCCCACCAGTCCTGAAAAAGCATGTGTTCACGACTTCAGCAGTGGACAACATTGACCACAACCCGACTGCAACTACAGCCCAATTGCCCCGGGGGCAATAAACAGAAAGCAGCACTTCGAAACTGGTCAAAACAACCACCACTACTTTATTTAAACAACTAAGTATTTAAGAAGAGCAAGACAATACGATACAAAATTCAAGTTACAAACATAACAAGATAGTGAGGATATCGTTTTTTTTGTTTTTTTTGTTTTACTATATCCTCTCATCCACTACCAAAAAGCATGTTAACTAGCTACTTGAACATCCAGCCAGCCAACACTAGCCTGCTGCTTCGTCCTCGGTCACTGGCCTGTAGCTGGATTTGTAAATCGTGTTGGTCCGAGATCCTTTATCCTCTTTTTTTCTTCCAGCGAACGTCTTGTGAAAGGGTTTTTTTGTAAATCAATGACAGAATTTGTTTTGACGCACCGCCACTGATTCACAAAACCAACGTTTCTGCTAGCTATGCTGCTCTCGTAGATGCTTGTTCTGGTAAGTAAGGGAATTTTAAAGGTCGCTGATTCACCGAATCAGTCCAATCGCGTTGAAGTAAGAACGATAGGAAACCATGTAATTGGTTAGGGCGCAAAGATTTGCGCCCCAGAATCGAACTTTCAATCCGCCAATTAAAAGCTGTCCCTGCTGAATTGACAGCGAAAAGTTAACTAGCTTCCATAGACTTTGCTGTTACTGGCGCCCTTCACCTGAAGGAGGGGCTTATCTCAGTAATGACGAATGGCAATATATTATGTTTTGTCACATTTAAGTGGTTGCTGTCAGGGGCTTACAGTCTCCCACACACATTTAACGCGTAAACACGGTACATTTCTTATTTTATTATTTGGTCTATATTTTTTGACATGCCTTTTGACATGTTCATCTAAAAATGTTAAGGGGGGCGGCGCACTTGCGCCCACTATTGACGCACCGCCACTGGTCAAGTGTCACCAGGGCAAGACTTGCCCACCAAATCACAGCATGCAGCCTTTACACACTGATGAAAGAAGCTTACCAAGACTACTGTTCTGAGGCAGCTCGCCTCTGACCTTGACTGGCACGATAAGCGGAGGAGTGCGAGTCCAAAGTTCCAATTCTGGAATCTGGTGTTGGATATGGAGCTCGCCATATTCCTCCTGATCCGCTCTTTCAGGGAAGGAGACTTCGAGCTGTACCGAGAAGCCCTGTCGGAACTGATCCCGTACTTCTTTGCAAACAACGACACAAACTATGCCAGATGGCTTCCAATCCACTTGCGGGACATGTTGGCACACATCACGAGAGAGGAAAACAACAATTTAAGTCATTCGTGGAAGTCTTGGAGATTGAAGATACAAGCTCATTCTACCATCCCATCAAGAACAAGGTTGCTTTCTTAAAACATGAGAAGGCTGCCAGCAGTTCCAAGGAGAAGGTGCTGAAAGATAACTGCCAGCTTTTCTCCAGACTATTCATCTCCTGCCAGGTCAGACAGTGTGATTTGCAATACTTCTTCAAGCATGAGAACCAGGCAGTTCCTGTCTTGCTGAGTGACAGTGGAAAGCTCCATACATACCAGAAGTCACAGCTGACTGAAATTCTTCAAACAGCAGTGACTATGCCAGTCAGAGAACCAAAAGGAGATGTCATCATCATTGATGGCTCAGCTCTCATCAATGCCATACCTCCACAGAGCTCAAAGTCAATTGATGACTACGCCACAGAAGACATCCTGCCGAAGGTGGAATCGTATGGTGCCAAATACGATCGGGTGGACATAGTATTTGATGTCTACAAGAAGTCAAGTCTGAAGTCTGAAACCAGATCCAAAAGAATGGTTGTTACCAGGCTTCTGCTGAGCTAGATAACGACCCACTCATTTGAGTCAGGTGTGTTGGTGCAGGGAAACATCTAAAACATGCAGGACAGGGGGTCCCTGAGGACCAGGGCTGAAGACCTCTGCAGTACAGGAACACTCACCTAAACCCACTACAGGACTTTCTAAATGCTTTGATGTATTATTTCAGTATTAATGGGATGTTCTCATTTTCTATGTCAGTTTGTTTAACAAAAGCACTCCATCCATTTATTTTGTATATGCAAGTGCTCAATGCTATAAGTGCCTCATTGAAATTCTTAAACGTGTTTTATTATTTGAATTTGTTTTATTTATTGATATTCATCTAAGCGTTGCTAAAAACCTTTTGAAAGTAGAAAAAATGATTTCAGCATAAAAAGACCAAAAACATAATTTGACACCAAGATCACTCAAATCGGCCATGTAGATCCCTATTTATAAGAACAATCGTTATCGGGTGCTCCATTTGACGGCCATCTTGAAAAATGTCCGCCATCTTGGATTTTCAGGTGGCTAGTAGGACAGATTTGTTAAGTATACCTTTGGGAGTCATCATGCCAATTTTGGTGCTTGTATCACCATATGCACGATTCTACTGCAAAATTGCTGTTATCTGCCCCACTACTAAAACTGCAAGACAGCAGCAGAAACACCACAGTCAAAGGCCAAGGTGATAACTATTTGCTCATTTAACATTGTAAGAATGTTGGGTGTGAGAAGTAATGTACAATACGATATACGCTGATATTATTAGTACATGTGTAGATGGCGCACCATATATGACGTTGTGATATACATGGGAGAAGAGGATAATAAAAGTTGTCGAGTTGCATCCTGATGGTTGTGTCCTTGAATACCGCGTATATAGGCACAATACATGGTGTCAGAAGCTTGTAACCCACGACAGATAGAGTCTGGAGGTACAGACAACTAGTTGGAGTAGTTTAACGGTGTGGAGAGTGAAGACGGTGTGGAGCTAGAGAGAAAGTTTGACGGTGAAAGCTAACAACGAGCTAGCGGTAAGCTACTAGCACACAGCATGGATCACATTTTTACAATCCCACCACCGGGACCCTTGGGTCCCCAATGGGTGAGAAAGCTGACGATATCCTGAGCTCATTGCAATTAGCTGAGGATAAACAGGATGACTATGACGAGTAAGGCTGAACGATTAATTGCATTAGTGATTATATCTTATTATATGTGACAAAACGAGAATTTGTAATAGCAAAGGCTGCGATTTTACTTTGGTGCACGTTACACTTTACCTTGACCTGTACGATGGCCTCAGGCTCAACAGAACCTGACAATACAGACACTGCCAATTTTGCCTTTAAAAAAGATGCTGCGCAGTGTCAAGTATGGTGCAAAACCTGCCTGGCTAACTGTGCATTCACACTGCAGCGTTTTTTAACGCTCTGCACCGCTTGCCTTCCCACAGTACACCACGCTCAGGGGCGTGTTGGAAAAGTTAATGACACCAAGGTCACTGTTGTAGTCATGACCAAGCGTGCAGACTTAGGTTCATGTACTCACAATATCGATCAAAATACCACTTTTACACAACATTTGTGTAAAAGACTTACTAGTGCAAGATTACAGTAGAATACACGTTACCGGTCACTCAACCAGTCGTTTGTAGGCTGGGCTAGCAAGCTAGCAGTGGCACAGAACAGTCACGTAATGTGACCAGACTGAATTTAAAAGTATAAAAACACACTAGGGACACTGACAACGTTGGCAACCCTGCACCATGCATTATTAGTTTAATGTAATCTTTAAATTCAGGCTTGTCACATTACGTAACTTTGTTCTGAACAGAACTAGGTGTGCAGACACATCCGAAAAGTTTCTCCTCCATCTTGAAATTGTAAAACCTATAAATGTTTACCATGACCAACAGTTGCTACATTACAAGAAACAAGAAACCAACCTGATTGGCCAACGATAGTTGGCCAATCAGATTTCACGCTCCTCATTTACATAAAGTTGAGAAAATCCAACTTGCAACGCTCCGCTCGCCTTCCCACAATGCCGTTCGCGAGCGTCAACGCCTGGTTTCATTGAAAATGAATTGGAAGCTGACGCCCCGCGCCGCCCGCTCCGCTGCAGTGTGAACGGCTACTGACTGGATCAGAAATGTTCAGACAGTGTTTCTTTTTCTTTTAAGATTTAACCTTTAGATGCGTGAGTTCTAAATATTTCCGACGGCCCCCACAGCGCAAGTTTTTTTCCCAAAACGGTAGCTAGCTAGCTTTAGTTAAGAAAGTGCAACGCACATTTGATTCATTTTCGAAGAGGTAGGCGGGTATGTTTTCCTTACTTTTTCTGAACTTTGTGTGTTATGTTGCTGACTGGAGATCAGTAGTATATATCTATATTTATTTATGATAAATCATATAATAATCGCATATTTAAAAAGCGCAATCCACATTTCACGTTTACATGTCATCTGTTTATGACAGTGACTTTAAATACTGAGTGTCGTAAGACAAAGACCTGTTTTTATATTTCAGATTTTCTGTGATTTGTTACTGACTCTTACATTAATGTTTACACCAGGCTTATTTGACAATGCTTTATGTTATTATTACATGTTTACAAGGCTGGAAAAAATCAGTCAATGTACGGGAGTCAGGTGGCTGAGCGGTGAGGGAATCGGGCTAGTAATCCGAAGGTTGCCAGTTCGATTCCCGGTCATGCCAACTGACGTTGTGTCCTTGGGCAAGGCACTTCACCCTACTTGCCTCGGGGGAATGTCCCTGTACTTACTGTACTGTAAGTCGCTCTGGATAAGAGCGTCTGCTAAATGACTAAATGTAAAATGTAAATATACTACTGTGATTCAAGTAGGTAAATAAAATGTGTATATTAAGTCACGCATCACCTAATTTCATCATAAGTTTATTTTGAATCTAATATTGTGAAAGGTCATACTATACAGTTATTCGGCCGTCTCTGTTGAATATTACAGAACATAAAAATAAATAATCGCAGAAATAATCCCAAATGCAATATTGGTACCAAATAATCGCAATTATCATTTTTTCCAAAATCGTTCAGCCCTAATGACGAGGTAAAAAATGCTTTTGATGGACATTTTGTAGGAGTGTATAATGTAATTTTTGAATGAGCCAAGTTTAATAAACGAAGTCAGGAAGTTGGCGAATCTGCAGATAACTTTATCACAGCAGTGCACAAGCTAGCTGAACATTGCAAATATGGCGTCTTGCGTGATGAGATGATCCGAGCCAGGATTGTTGTCGGGATAGGTGATGCCAAATTGTCTGAGAAAATGCAGCTCAACCCAAAATTGGATTTAGCTACAGCCATAGTTCAAGTGAGGCAGCACGAAGAGGTGAAAACGCAGCAAGTTGTTCTCCGGTCAGCCGATGATGCAGTGTCTTACAACAGCAAGAGACAGGCTTATAAGAAAAATTCTCAACAACACTTTGCATCTGTGTGCAGATCAGCTCAAAACCTAGAATCCATTGAGGAGGATTATGTGGAGGCTTATTTGGGAGCTGTTGACAATCCACAGTCGTCTACATGCACTGAAAGGCTTACCATAAATGGTAGCCCGATGTGCTTTAAAGTGGACACGGGGGCATCTGTGACTGCTATCCCAGAAACAGAATACACGCAAGAGAAATACGGCAGCTACACAGTGACACACAGACCTCTGCTGGGCCCCCTGGAAATTCAGAGAATGAAAAATGCCAGTTTGCACTGACAGAAGTCCGTTTTCTGGCATGTCATAAACTCAAAGGGCATCAGAGCAGACCCGGATAAGATAAAGGCGATCCGTGACATGCCTGAGCCGAAGGATGTGGCAGATGTTCGCCGTTTCATGGGCATGGTGAACTTTATAGGGAAATTCTCACCACGCCTGCCTGACTTGACAAAGCCCATCCGCGATCTGTTGAAGACAGAGAACAGCTGGACATGGGGAGCACCCCAACAGAAAGCGTTCCTGGACACTAAGAAAGAATTAGGGTCAGAGACTGTGTTCGCCCAATACAGCCCAAACCATGAAACCATGGTGTCAGTGGACGCCTCTTCGTATGGACTAGGAGGTGTCTTAACACAAAAACAGATAGGTGGTGAGTGGAGACCTGTCGTCTTCATTTCAAGAAGTTTGACCAAAGCCAAGTCAAGATATGCCCAAATAGAAAAAGAGGCTTTAGCTACGACCTGGGCATGTGAGCGCATGCGCGGATACTTGAGCTGCCTAGATTTTACTATAAGAACAGATCACAAGCCACTCATAACACTCCTGAAGTCCAGAGCACTGGATGACCTTACGCCGAGGATTATCAGATTCAGATTAAGGCTGCTCAGATTCAATTTCAACATCATCCATGTCCCAGGTAAAAAACGCAAAAACAGCTGATGCTCTGTCCAGAGCGCCTCTTCCAGCCACAGCCACGGAGGCGGAGCAAGACCTGGAAAAGGAATGCAACACAGAGGAGATGTGCATTAGCTGCTGTTGCCCTACTGGCCTGAAAGGTCAGTCCTGCATGAAGGAGGAGGACTGCTTATGAAAGGTGAGAGACTCATCATCCCAGAACACATGAGACCTGACATCATACAGAGACTTCATCAGGGACATCAGGGTATCAACAAATCCCTATCTAGGGCTAGAGAATTAAAGCTGTGTTTGCTAGGTATGGATGCCCAGAAAAGCTAGTCACAGACAACGGTCCTCAGTTTTCCTGTCATGAATTCTCTCAGTTTGCAAGAGATTATGACTTCACACATGTGACAAGCAGCCCCCGTTATCCCCGCAGCAATGGGGAGGCTGAACGGGCCGTCAGAACTGTTAAGTCTCTCTTAGAGAAAGAGGGAGATTTCCACAAAGCTCTACTGGCCTACAGATCTACTCCATTGGCACACGGGACCTCCCCAGCACAACTACTGATGGGGAGGAGACTCAGAACACCAGTCCCAGTGTCACCGCTACAGCTACAACCACAGTGGCCTGATCTCAAAGCATTCAAAGAAAAGGACACTGCGTTGAAACTGCAACAGCGACAAACATTCAACCGGAGACACCGCACTCAAACCCTGCCACCTCTTCAGTCTGGACAGCAGGTGTGGATCGGACCCACACGCACCAGAGGGACAGTTGTGGGCCCTGCACCTACACCACGCTCATACGAGGTGGAGACCCCGGATGGAGGACGGCTGCGACACAACCGTTCACACCTCAGGGAAGTACCGGTGCCCCCAACATGAGGTGACATGTCAATGACTAGGTCAGGGAGGCTTTTCTAGGGCTCCTGAAAGACTGGACCTTTGAACACTAAACACACTACGGAGGACAGAAAATAAAACATGAAAAGCTGTTAACCTTTTCATGTTCCTGTTAAATTTGCCTGAAAACGCCTAAACAGCATACCCAAAGTAAATTGGAAGCTGTTCTTGAACCATTTGGAGTACATGCATGTAAATGATCTCTTTTGAAAGCTGACACTCTGAAGTTATGTCCCCTGTTGTCAGGACCCCTGTCAGTCCTTCTAGTGTTGAGTAATAGAAGCTTGAACACAAGGAAAGTGAAAATTTCTATTTCCGCCTAGATTTTGTTTTGAAAACAGAGGCCTGAAGAGGCCTAGAGGTGGTAGGTATTATCTGGAAGACTAAATTGGACCACAGGTTGAAGCCTTACCCAATTCAAATCAAAAGTCAAACATAATACCACAATATATTCATATTTGACACATGTTTTTATAAGAGTACATCCAGGAATTTTCTAAAAGGGTCTTTTGGAGACTCCAAAATGACCCTTTGTAACCAAGGTCAAGGTCAAATAAAAAGGTATTATTTTTCATAATTGTTATCTCTGGCCCATCTCTGGTACTTAGAAATATCATATATAATAGCTAAATCCCTAATTAGTAATACTGAAACACAAAAACTGAAGCATGAACACATTGGAGTGCTTTATCTGATTCCAAGGATTGGCGCACAAAGAACACTGATTCTGTCAACCATATTGCGCAATCGACTGTTATTTTGAAGGCTCCACAGACGCATACAAATGAGGTATTGGCATTTTCAGCTAGCTGTCAGCTACAAGGCTAACGAGCTAATTTCAGAGCCAGTCGAAGCCAGTTCGAGAAATTTGTTTAGAACGAGTGTGGGGGGGGGGGGCGGGGGGGGGCAGGACGCACAGACCTAGTTGGCTTTAGAGGGCTGTCAACGGGGCATGGAAGCTCCTATTGGGTCGAACAAGGTGTCAATCAAAAGGGGAGGGTTCAACGGACATTTTGAGACCTTCATTTTGTAAATACTCCGTTGATAAATCGGAGAAAATAACACTTTTATGTGAACAAGTTGTTTCTTCCGTCGGCTAACTTGCATAATGAAACAAAGGATAATGGCTATTCATGAACGTAAAACATTGTATTTGGACGAATTACTTTACATGGTTAGATACTTTGAACCCTTGGGACTTACGCAGATCAAGTTTTGATGGCATGATTTGCACACCTGGACCTATTTGAACAACTTAGGGTGAGTACAACTTTTTTCTTTGGCATTGTTGAAGGAATGTTCACCGGAAAAAGACGTTGACTTTGCTTGCTATTGCGACTTGATCTTGAATTGGTTTATTTCAATGGAAGCACAAGAATCGTAGCTTTCCAACGATGTATAACATGTGTAGCGTCTAAAAAATATATTTTTTAGAATTTAGTGCGTCGTAACTGAGGAAGGGGGAGGCAGCATTTTTGTCTCGCGGGCGAAACAGGAGCGTAAACAGGTTAAAACAAAAGTCATAATGTTCAGTTTAAAAAGTGAAATGTTTTGTTGAAAAGCTATGTGCTGATTTAATGCATCTAGTGAGTAATCCATACAATAGCTACAGTAAAGTATAATTTATTCTGTTAGTTTCTCAGTTTAGACTTAAGTTTTAAATAAGGATTCGAGTGAACTCCTGAAATTATAAGATAAGTTAGAAAACTGGAAAGTAGCTATATTGTTGAATGCACTTTGTCATCTTGAGGTTCTGACAAAGCAGTTAAACTTTCATCTAAAGGGGGGAGATGTAGTGGCCGTCTACGGCCAGGTGATGGCGCACCATATATGACGTTGTGATATACGTGGGAGAAGAGGATAATAAAAGTTGTCGAGTTGCACCCTGATGGTTGTGTCATTGAATACCGAGTATAGAGGCACAATACACATGTACTTTCGGAAACAGTAGTCTACTATTTCACTAAGCGTGAGCATCATGACGTCATTAGCCTCTGTTGGACGACACATACAACAGCGGTCTGTAATACCGTATTCTTTGGAACAAACGCTGCCCTCGACAAAACGCCACCCTCAAATAAACACTGCACCAAAAATGAACGTTGTGTAATAAACGCCGCCTTCTTCGAATAAATGCACCAAAAAAATATCTGAAAACGGTTATTTAATTGGTCAAATTCAACCCCAGTGTTTATTACACATATAACTTTCTGCATAGCTTTCTGTTTGAAAGCTAACATGCATGAACCTTTCGGCATACTGCATCAGACACACAATGTAGAACACTTGTATTTGAGACAGTTATACTACCAACACACACCTAATTGTTGCCAATGAGAAAGGGAGTTGCCGCACTCATAGACAAACAAAGAATAGACAAGGTGGTGAGCGGTAGTAAAAAAACAAAAAAAAAACAGTGTTTTTAGCTGCATGATTCATTTGTCACAATGCCAGCAACGAAGTTGTCCATGGCTGCACTGCACCTACAATTCACGAAATCTCTCTTATTAATTAAACGACGCTCTCGCATAAACGGTGCACCAAAAATGAACGTTATTTAATAAACACTGCAGCGTTTATTCAAAGAAATACGGTACATCCTTTTTCAAAACGTTAAAATGCTAAACATTCCTCACAAAAAAAAACTTTTAGTTTAACATTAGATTACAAGTAAATTAGATTTGTTGGTGAAATTATCATTATAGACCTGTAGTTGTAAACTAGTGTAGCTCACTAACGCTGTACGCGACAATGGTAAGAAAAACGTTATTCCACTGCTGTTTAGGAAGCCAAACGGCGACAGTACACTTTCGGCACTCCCCTTATCAACATCGACATTAGCTTTACCACAGACATTTGGACATCAAGCATGAGTCCTGTTAGCATAACATGGCTCCAGACTAACTTTTTTCCTTGGTTGATCTGGTGTGCCTAACCTTTCTATTTAGGTGCACCCGCACAAAATTTAGGTGCACCCAAATTTTTCCTTGCGTCGCCACAATTTCAAGGTCACCTTTTTATAACGCTCCATATACATTCATATATATTATATAAATGATATTAAACAAGAATAAGGTGTAGGTAAATACTTTTTTTATTTGAAGCACAATTATACTGTATATAAAAATTAAAATATTTTAAGTGCTTCACTGAGCTGCCAAACAAAATAAAACATTTCAAAATAGAAAGTGCTACTGTTTAAAAGTGCCTACCCTAAACTGAGACCTAACATCTCATGGTTCCAAGTCTTCTAGCGTGTCCCCCCTTGCTGTCGCATGCCCTTCAGATGGCCAACACCTGTAATTTGGCCTTCTTGCCCTTTGGCCTTGGCTAAACCAGCTTGCCACACTCTCCCTAGCATCAAAATCCTAGCTCCATGGGTTAGCTCCATGGCCCAGCTCCGTAACTCAAGGGTGGGCAATTATTTTTTACAAGGGGCCACTTGTAAAAATACAACACATTTCAACACCTGAAATGTGTTGGAGGGCCGCATCAACGATAACTTGAACTTAATTCTGCTCACTATTCATTTTCTCCCATTGTAAAAAGCAGTAAAGTATATATTTTGATTAGCTGCTTCTGGTTACCAGAAGAATAAGGATATTTTAAAACGTTGGTGTAGTTCAAATAGGAAGACTATAAAAGTAATAAACAGTAAAAACTAAAACAATCATTACATCAGTGTTTCATCCATCCATCCATCCATCATCTTCCGCTTATCCAGGGGTCGGGTCGCGGGGGCAGCAACCTAAGCAGGGAGGCCCAGACTTTCTTCTCCCCGGCCACTTCAACCAGCTCTTCCTGGGGGACCCCGAGGCGTTCCCAGGCCAGCCGAGAGACATAGTCCCTCCAGCGTGTCCTGGGTCTTCCCCGGGGCCTCTTCCCAGTGGGACGTGCCTAGAACACCTCACCAGGGAGGCGTCCAGGAGGCATCCTTATCAGATGCCCGAGCCACCTCAACTGGCCCCTCTCGACGCGGAGGAGCAGCGGTTCTACTCTGAGCCCCTCCCGGATGACCGAGCTTCTCCCCCTATCTCTAAGGGAGAGCCCGGACACCGTGCGGAGAAAACTCATTTCGGCCGCTTGTATTCGCGATCTCGTTCTTTCGGTCACTACCCACAGTTCGTGACCATAGGTGAGGGTAGGAACGTAGATCGACTGGTAAATAGAGAGCTTCGCCTTTCAACTCAGCTCCTTCTTCACCACAACGGACCGATGCAGAGCCCGCATCACTGCGGACGCCGCACCGATCCGCCTGTCGATCTCGCGCTCCATCCTTCCCTCACTCGTGAACAAGACCCCGAGATACTTGAACTCCTCCGCTTGGGACAAGATCTCCTCCCCGACCCGGAGATTGCACTCCACCTTTTTCCGGTCGATAACCATGGCCTCAGATTTGGAGGTGCTGATTCCCATCCCAGCCGCTTCGCATTCGGTTGCGAACCGCTCCAGTGAGAGCTGGAGGTCACGGCCCGATGAAGCCAACAGGACCACATCATCCGCAAAAAGCAGCGACCCGATCCTGAGGTCCCCAAACCGGACCCCCTCAACGCCCTGGCTGCGCCTAGAAATTCTGTCCATATAAGTTATGAACAGAATCGGTGACAAAGGGCAGCCCTGGCGGAGTCCAACCCTCACCGGGAACAAGTTCGACTTACTACCGGAAATGCGGACCAAACTCTGGCACCGGTCGTACAGGGACCGAACAGCCCCGATCAGGGAGTCCGGTACCCCGTACTCCCGGAGCACCCCCCACATGAGCCCCCGAGGGACACGGTCGAACGCCTTTTCCAAATCCACGATAACTTGAACTTAATTCTGGTCACTATTCATTTTCTCCCATTGTAAAAAGCAGTAAAGTATATATTTTGATTAGCTGCTTCTGGTTACCAGAAGAATAAGGATATTTTAAAACGTTGGTGTAGTTCAAATAGGAAGACTATAGAAGTAATAAACAGTAAAAACTAAAACAATCATTACATCAGTGTTTCATTTGATTTGTAACTAGTTAATATTCACAAACACTGAAAAGCTGTTTTGCAGTATGTTATAGATATGCAATTGATCAACTTTATACAAAAAGCAATACTTTTTGGTGGCCAATGCAGAGCCATTTTTTGATTTTCAAAACAGTTTGTCCGGTACAGCCAATCAAAATCGGCAACAAAGCAACCAAACAGGAAGTTGGGTCATATCTCAGGCCAATTTCAGTTTACGCAAGCCTTTTAATTCAAGTCAGATTTAAGTAGCTAATTGCACGTGCTATTCTTAAGCAGCCCGAGAGGTAGAACATGGAATATATCGCTCCACCATGGCAAAATCCAGAAAGAACGTTCCCTTTAAGCAGCTCCCTCATCCACCACTTACATTTACATTACATTTAGTCATTTAGCAGACGCTCTTATCCAGAGCGACTTACAGTAAGTACAGGGACATTCTCCCCGAGGCAAGTAGGGTGAAGTGCCTTGCCCAAGGACGCAACGTCATTTGGCACGGCCGGGAATCGAACTGGCAACCTTCAGATTACTAGCCCGACTCCCTCACCGCTCAGCCACCTGACTCCCAATCAAAATAAAATGACACGCCCTGATTGACGTGAACAATAGGCTACGTAAATTAAGGTCCTTTTTTATAGACCTTTAATTCATTGATAAAAAAAAGACACCCTCTAAGCACATTAAATTGACTTTCTTGACATTGTTTTATAAATAGCCTACTATTAATCAATACATTATCCAATAACCTAACTTTTTAACCTGGTTTTTGTGTCAGGAAAATGAAGGATATGTATTTATATTCGTTTTGCAATTGTAGGCTACTGTTAACAATAATGTAGCTATGATAATTACACTGGGATAATTTAGATTGAGATATAGGATTATATGCCTTATGACTAAACATCACAAACTTCCACCATATAGCCATACGTTTAACGTAGGATATGTAGGTTAGTATCATTATGAAATCATTGTTCATCATTGTTTAATGCATTAGGCTAAATGGTTTTAGCCTATGTATTTAAGTTTATTTTCAATAAATGTAGCCTACATATTGAACTGAGGGAGAACGACAAAATAAGAATGTCTGTGGTAAATCATTGTTTTCCCGTTGGGTCAGTGTTACAGGAATGTCTGGTTAAGCATGGGCTAAGCCTGACAGTTAGCCTGCCCCGGACCAGGCTAGTTTCGAAGCATAAATTTCCCTAGTAACTGAGTTCGAACTACGTGGAGCTGGCTTTATGGAACTGAATGAACTAGAAATTAGTCCAACTAACTGGCATAAGCCTGGCTTTTTTGGTAAACTCGCTTTATGGAACAGGCCTCAGGGGGCAACATCCATATGTCAGCCTACAATACATGACATGTTTCAGAAACAACAGATCAAAACGAATGGACAAACTGATCACATAAATGATCATTTCTGACAACCAACCATTCACAATTGTCTCTGACGTTGGCTTTAAGCGACTCATGGATGTGGAAGAACCACGATATGCACTAAAAAGTGAGAAGTATTACCGCACTGACAAGCTGCCAGAAATCTATGAAAGAGCTGTAACCAAGATAAAAACACTAATCCAGCCAAAAAATGCCATTATATTGACAATGAATGGAACAGAAGGCAGTTTTTAAATTGTTTTAAATACAAGAGTAATGCACGGATCCCATATTGGGGGATACATCAAAGACACATTCCTGCACATGCTGGAGGACTGGGAAATTACCAAAGACCGTGTAGCTCTGGTCCTGCGTGACAATGGCACAAACATGGTGAAGGGTTTGAGGCTTGCCGATATTGCAGACCTTAGCTGCACAGCACATACGTTGCAGCTGGTGGTGAATGATGGTTTGGCCAGCCAAAGATCTGTGATAGATGTGATTGCCATGCAAAAAAAAAATGTCACTCACTTCCAACATTCCATCTTGGCCAAGCAGCGTCTGAGAAACATCCAGAGGGACCTTGGCCTACCAGAGCACAACTTATTCCAGGCAGCCCCAACATGGTGGAATTCAACATGCTGCAAAGGGCATTGGAACAAAAGCAAGCTCTTAAAATCTACCAGTGGGACATTGTGTCCAATTTGGTTGAAACATTCATCCCCATTGAGGAAGTGACACTAGAGGTGAGCTACAATAATTAATCTGCATCCAGCATCATTCCCTGTGTGACAGTGCTCAAGATGCTAAAGGACCATCAACACAGGGAATCAGAACGCTCAGGGAGGTAATGAAGGAGATCATAATCAAACGATTCGCCAAACTTGAAGAATGTTATAGCGTGTCTTTTGGATCCACGTTTCAAGTCATGCATTCTCCTCTGCCTCTACACTAAACAAGGCCAAATAATGACTTAAAGATGTAGATGGTGCTCTTCAAGAGCAGGCTGAAATAGAGAGAGAGACAATCAAGAGCAGCAGGCGGATGGAGAGGAGTCTCCTGCAGAAGACCAAGCCTCTAAAAGGCAAAGGAGAGAAGAGACACCCTGCCATAGCCAAATAGACAAGATCTTCAGTTCTCTTCTTGGCCCCCATACTGGTAATCTGTTGGTCAAGGACAGCATTGAAGACGAGTTACATCAGTACCTCAAAGAGCCAGTGATTGACCGGCGTAAGGGGGATCCACTCCAGTGGTGGAGACAGAATGAAGAGTGCTTCAAGCTACTTGCCAAAGAAGCAAGAACATTTCTTTGCTAACCACGCTCATCAGTCCCTAGTGAGCGTGTCTTCAGTGAAGTGTCTGCAATTTATGACAAGAGAAGAAGCAAGCTCCCTGGAGAGCATGCCGAGCAGCTCTGCTTCCTGCACCACAACCTGGTGCTGCTGGATTGGGACTACTAATTGTTAGTTACCCATTTTATTACCTTATAAAACTTCAGGGAACTATTACATTTATTTTCCATTATTTGTTCATTTGTTGCTAGTTGTGGTTTAAATTGATTTCTTTAAGTTTTACAAAATGTTTACAGAATGCTGCTGGATGCTCCTTGCACTTTTTATGTTGTTGTTATTATTAATATTAATGTTGTTATTATTAAGTTCTCAGAATTAAAGATATGGTTAAAATAATTTAAAGAGAGTCTTTGTCAGAGGCTTTTTTATTCTTAATTTTGACATTAATTTTCATTTTTACACTAGACATATATATCGGTTCAAAATATCGGTTATTGGTCTATTTGATCTGTAATAATCGGTATCGGTCCTGAAGAACGCATATCGACCCCTAAAATCTACCATTAAAATGATAGACTGATCATTTCTTTGTCAGTGGGCAAACATACAAAATCAGCAGCGATAAAAAAAAAAAAATTACCTCACTGTAGCTTCGCAAAACTTGCCTACACAAGCTAAGACATAAGTGTTTAAATACTGACACAAAAACAATATGTATTTTTGTCTCATTCATAATTTATCTGTATGTACACATGCCTTTGCTTCTGCAGACTTTTGAGAAGACAGCACTGTATGAAAACGACTGTAAGGCTATATAGCAAGTAAAAAAAAAAACGTGTTGTATGTGAGTGGCCTCCACTCACATACAACACTCCGGAGCAGCCGCGCAAAAAAGTCAGACCGCTCTGAAAAAAGCACTGTAGTATGACACTCAGCCTTACTCCCCATAACTAAATACTCTCTGATACAAATAGGCCACATATTGAGTAGGCCAATATACGAGAGTGAATACCAACAGAAGAATATTGCAGGGGATTTGGGGGGAAAAAAATTTGGGCCGCTACCCACACGGTTAGCTGTGTTGCTCATTCCAGGAATGCACAATCCTTACAAGTTGTACCTCGTTGTAAAGGTGACTAATCATTCTTTACAAAGATATAAAATACAACACCAATTGGTATTATTGAAGGGGAGGAATAATCGACCGAAATAACATTTCCGAACTTTTTTTGGAGGAGTTTACATAGTTTCTCACTGAGATCCAAACCTACATCGCCCTGTGTGAAAAAGTGATTGCCCCCTACAACCTAATAACTGGTTGGGCCACCCTTAGCAGCAACAACTGCAATCAAGCGTTTGCGATAACTTGCAATGTAACTCATCTTTGCAGAATTGTTGTAATTCAGCCACATTGGAGGGTTTCAAGCATGAACTGCCTTTTTAAGGTCATGCCACAGCATCTCAATAGGATTCAGGTCAGGACTTTGACTACGCCACTTCAAAGTCTTCATTTAGTTTTTCTTCAGCCATTCAGAGGTGGAATTGCTGGTGTGTTTTGGATCATTGTCCTGCTGCAGAAACCAAGTTTGCTTCAGCTTGAGGTCACAAACAGATGGCCGGACATTCTCCTTCAGGATTTTTTGGTAGACAGCAGAATTCATGGTTCCATTTATCACAGTCTTCACTGGTCCTGAAGCAGCAAAACAGCCCCAGATCATCACACTTCCACCACCATATTTTACTGTTGGTATGATGTTCTTTTTCTGAAGTGCAGTGTTTCTTTTACGCCAGATGTAATGGGACACACACACACTTTCCAAAAAGTTCAACTTTTGACTTGTCACTCCATAGAGTATTTACCCAAAAGTCTGGGGGATCATCAAGATTTTTTCTGGCTAAAATGAGACGAGCCTTAATGTTGTTTTTGCTCAGCAAACAAAAACAAAAAAAAAAGAAATCTGGAAGGGGGCAAAAACCTTTTCACACCACTGTATTTGGATGGCATAAGCAACTGTGGCAACCCTGGAGCTCGGGGTCAGGTGATTGAGGGGAAGTAACACAGATTCCCGCTCCCCGGCCAGCTAACGAGGGCCACAGCTGCACCTTGTCAGCTACTCAGGGATCCACAACATATAAGTTGGCCAGTACCTTTCCCTCCACCGAGGCAGTTTGAGTGTTGGTTCGGAGCCAGAGCCTATTTTCAAATCAGTTCTTTCTCTTTCGCCACCTAAAGAACCAGCTCTGAACCAGGGAAGGTGGTTCTTAAGTAGCACCAAAACATTGCTGGTTTAGAAGTAAGAACCGTTCGCGTCAGGGGCTGGGGGCAGGGTTACCTTGACCAACAAGACAAAGAATCCTTTGACCGCCATTTTTGAATTAGCAAACCGAGCTGCGCGAACACATTGGATGCGCCGTGTTTGGATGCCGATGTAGGTCCGCAAAGCCATGAGCATCAACAGCAACGAAACAGTCGCCATTGTTGTTTGTGTTTGGCGCTGCCGCACTAGCGTTGCTTGGAAAGATGAGACGTATACAGTGATGCAAGACCTGGCTCTGTGGTGGCTCTCTAGCCCGTGGAAAGGCAAACCGGTTCATAGAAGCCCGTCAAACGAACCAACTCTGAACCGGCAATAGCACTAGCTCTGAACGGGTAGTATTTTTTTTTTGCATTTTGGTTCTGTTCTGTTGAATCAACACCCTACCTGGGTAAAACTGGATATATAGCTATAGCAGCACTGTGCAGCTCCTGCACAGTGCTGCTATAGCTCCTGCTGCTGTATCTTCTGCTGCTATAGCACAGGGCTGCTGTAGCTCCTGCTGCTGTAGGCAAGTGCTGCTGTAGCCCAGTGTTGCTGTAGCTCCTGATGCTGTAGCCCAGTGTTGCTGTATCTTCTGATTCTGTAGCCCAGTGTTGCTGTAGCCCAGTGTTGCTGTATCTTCTGATTCTGTAGCCCAGTGTTGCTGTAGCTCCTGATGCCGTAGCCCAGTGTTGCTGTATTTCCTGCTGCTGTAGAACAGTGCTGGTATAGCACAGTGTTATTGTGCCAGTGCTGCAGTAGCTCCTGCTGCAGTAGCTCCTGCTGCTGTAGCCCAGTGTTGCTGTAGCATAGTGTTGCTGTAGCTCCTGCTGCTGTAGCTTCTGCACAATGTTCCTGTAGCCCAGTGCTGCTGTGGCTCCTGCTGCTGTAGCCCAGTGTTGCTGTATCAGTGATTCCCACACATAGACTAATTTGTGGCGGTGCCCACAGAATCAACACCGGTCGCCACATATAGCGTTTCGTTAATATTTTTTTTACGATATTTAAAACACGCAGCATATTCGTTGAGCTGCATTTCCTTTCCCTGCTCTCCCTCCATCTCTCTGTCACTCACGCGTCTCTCAGATACACACACACAGTCACAACGTCAGCACTATGCGATATCAGCGAGCCTTCAGCATTAGTACCGTAGCTAAAAGTCTAGGAAAGTTGAGGTTACTTTTCGCTAGGTACCTACGAACATGTCTGCTGGACAAGTGGGTTCCCCATCGTTCTTTTGGTGAGCTGTCTCACGAGCCGTACTTACCCGGCGTCATGGAGCCGACCAGCTAAATAGTTATTTAGCATCCGAGTTGCTACCTGCATATATGCAGAATTTGTTTACAATATTTTCAGGCTTCAACCAGTGCTGCTCAAGCAGAAAGACAGGGTCAGGGAGAGAAAGAGATAGATTCGTTAGGCATTGAAGAAAGAGTAGGAGTGGAAGATAATACATATTTAATTTTAAAAATTAAATATGTATTACCCCCCCCCACGCCACAAATTGCGTTCTAATCTGTGGGAAACACTATGTCCTGTTGCTGTAGCAGTGTTGCTGTAGCTCCTGCGTCTGTAGTACAGTGTTGCTGTAGCCCAGTGTTGTTGTATTCTGCTGCTGTAGCTCAGTGCTGCTCTAGCTCCTTCTGCTGTAGCACAGTTCTCTTGTAGCATAGTGTTGCTGTAGCTCCTGCTGCTGTAGCTTCTGCACAGTGTTGCTGTATCTCATGCTGCTGTAGCAGTGTTGCTGTATCTCCTGCTGCTGTAGCACAGTCTTGCTGTAGCTCCTGCTGCTGTAGCTTTTACACAGTGTTCCTGTAACCCAGTGTTTCCCGCAGCAAAGGCGGCCGCCTAAGCAACACACGCCTGCCGCCTTAACTACGTCGTAAAAAAAAAATATATATATAGATATTTTATAATTTGAGGGATATCTGCCGTGTTACTCTGTCCTGTTTTTCTCCCTTTCATTCCAAACCGTGACCAACGCCAGTCTCCCTTCTCTGCAGAACGCATTAGTCTATCGCACAAACAAGCGATAGACTAATAGACACCCCTAACAAGCAATAGAGGACCCCCCGGTCTGCCTGCAAACCCCACCCTACCAACTAAGTAACACATTTTCTGTGGGAAACCATGCTGTAGCCCAGTGCTGCTGTACCTTCTGATGCTGTATCTTCTGCTGCTGTAGCCCAGTGCTGCTGTACCTTCTGCTGCTGTAGCCCAGTGTTGCTGAAACTCCTGCTGCTGTAGCACAGTGCTGCTGTAGCTCATGTTGCTGTGTTCTCCATAAAGGAATCCGCTCTGAGGTTCACACCTCATGAACGTGCCGCCAGCATGGAAGACTACTTAACTCTCCCAGAGCACAAATGCTGCTTGTTGCTGCGCAGAGTTCAGAGGAGGACATAGTTCTACCCATACATTGTGCCAGTTACAACTGAAAGCTCGAAAACGTAATCCATTAGTTTACACAGATGAGTTTACTCCCAGTAGCTGAGCGAATAAGACTAGAAGTACAAAAAAGGCTGTATCTTAGAATTTTGCATGTGTAGTACACATATGTGGTACTACAGTAGTAGGGGGCTAGTATGCATGGTTGGGCTTCCCCTCGCTTTCTCCTTTACACATGAGCTCATCTTTCTATCATAGAGAGAACATCCAGGCCTTCAAAATGAATACTTTCCAAACACAGAGGCCCCAGAGAGGATTCTTTATTATGAGCCACTGTCTGAGGCCAAACTGAATCAGGCAGGCCTACGGCTCAGGCGAGGGAATAGAATGCACCGGGCATGAAAGTGTAGTGTGTTTAAACGCGTTACATTACAGTTGTGTGTGTGAGGTTTTTTCTGCTTTACTTTTACTGTGCAGTGGGATTCCTCATCCAATGATGTGCATGCAGACTCACACAAATACAAAGCTCCCATTCCTTCTCTGTGAGTGCAAATTTGTGTTTGTCTGGGGCATAGGTGCTGGATGGGATGTAGTTGTGACTGACTGGTTTCAGGCTCTAGTCCTCTCAGGTAGTACAGATGCTACTGCTAGGCTCCTGACTGGAACCAAGAAAAGAGACACTGTGCAATGGCCTCTTCACTGGCTTCTCACATTTCATAGTTACTGCCGACCCCAAGTTCAATACAGAATTCAATTTAAGGTTTTAATTATTTGTTTTCAAGGGATTGCATGGCTTGGCACCTGATTACTTTCTGACCTTATTTCTGTGAATAAGACCCATAAGGTCGTTAAGGCCTTCAATCTTAACAGTGCGTGTCCACTGCAGCGATGCGATGCGAGCGACAACATGTTTTCCATTCATTTTCAATGGAGCCAGGCGAATCGCTTGCGTGGTGCATTGTGGGTAGCGACGCGACCGAGTTGAGATTCTCAACTTTATGCAAATGAGGAGCGATTTTCGCTAGCGATGGCCAATCGGAGTGTTTTCTTGTTTCTCGTAACAATTGAATCGAATTATTAAATTTTGCAGTGAAATATGACGTCTTACTCTACTAAAAGCACCAATGTTTTCAACATTTTACCAGCCATATAGGGTAACTGGGTGAACATTATTTGTTACTGAAGGAACTGACTGTTTTGTCACAAACAGCATTTGATGTTTTAGTCAAACTTTCCATGGAAAAAAACTGTCAACCTTGTATTTTTGTCATGTCTCTGTGATATTCAAGCACTTCCAGTTAATTTCCAGTGTGCCTTCATTTGTCCTTTTGAAAACATAGTTTGACATTCAAATACAGAGAAATACAAAAAGAGGACGCAAAGACATGGAGAAAGGAAAGACACTGTGTTAGTCTGTAGGGTGAGAGACATGGTGATGGTGAGGCCGGGCCTCTGAATGACAGAGTTCAGAAGACCTACGTGTGCGTCCAGCCTGTTTGTTTACCTTTTAGGGCAGAGGCATGTTAAACACTGTTTTCAGTTAAATGCCTACTTCAGAGGACACTGAGCAGCACCTGAACTGGAGATGCCTGGGATTAGAGACTTTAAGCTCTTTAGCAACATGACCTGAACTGATGAGACAATCCCCAAACCCACCCAAAACTGCAGTGCAATTTATAAAATGGGCCCACTTTATTGGAAAATCCACAATGAGTGGATTCCTCAAAACACTGTCTGCAAGTGAGTTAGAGAAAATACAAAGACATGACTGTATTGTGCTGCTCCCAGTCAAAAAAAACGCAATGATTTCAAGTCAGGTTTTCTAGTCATGCAAGTTGGTTTTAAGGAAGACTTTTCTTCTGGCAATACACTGCTGCAAAGCTGCTCTGCATTTAGCAATGCTAGCCTCACACAAGAGGCTCTTGTAACTAAGCAACCAGATAGTGCCCTGGCCATGCTGAGTCTGCAGCGTGGGTTCTATTTAGAGTTACCGTCACAAAATATACTTGAAATGGTTATTTAAGGAGCTGCTGAAAGGTTTATGAGTTTTTTTTATCTGTTTCCGCTTTAAGGATACTTGGCCTAAGGTTGGAGTTTTGTCAGAGATGCTGGACTATACTCAAATTTAACCCACAACATACTGTCAGAAGGATCCCAAAGCTGAATTGTCAGTCAACAGACTGTTGTGGAGATTATTGTGGTATTAAGATTTTAGCAGCCATTTTTTTTTTATCAGCAAAATGACTAATGAGGAGAGGACTTGGAAGGTGGTGGTTAAGTCCAAAGTCTGGGAGAGTGTGGGGGTATGGCAGTGTTTCCCCTAGGTTTACAGCTTGGGGGGGGGGGGGGGGGGAGACAGAAGTGACACGCCGTCGTGTAAATAAGATAAACATAAGGCCATTTAGTTCGTTTAATAAAAGAGAAAGCTATAGACCTGTTTTATAGGAAAGGTAACCTTAAATGACTTATTTTGTGATCGGGTGCTATATATATATATAGCATATATATATATATATACAGTGAGGAAAATAAGTATTTGAACACCCTGCTATTTTGCAAGTTATCCCACTTAGAAATCATGGAGGGGTCTGAAATTGTCATCGTAGGTGCATGTCCACTGTGAGAGACACAATCTAAAAAAAAAATCCAGAAATCACAATGTATGATTTTTTTAACTATTTATTTGTATGATACAGCTGCAAATAAGTATTTGAACACCTGAGAAAGTCAATGTTAATATTTGGTACAGTAGCCTTTGTTTGCAATTACAGAGGTCAAACGTTTCCTGTAGTTTTTTACCAGGTTTGCACACACTGCAGGAGGGATTTTGGCCCACTCCTCCACACAGATCTTCTCTAGATCAGTCAGGTTTCCGGCCTGTCGCTGAGAAACACGGAGTTTGAGCTCCCTCCAAAGATTCTCTATTGGGTTTAGGTCTGGAGACTGGCTAGCCACGCCAGAACCTTGATATGCTTCTTACGGAGCCACTCCTTGTTTATCCTGGCTGTGTGCTTCGGGTCATTGTCATGTTGGAAGACCCAGCCTCGACCCATCTTTAATGCTCTAACTGAGGGAAGGAGGTTGTTCCCCAAAATCTCGCAATACATGGCCCCGGTCATCCTCCTTAATACAGTGCAGTTGCCCTGTCCCATGTGCAGAAAAACACCCCCAAAGCATGATGCTACCACCCCCATGCTTCACAGTAGGGATGGTGTTCTTAGGATGGTACTCATCATTCTTCTTCCTCCAAACACGTTTAGTGGAATTATGACCCCAAAGTTCTATTTTGGTCTCATCTGACCACATGACTTTCTCCCATGACTCCTCTGGATCATTCAAATGGTCATTGGCAAACTTAAGACGTGCCTGGACATGTGCTGGTTTAAGCAGGGGAACCTTCCGTGCCATGCATGATTTCAAACCATGACGTCTCAGTGTATTACCAACAGTAACCTTGTGGTCCCAGCTCTTTTCAGGTCATTGACCAGCTCCTCCCGTGTAGTTCTGGGCTGATTTCTCACCTTCCTTAGGATCATTGAAACCCCACGAGGTGAGATCTTGCATGGAGCCCCAGTCCGAGGGAGATTGACAGTCATGTTTAGCTTCTTCCATTTTCTAATGATTGCTCCAACAGTGGACCTTTTCTCACCAAGCTGCTTGGCAATTTCCCCGTAGCCCTTTCCAGCCTTGTGGAGGTGTACAATTTTGTCTCTAGTGTCTTTGGACAGCTCTTTGGTCTTGGCCATGTTAGTAGTTGGATTCTTACTGATTGTATGGGGTGGACAGGTGGCTTTATGCAGCTAAAGACCTCAAACAGGTGCATCTAATTTAGGATAATAAATGTAGTGGAGGTGGACATTTTAAAGGCAGACTAACAGGTCTTTGAGGGTCAGAATTCTAGCTGATAGACAGGTGTTCAAATACTTATTTGCAGCTGTATCATACAAATAAATAGTGAAAAAATCATACATTGTGATTTCTGGATTTTTTTTTTAGATTATGTCTCTCACAGTGGACATGCACCTACGATGACAATTTCAGACCCCTCCATGATTTCTAAGTGGAAGAACTTGCAAAATAGCAGGGTGTTCAAATACTTATTTTCCTCACTGTATATATATAAAAAAAAAAAAATATATATATTATTAACTTGACCTTCCAGGGGGGGCAGGGGGTGCCGTTGGGGGGGCGGGGCGCGGGGCGCCCCCCTAATATAATGGTAGGGGAAACACTATGGGATTACTCTAACAATTAATTCTCAGCATAGTGCAAGCAATATATGGCTAAATATTTAACCCAGCCGAGAAAGGAGAATTTATAAATGTATAATAACAGAACAGGTATGATTTGCTATCCCCATGTCCCGGGAGTCAGATGGCTGAGCGGTGAGGGAATCGGGCTAGTAATCCGAAGGTTGCCAGTTCGATTCCCGGTCATGCCAACTGACGTTGTGTCCTTGGGCAAGGCTCAAGGAGGGGGATTTTGGCAAAAAAAAATGTGGCCGCTACCCACACGGTTAGCTGTGTTGCTCATTCCAAGAATGCACGATCCTTACAAGTTGTACCTCGTTGTAAAGGTGACTAATCAGGCTTTCCAACGATATAACATTTATTTTTATTTAAATTTTTATTGTAACGTTTCAGAACTTTTTTGGAGGGGTTTATAAGCCGTACAACCACAAGAAAACTGTAAAATCGTGGTACAAGCCGCAGCTTTATTTCCCAAAAATACAGTACCCAGATGGGGAAGACCAAAACAAGACTTCACCTGCACACCCTACCCTCCCCAGCTGTAAAAAAAACATGCAGTATTTGTATTATACACTGAAGCGGCAATGTTTATCATCTAAGTTCTTTAAACCAACAAGTGGCCCTGCAGTGCCCATCAACATTTCCTAGAACAGCAGCCATCCAGAGAAAGACCAAAACAAGTGTGATGTAGGTATGCAGGCTAGATTACCTCCTCCCCCTCTCTCTTTAGTGTGAGACGGGCAGCTGAACTATGCTGATTCCCTCCACTCATCTATCACTCACTCACTCTTGGTTGGTCTGCTCCCAAGTAAAAGTATCAATGAGCCTGTCCCTTCAGGTAGAAAAGCAAGCTGGTAGGGGAAAAAAAAACACAGGATTGTTATTTAATCCTAACCTTCTATGTGCCTTTGGACATTCCCACCCAGTAACACAGAAGGCACACACAGACATGTGCACACACACAACCAACACGGGGCCTCCCCATGCAGTGCACCGGCACACAGGGAACCACATTTTATAAAAGTAAGATGTAGCACAGGACTATGAGGACAAAAAATCCATTAGAAAATGTTCGTTTTGGAATGGAATCAACTTTTGATTAAACAAAAACATTGCCTGGAATTATTCAATATTGGAAGTATTAAAAATGCTCGAATAAGATATGATTGTCTATATGAAAGTGTCCAACTCCAAGTGTGCCCAGGTGAACTGACAGATGATACCAGTAGGATAGAAGTACAGAAGCACTCCAGACAACAACCACTTCAGGACAAACCTGCTCCGGAGTTCCATTAAAGACCAAGGAATCGGGCTGCGCAAAATGACCTAGGATCCCCTTTTTAAACAGTGGGTGTTAAGGTAGGCAATGGAAAAACTGTTTCCTTTACTGAATAAAATGTCACACTTTATGCTAACTGCAAACAACCCTTATCGACGATCTGACTGAAATAACTTAGAAGAAAACTTTACTTGAACTGCATGGGATTGTGATGAGTGCAGCGTCATCATTGTGTCTGGTTCAGGGTTGGGCGTGGGGCACCTCTGAACGGAGGTGGGGCACCTCTGAACGGAGGTGTGAAACCTCTGAAGTAGTAACACACCTTTATTGACCAGTAGTACAAGGAGCCCCAAGAGCTTGGGCGTTACAAGGCAGTTATCTGAAACCTCATATCATTACCTTAGTGAGGCAATGACAATTGTCAAATATATGGACTCAGATTGTAGTTAGGCTAGCTAGTTGTCAGGATAAGCCCATAGAGTGTTTAGTCACCCACACAGACATAAGGATGCAAATGCAAACAGAGAGCCTGAAGGTGTGCAGGTAATGGCAAGTCATAGACATGGGAGTGACAGCTTGCTGTAGTGAGTGAATGCGTAAATCTGTGTAAAAACGCGTTGCTTGAATGATGCCACATAACTTCACATAACTGGTTTGGCAAGACTCAAATCTGTCGGCTTCACATCAGGCTTGTTTAAGGTTCAAACTGAATTAGGCTGGTGACAAAGAATAGAAGACAGGTTTAACATGGGCCTTGCGTCATCGTGTGACATATACAGTTAGGTCCATAAATATTTGGACATTGACACAATTTTCATCATTTTGGCTCTGTATACCACCACAATGGATTTGAAATGAAACAATCAAGATGTGCTTTAAGTGCAGACTTTCAGCTTTAATTTCAGGGTATTTGCATCCAAATCAGGTGAACGGTGTAGGAATTACAACACATTTTATATGTGGCCCCCCCCTTTTTAAGGGACCAAAAATAATTGGACAAACTAACATAATCATAAATCTAATTGTCACTTTTAATACTTGGTTGCAAATCCTTTGCAGTCAATGACAGCCTGAAGTCTGGAACCGATAGACATCACCAGACGCTGGGTTTCGTCCCTGGTGATGCTCTGCCAGGCCTCTACTGCAACTGTCTTCAGTTCCTGCTTGTTCTTGGGGCATTTTCCCTTCAGTTTTGTCTTTAGCAAGTGAAATGCATGCTCAATTGGATTTAGGTCAGGTGATTGACTTGGCCATTGCAGAACATTCCACTTGTTTGCCTTAAAAAACTCTTTGGTTGCTTTCGCAGTATGCTTCGGGTCATTGTCCATCTGCACTGTGAAGCGCCGTCCTATGAGTTCTGAAGCATTTGGCTGAATCTGAGCAGATAATATTGCCAGAAACACTTCAGAATTCATCCTACTGCTTTTGTCAGCAGTCACATCATCGATAAATACAAGGGAACCAGTTCCATTGGCAGCCATACATGCCCACGCTATAACACTACCTCCACCATGCTTCACTGATGAGGAGGTATGCTTTGGATCATGAGCAGTTCCTTCCCTTCTCCATACTCTTCTCTTCCCATCATTCTGGTACAAGTTGATCTTGGTCTCATCTGTCCATAGGATGTTGTTCCAGAACTGTACAGGCTCTTTTAGATGTTTTTTGGCAAACTCTAATCTGGTCTTCCTGTTTTGAGACTCACCAATGGTTTACATCTTGTGGTGAACCCTCTGTATTTACTCTGGTGAAGTCTTCTCTTAATTTTTGACTTTGACACAGATACGCCTACCTCCTGGAGAGTGTTCTTGATCTGGCCAACTGTTGTGAAGGGGTTTTTCTTCACCAGGGAAAGAATTCTTCTGTCATCCACCACAGTTGTTTTCCGTGGTCTTCCGGGTCTTTTGGTGTTGCTGAGCTCACCAGTGCGTTCTTTCTTTTTAAGAATGTACCAAACAGTTGATTTGGCCACACCTAATGTTTTTGCTATCTCTCTGATAGGTTTGTTTTGATTTTTCAGCCTAACGATGGCTTGCTTCACTGATGGTGACAGCTCTTTGGACTTCATATTGAGAGTTGACAGCAACAGATTCCAAACACAAATACCATACTTGAAATGAACTCTAGACCTTTTATCTGCTCCTTGTCAATGAAATAACGAACTCCCATGAGGGAATAACATACACCTGGCCATGGAACAGCTGAGCAGCCAATTGTCCAATTACTTTTGGTCCCTTAAAAAGGGGGGGGCCACATATAAAATGTATTGTAATTCCTACACCGTTCACCTGATTTGGATGTAAATACCCTGAAATTAAAGCTGAAAGTCTGCACTTAAAGCACATCTTGATTGTTTCATTTCAAATCCATTGTGGTGGTATACAGAGCCAAAATGATGAAAATTGTGTCAATGTCCAAATATTTATGGACCTAACTGTAGGTCTAGACAGCGCGGTCAATTGGCGTTAATCATCATTCATTTCAAGAACTTTAACTAAATGATGAAAACAATGTAACAAGCTGTGGTCCCAACACAAGCTCTTCTCCTGCCTGGCCCCCGATTGGTGGAATCACTTTCCCACCTCCATCAGAGACACTGACTGTCTCCCCACCTTCAAGAAAAGGCTCAAGACGCACTTGTTCTGGGAGTACAACGGTACTTAGGAATGATTTGCTGGACCTGATGTTAGTTTCCTCCAGGATCACAAATGACTCTTATTGAGAGACTCGTTGCTCTTGTTGGTTAGTTGTAACTGATTTAAAATTCTTGTACTCGCTGCGAAATATATTATTGTTGCTTGCTTTTTTGTACAGGTACACTTGCACTTTTGAGGTTCAGGTTTTTTAATTGTAACTTGTTTAACTGGTGTGGTTTTTCACAACGTATGCTTCATGTTTTGGCTACCCGCAATGTTTGGGGCTATCTCGTTGTTATGATCAGTAACTTATGCACTTTTGTAAAGCTCTCTCTTGGAAGTCGCTTTGGATAAAAGCGTCTGCTAAATGAATACATGTAAATGTAAACTTCAAGAAGACTCTAAGTGGCCACTCTCTTTAAGCTACAGCACAACTTTTAAACAAGTGGTTCACTCTGCAAGTCTCGCTACTCTGGTTTCAAATAAACAGGGCTCGAAATGTACTTTTTTACTTGGTAGAGCACCAGCAAAGATTTTGGCACCCACCGGAAATGTTCATATTGTCTCTTCAGCTCCTCAAATTTAGCGCGCTAGTTAGCTCCCTGTCACGTGACAATGGAGCGCAGTGACAAGGATTGATTGACGGCTAATATAACCAATCTGAAATCTGCAATTAAGTTAAGAACGAAAATATGAAGTTCAATTGGTTATGTAACGTTGGATAGAATGGTGGACCGATCACTGTATCACCTCACAGCAGGCACGTACTGTGCAGTAGGCTACTTTGCGAGCGTTTTGTAAAGAAATTAAAACAGGTCGCACCATAACGATTATTTGTACTTGCACAAATGCTCCCAAATATATTTTGAGGTCGCACAGATATAATTTGGGGGCATATGCAACCAAAATCGTCACAATTTTGAGCCCTGAACCTATTTGCCAACCCTACGCTAAACTCCTGGGTTTGACAGACAGGGAAACTGGGCACAAACCACAGACAGGCTTGATTAAAATAAGAAAGGAAAGCAGCAGAATACCTGAGAGGAGTGGCATTCTCCTGAGGTGTATTCTGGGCATAACAACTTCTGTACTTCCCAAGTGTTAATCCTGCCTGTCGCCCTGTGACTGCAGGGCAGGGGTTTACTACTCACCTTACGTCTATGGGGAAGCTGTGACATCTGAGAATGTGTTAGCCATTCTGAGACAGTAGTCTGTAACGTGAACTGTTCTATGGGTGTCAGGGCTTTGCTTCGAAGTATCTACCCTGTCAGCTTTCACTGTGAGAGCAGTTTGCGGTGGTGTGTTTGCTATATAGACTGTATATAAATGGGCGACGCATCTCCGCTTCCTTCCACTGTACAACAATGAAGCCAAAATATTCCGGTCCGGATACGGGTGCTGCCATCTTGCGCTGGTGATGTCATTTGGAGCAAGAGTCGGCGCAGTTGTGATCGGGTGGTGGAGCTGCAGTATTGAGATGCCACCCCTACACTTGCCCGACCCAATCGCAAGCACACACTAACCCCTTTTTATATATTTTTATAACGTTAAAAACAAACTGATCAGAAAAATGAGCAATTGAACAGACATCAGTGTGGTAAGAACGACCTAAAATGACAGAAACCATCTTTGGGAAAGAAAAAAAATGGGCGTGCTCTTAGATTTTTTCTTTTGGTTTATGTCCCATCCGCTAACATGGGGGGGGGGGAACTTATGACTTATACTGCCACCAGGGGGCGATCAAAATGTTTTGGCTTCACTTTTGGGGAGCTGTCATGCCGTCCATTCTTTGTACAGTCAATGGTTTGCTCCACTTGGTTCTCTAAGCCTAAACTTCTGGCTGGTGGGCTTGCTATTAAACAGACATACGACGGGGAGTACAGTGTGGGGAGACTGAGTAGATACCAAATCTTAATTAAAATCTGCTTTCAACCGAACACCAGCACAAGGCTGGATAGCCGTCCAACGTAGGCTATCTGGGAAGAAGCCTACACACTTTTTTTGTTTACTTTTATTAGGTTTACTTTTCTCAAAGTAAACCTAATATAGATCACTAATGGATATCAAGTCAAGGGACCTGAATGGGGTGAGAATTTTGTATTCATAGTTTTCAGTCACGTGACATGCTCTGTGACCTGGAGGGCAGAAAGCTGCTGGTGATAGCAGCTCACACCATTGAGACGCAGCAAAAGCCGGCAAATTTACCTTCCCACGTTTCTTTGGATCACCTCTCAGCTAAAGAAAAGGAAAGATATGGACACAAACTGCAAGTGTTGGCGTCTAACACAACAACCTAACTATTTAGCTAACTAGCTAACTTTATCTCACTACGACCAATGCAGTTGGTCACCTCGATACACAACAAACTATCTACAACCGATTACATAAAGATGTGTTTTATGTCTAAAAATACGATCATTAATATACTTGCGTTTAACTTTACTTGTGCTTAGCTTTGATGAAGTGTTCGCTGCAAATACGTGTATATTTGGACGGCTGCCATTGTATGCCCTCACCTGAGACAGAGGTAGTGTTGTTTAATGGCACAAATCCACAATCTTCTCTCTATATTTTCTTTATCGGACGGAATTCTGTAGAAACCCAACCCAGGCTTAACTCCTCTGCAATTAGTGCATCCGATAGCACAACAACTATCCGGCATTATGCCTGAACAAAAGCAGCAGACTCAACATAAATGTATGACTTTATAATGGGTGGCAGGCAGCAGTCTTTTTTGCCCTCCAGGGGGGTGTGTCCCTTGGAACGTGACGTCACGTGAAAACTATGAATGAAGTGTTAAATGTGTGGATTTTGGGTTGGGCATGTGGATTTTGTGAAGGTGTGAATAATTTTTTATTAATGTTTTATATAGTTCTGTGTAACGAATTATTAACAAAGGAATTATTTTGAACCCCCCCGCCCCCCGGTCAGACACGGGGTGACCCCCACGGAAAGGTTACCTCCCCTTTCTCTTCCCAGAGAATTCGGCCCACCAATGAGAAAATGAGCTACGACCGTGCGAGCGCGATATTGGTTTTCCCTCAAGACACATCATGGCTTGCAAACGACCGAAGCATGGCAGTTAGCCCCGCCTCTCTCTTCCTCATAGCATTTAAAGCTACAGACACAGAAATGGCACGTCCTAAGGAAAGCTCATTGTGGGACTGCTCGTAGTGGCTGTAATTCTGCACCAAGGCTGAATCAGAGGAGTAAACATGCAGTGTGTGGCTATTACTAGCGAAACTTATGTAGTCCAAATGATCTGTTTGCCAGAGAGAGTGGAAATTCCACTGTGTTTGCCTTTGAAAAACTTTGAGAACCATCCATTGCAAATGAGTCATTAAGCACATTAATAAATCAAATTAAAACAAGAGAGAGAATGAGCTATATGAAAGCTTGACACATCTCTTTGATATCTAAACAAATATTCATTGATTCCCATTCTGCTGGCACACACAATGGAAAAAGGCCACATGACACAGTCGGTCAATTAATTGGCAAAGCTGCCATTACAGCAGAGTGCAGTGGTAGTCAACCTCACTCAAGTTCTGATTCCTGGACTCAGTCCTGATTTTGTCTTTTAACCTTTTGTTGACCTTTTCGTCAATGGAAAATCCAAAATAATCCACTTTTTTGCCAGTCAGGTCCGAAAAGGGGCAGTTATAAAAAACGGCCTTGTGACAAACCTTTATAGTCAGCCATCTTTGAAAAATCAAAGATTTGTCTTACTTGCTTCAGAGAAAAACTGCCTACCTCTCAGGGCTTCAGGCTGCCATGGCAACACTGTCGTTCTCCCAGTGAGTCATCATTTCAGCGTCTATCACACAACAGGGGCTATAAACAGTCCAGCAGCACATCCACTGCAGGAAGGAAGCAGCATCTCTACAGCTGTACTTCAACACCCTCCTACATTTAGGTTTGGTCACTGTGGTCCATCTCTGACAGGTCAATCATTATGTCTGAATGTCTTTTCCAGCTGCAGTACCTTCATCATCCCTGACCTTAGGTCAGAGAGAAACAGACAATATTAATAGAACGTAGAGAGTAATGTCACTGCTAAAACATCATTATAGCAAATGCCAGGCCTTTATTATAAGCTTGTTCTTAATTGACTAAAATTAAGGTAAAATAAATATAAATTGCATGTGTCGAACCGTGAGTCTATTCAATCAGCTACAGTATGAATGCTGATACGAATACTTCAAAGAGCTGAACAGTCAAAGCGTTTTACGTGAATCACGCCAGCCTTGTGTTTCCTAGGCATTGCTGATTGCGGACACAGGCCTTTTTCGAATTATGTATAAACCAAGGTACATAACCACTAGAGGTGGGTGAAAAATCGATTCACATATGAATCGCAATTCAGTCTTATAGCGATTCACAAATTTCAAATATCGATATACCGTATTTCTTCGATATATACCGCCCTCAAATAAATGCTGCCCTCGAATAAACGCTGCACCAAAAATGAACATTGTGTAATAAACGCCGCCCTCGATTAAACGCTGCACCAAAAAAACGGTTATTTAATTGGTTAAATTAAAACACAGTATTTATTACACAAGTAAATCACAAGTGTACTATAATCGAAGCACTGGCAGACACAAGTGGCTTTCTTGCTACAGGTTTATTTGAAGCTTCTTCTCCAAATCCACCGTGAAACCCACAGTAACGAGAAAATAAAGACCACATTAGCTTAATATGAACATACAATGACATGCGCAGCATGTAAATAACGTTCACCAAAGTAAAATACAGAAACACACAACAACATACCTCGTTGGCTGCATGCTGTACACAAGGGAAGAGAGGTTTCCTTAGATCGCTAACTCAGCTATAAAAACCTTAAACTTTTATCGGAGCATTACATTTTCCGTGCTTCGCTTGCTTTTAGCTTGTCGACTCTCACTCAAGGCCTTCAAAATAAAAGGCACTGTACTCTTACCAAATAAAGTCATTTAATAATACTGAATGCAATTATATCATTCTAAATTATGACATTGGTTGAAAACAAATGATAAATTATTATAATTTTATTGCGACAATTACATGTACAATATAGCGAGATAGCTGACTTCACCACTCGCGAATTCACCTTTCATCAACCCCAAGTTCGCGTGCTACAGATCTGTTGCTGCTGGTGAATGCTTTCTGCACAGCTTTCTGTTTGAAAGCTAAAGTGTAAGAACGTTTCGGCATGCTGCTTCAGATTTCTACACAGTCAATTTTACAATAAGCTTTGTGTTTTACCTCCTTGTCTGGTCTTCGTTTGTCTATGGCCGTACTGCAGCTACAATTCACTAAATCTCTCTGACTAATTAAACACCGCCCTCGAATAAACGCCGCCCTCGAATAAACGCTGCACCAAAAATGATCATTGTGGAATAAACGCTGCAGCGTTTAATCAATGAAATACGGTATATATATTATTATTTATTTTCTCAACACAACTGCCTATCACAGTCAAATAGAAACAAGTAACACTAAGCAGAAAACAGGAATCAAATGTAAGCATATATTGAATGGAAATTTGATTAAAAATCGTGAGTCGATTCTTTATTGAATTGTGACCCCAAGAATCGATTCGTATCGTGAGGTACCAAAATATTCCCACCCCTAATAACCACACCACCCATTAGAGCAGTATAGATTTAACAGAAATCAAACCAGTCCGGTTGTGAGCTCCCCTCTCCCATTTCTGCTCCCAGGGAATACTTCAATGTGACTGAGGCGGGGGAATCGACAAGTTATTTAAAACAGGCTCATCTGAACTGGAATGAAAGGTCGGTTCAGAGAGAGCCCCTGGGGAGGGTCTGTTATGAGACCTGACCCTGGGAACCACAGATGACCGTTGGGATCTCCGTATGTGTGAGGCTAAACCCCAACTTAGGACCTACACCTGAGCTGTAACAAACAAAACCTTGAGTTGCTTGCAAAAAAAGACCATGACAAAACATGGTCAAAGTGACCGATATTACTGCTCAGTGACGAGTAGGGTGGGTTACCGAAACCTGGCGCCAATATGGCACCGGTATCTATATAACCGGTACTGGACCGAATCAGAACGCTGATTTTGGTGCCTCTTAACTGCCTGAGCTGTCAATTGAAATATTTGTCCTCTGGTGCTCAAAAATGGACGGAAGAAGCACCATCACCACACATAATCGCTAGTTAAATTATACTGCATTCATGTGGTATGATAATGGTGAATAATCAACACAGCAACACAGCAACACAGAAATTCAAAGAACATGGCAGACAACAGTGATTGGTTGATGGTTTTTGTTGTGTTTACTTATATTTATACATTTAAGTATACTTTAAGCTTTTAACATATTGTTCAATTTAAAGAAAAATAAATTTCAATGAAAAGGTCATCCACCGTCGTTTTGTGGGTCTTTAAAAAAAGGATGGGTTCAGACACCGTTTAGGCACAGTTACCATTTTATAAGTATCAATTTGCCACCGGTATCTAAAAAACCCAAACGATACCCAGGGCTCGACATTAATGGATTTTTTTGTAGGGCAAGTGGAAGAGAAATTTACTTGCCCACTGGACAAGTCAAAACTCAAACAAAATGCCATGTTACTTCACGTTATGTTCCACTCATTATGTTTATTTTACCGATTTTATTTGACCGAATTCTGCATTAGCAAAACACAAAAGTCCCAATATCTCTACAGACGATGCATCTAATATCATGCTCAACACTTGAACGGGGGCTTATTACTTGAAAGAGGAATTATTTACTGTGTCATCTCAGTTACACTATCAGGGCTTTGAAATACTGTGACTTGCTCAAGTAAGCAAATGGCTAGTAGAGCATAACATTTCATAATAATTCCAGTAAATCAAGCAGCGCTGTAAGACCCAGTGAAATGTCATACAGATAACAAACTAACATTAGCTAGCATCGCTACGACATTGGCTAACTCTACTTCGGTAGGCTATCCTCAGTATTTGCAAGCTAGCTAAATTTATACTGTATCTAAAATAAGATAAATAGTCCCGAGACGAGCTTTCACGGGTGTTCGCGTGTCTATGTTGCTTCACTCCTTGTGCCTGTGCCTCGTCCATTACTGTTTACAACGTTAGCATTTACATTTAGTCATTTAGCAGACGCTCTTATCCAGAGCGACTTACAGTTAGTACAGGGACATTCCCCGAGGCAAGTAGGGTGAAGTGCCTTGCCCAAGGACACAACGTCATTTTGCACGGCCGGGAATCGAACTGGCAACCTTCTGATTACTAGCCCGCTTCCCTAACCGCTCAGCCACCTGACTCCCTTAGCAGGACTACTTGGTTGGCGTTGCCTTCTTAGCGTGAGAAGTACAAGGTTTGGCGTGAGAGCGTGTGAACTGGTTGAATTGTGTCTCACGGCCAATGCGTGAGCGTTGGCAGCCCTGTATTAAAAGGTGTATAGCCTACTTTACAGTTGAATATGTGCTGATATTTAACTATGTAACTACATTTAACCGATACAAATGCTGCTAATGCTTGCTAGGTACACAGCTGCCAACGCTAGCTAGAAACGTCAACACAATGTTTTTTTTAAATAAAATGATAAATCTTTACCCGGACAAGTGACTTTTGTGCATGGACAAGTGAAACGTGAATGTACTTCAAAAAGTTAATGTCGAGCCCTGATACCCAATGAGTGATGAGGAACAGTGACAGATGATCTACTGCAGTCACTAAGCAAACATGAAGCAAGTCCTCATTGTGCTGCTAACTCACTGTATCATTCCAGCTTCCTTACTGCTAAATTATGCTACCATAAAGATGGGACAACTGGTCTAAAGCCAACCAGACTTCACAAACATACCTAGCTGCCCCCTCCCACTGCTGCCCTGGCTTCCTAGACCCACAAACACAGACCACTACCACCCTGGCTTCCCAGTGCCACAACCACAATGCCCTGGTCTCCCAGCCCCACAACCACAGACCACTACTACTGCCCTGGCTTCCCAGCCCCCCGTCTCCACAGTGACTCGTGTGCTGTCATTGATAACTTCCTGAATTAATTCTGTCTTGTGCTTCACATCCTACCAGTATCATGTTTCAGGCGATATCCCTAAAAATAATGGGCCTCATTCTCAAACATTTTCTGAAGTTTCTTCTGAAATGTTTCTTACGGGCTTCGGAAAAACAACGTAAGAAAAAGACATCCGCCAAATTCAAGAACGCTTGAAAATGTGTTCCTACGCAGCAGAAGTTCTGAGCTGTGCTCCCCCGAAAGAGTTTTCTTAAGTTGAAAGCGTGTCCTCGTGCTCCTGAATTTGCATACATACACACCCCGACAGCTCCTTATAAGGGCACGCAACAGCAGTGACGTGTGCAGTCAGAATCGACACAATTAGGAAAGCAACAGGAACGCACGTTATGTCCAAGCGAAAAGCAATTGTGCCATATTGTATGCCTAGGGTGCACACTCGTCCCTTTAAATAGGTCGAGTGATCAGTGATAATTGGATGGCCTGGTTGAATTTATATGATGTTCAAGTCCAATTTAAAGGTTTTATTTGTCACATACAACATCATACCAGTAAGATGAGCAGTGGAATTGTTTCCACTGGATCTAATAGTGTGCACACTAAGCAAGGTAAATTATTATAATCCGAGGATGTCTGTAGAGTTGATGTGAACGCAATCACCAACGATTTCTCACAAATTCATTAGGTGCGTTCGACATGGACTGCGGCTACATGAAACGACCGGCGAGAGTAGCTGCTTGCAGTCGGGGAGGAGTTGAAAACGGCTCTGTGAAGTCGGACATTCCAGCTTCTCGTGGTTTGCTGCGTTGACGTCGAAGTTGTCGTGTGTGAGTCTGGCCAATCATGAAATAGCTGTGTCGTCATTGGAACCCTTGCAGTTGCTCTTGAGAAAATGCGCTCGGCTACACAGCCGGCAGTTCTCGAATCGATATCGCGGTACTTTGATGGCTACGTCACAGTGACCTAGCCTCGGCGCCGTCTCAAGTCGGACAAAAAGTCTAACCAGAATTCATTGTTTCAAGTCAGCCACCTGCAGCCGGCTGCAGCGCTGCATGAAGTCAGTTCATGTCGAACGCACCTATTAACACTTGTAACACAGAGTTTTCTTAACCCTCGTGCTGCCTTCGGGTCACATGACCCAAAGGTTCATAACGAACCATCGTTGTGTTTACCCAATTTTACCCAATACAAAAACAAATAAAAATAATTTTCTTTTAACCTTTGCAATGTGGGGGGTCTGAGACAGCCCAACGGTTAAAAGAAAATGCTTCACTTTGTCTTTGTATGCTGTAAATCTGTCGCAATACGACGGTGGGTCACAATGACTGATGGGTCAGAATGACCCGAAGATAACACAAGGGTTAAATGCGATTCCCCTTGTGGTTTTTTAACGAATCGCATTTGAGACAACTCTGGCCGATTTACGACTGCTATTTCAAGTTCGGAAAGTCTTCTGAAGTTCAGAACAAATCCCAGATGAGAAAACTTTCATGAATGCCAAATGTTTTCCTAAATCCAATTCAGAAGAAATTACTTCTTAAATTCTTCTTAGCTGCGTTCGAGAATGAGGCCCATTGACATTAGTAAAGAATTCATTTCAAACAATAAACCAAACATTGACAAGACAAACCTTTCTTGACCCCTTATTAACACCGAACGCGTCTGCGGAGCTGATCGGGTCTGCACACGGTGTTTCAATGCACAGTGTTTTTACTTTGAAGTGACCAGGGGCATGTTCCGCAAAACGAATTTAAGCCAGGCATGTCAGTTACTTTCCTGTTTATTTGGTAAACTCGGTTTATGTAAGACGCATTCGATTTGTCGATGTTATCAACAACGTAGACAAAAAAAAAAAAATATATATATATTTCTGTTGTCGACAAGTAGTTTGATATAATATGACCTATTTTAAGGGCATGCAATAACGGGATTTGATCAGTGCAGCACTGTAGCGCTAGACTGTAATGCTCCCTTATGCAATTCAATAGAAAACCAGACAGAGCCGAACTAGCAGTGTGGGATCGTTTTACAAAACTTCAAACAAAATTCTGTCGTGTGTAGTAATACCTGCATGGCGGAACTTGCCTTTCATGGGAGCACAACGTGCATGTTGGAGCCTTAAAAACGGGCTAGTTGTATGTGTCCTCTCGTATTTCACGCTTAGGCCTACTAACACCATAGCAACATGTTCAAAGACAGCGGTTCGACAGCACTGTGTGTATAACCATTTAACCCTTGTGTTATCTTTGGGTCATTCTGACCCATTAGTCATTGTGACCCACCGTTGTATTGCAACAAATTTACTACATACAAAAACAAAGTGAAGCCTTTTCTTTTAACCGTTGGGCTGTCTCAGACCCCGCACATTGCAAAGGTTAAAAGAAAATAATTTGTATTTGTTTTTGTATTGGGTAAAATTGGGTAAACACAACGATGGTTCATTATGAACCTTTGGGTCATGTGACCCAATTTTTTTTCAGACAGGCCTGCCCCCACTGCTAAAAAAAAATCCTGACGGAAACACCGGGTACTCTTGCTTGTCTGAACTTGACCAATCAAGTAACAAAAACAAATTGCATTTTTGCCATCAAAATAACACAGGTATGATTGCATCTGCTAAAAAAGTATTCAGAGAATCCTGCTTGCAGCCACCTTTAAGGTTAAAACAAGCACAATTTGTAATTGTCTTCAGAGACACATTTGTCATTGCTGAATACATTAACATTTCACTTTCAGGCACATGCTTTAGCATCACAATGTTTGCTATGGCAGCTGAACCCGCTGAGATTCACCTACTAGTTAGATTCAAGGCAGAGCCACCATCTAAAGGAACAACATGGCTTGGGTTAAACCTTTTATCTGGTCACTTCTCCCAATAATTCATAGTTGATAAATGGGAAATGACTGTCAAGGCTCTCCCAAGAGCTGGATCTTGATACTGATAGTCAACACACACACGCCCCTCAGATAAAAACCCAGCTCTATACCTTGAAAGTGAACACGAGACTCAACACCTGTGACTATGCGAGTGTAGCAGGGCCGCAACAACCAAATAAATGAGAAGGGCCAATCCTAAATCAACAACTGCCATATTTATAGCATACTGTTTCACATATATGGGCCAGCGCAAGATCTTTCACACACTAAAGTCTTTAATGGAAAATACCTTGCCTTCTCAAAGCTAAGCATGTGACATGTCTGCACCCCTGGTCATTACAACAGTTCCAAAGATCTGACACTGTTTACTGACACATGACATGGGATGGGTGGGTTATTAGCCCTACCCAGAACTGTGCGAGGTATCTGAAGGACTATGCAGGCTTCTCTCTGTAAGCTGTTTAAGTCTGTGCACTTGTCAAATCATACGCTTAATTTCCATGTGAAGTCTTTAGCCTCTAGGGGAAAGGTGAATACATTTATGAGTCAATGACATACAGTCCACCAACTGATACCAATAGTATAATCAACGTAAGTGCTATTACGCTCACTAGATTAGCCAGTTGCAGGTATTTCAATATGATCCGCCGAACTGAAGACACCTTAACAGCATACCGCTGCCTCCAAAGAACTAATATTTCCGTTCCAAGAACGCTCCTGTAATGTTAAGGCTACACAGCTTATGTATGATCAATAATTTGTCTTCCAAATACCCAACCGAAAAGAGAAATGTATTTTCATACAGATATAACTCGTCACTTGTAAAAAAAATATCCCCACTAATAACACAAAATCTCATTTTCTTACACGTTTATTTGGCCATTTATCGTCTTACCTTTGAGCTGTGGCAAGGGTGAAAGCTCGACCAAGGCGCTTTGAGTTCGAAACTGGGAAGAACCTTGGGATTTTTTCTGTTTCTGGGCCTTCCTCATTGATTTTCGGGTGAACCCGTCCACTTTCTCAGACGCAGAGATAGCAGACATTTTGATTCACCAACAATTGAAAGATTTCTGGCAAGTACACCTGACTACAACAAACGGGTTTTCCTCGGATATTCTCCCGTGTGCATCAGAAATGTTCTTGAAGTTAAAACCACTGATCACCCAGCAGGCTTGTTGAGGCAGCACTATCCTTGTACGATCCACCGTGGTCGGTCGCTCGCTAGTCAATTTCCACAACCCGCATCATTCGGTCTGCTCCGCTTGTTGATAGTCCCGCGAGCTGTTTACAAAACTACTTGCATTAAGCCAGGAAACTCATGACATTCAACTGACTGAATAGGTGCAGGTGTGACAGCTCTAAGAAACTGCAACAACAACGACCTATCTGAATGTGTACGTTGACGGGATCATAATTGCTAAACATCTAGCTACCTGTTGCTATCATTGCATGAACACTTAGCTTTAGACAGGAAAAACAGCTTAGCTAGCTTGTAATGCTACTGCTAGCCAGGTTGCTGACTCAATGACACCACACGCAAAGTTCAGAGTAAAGTTACCTAGCTTCCTGGTTTGAAAAGTTGCAAACTAAAGAAAACAATAGTTATTAAATTATTGCAGTTTCTAAAAATAAATATCTAGCTATTCCGTGCAGACGGTTGGTCCAAATACAAGTAACCTGGCCGTGTGGTCTGGAAACCTCGAACTGGTAGAAGCTGCTAGTTAGCTAACGATCGAAAGGGAGGAAGCAGCACAGCACCAATGGAGTCACACTCGGTCTTGCTTTTGTGATAGTCTGATGTTGGTGAAATGAGGCAACAAAAATCAATAGTTACTGTACTGAATATCGGATTTTTTCCAATATAAACGCCTGAATCATGCAATAGACCTCCACAATGAGCTGACGAGTCCATAGACAATCATAAACTGTCGCCCCGTCGTTGTAGAATTCGGGGGTGACGCGTGAGTACGTCATTGACAGACACTTCCATAACCCAATGAAAATGTAGACAGTTTTGTACTTTTGAACCAATCAAGTTATTTAATATATTAAAACCTAATAAATAAACTTAATCCCAAATGTAATTATCCACAACCTACTGTATAGTTATTTGATGTATTCAAAAAAAACAACTCACATGTAAGATTTTGTTGTGAAACGTAATACATAAGTTTCAATCAAAGAAATGCAAATACTCACTTCCACATGTGATAATTTATGAACAAGCATTTAAATTCAAATTAGAAGTCAAATATTGCATCTCAAATACCATAATCCCAATTGGTAAAAAAGAAAGAAAAGTCGATGGCAGAAGAAGTAGAGGGTTCAGGAAAAGGCCATGTAAATAAACAAGTTATAAGAGAAGCCAGCCAAGACAGTTTTGTTCCAAACATAAAACCATCAAAGTGGCAGACAAAAGGAGAGTCAAGGAATACTACTGACAGGAATGGGCTTGAAAGTGTCAGTCTTCAGTTGAGTTCAGCCAGGTGAGATGGTTTGTTGCTGGACACATTGCAGGTAATTCTACGGTTTGGGCTACAATTGCCACAATTTCTTAGCTTTTTATAACTGAGTAACAAACATTTGACTGTCAATACTTCAAAATTGTAATTAAAAAACGATATATTTTTTTAACAATATAGCAATTTGAAAGGATTACATTGAAAATGAATATCAAATAGCTTGTTTAATCCATGAAACGTAGCTTTGGTTCAAGCAATACACAAGCAATCAGTTATCAATATGTACATTACAAACATTGAATCATAAATGGTGCCCTGTATGACAATGAATATATGGTGTAAAAGTTCAAGGCCAAAATACAAAATTCATGCACAAAACAAGGAAATGGGATTGGGAATCTCAGACCATGTGGCAATCTTTGATGAGTAAACCACTCATCTTCAGGTTACCACATATTGTATCCATTGAATGTAAAGACTATGGAGATCTTTAAAAAAATATTGATATGTTTAATTGTGATACCAATTAAAATAGGTACACATTTAAATATGGGCACAAAACGTTTAAAGAATGTACATTTAAGGAAAATATAATCCCTAACTGATTTAAGGCCGGAGAATGTTGTCAGTTAGGGGTCACTCTCTGGAAATAGGAGGATATCTTCTTCATGGCATTTGGGGAACTCAATGACTGAAGGAGAAAAGAAAAAAGAGAGTAAATGACTTTATTTATAATTATAGTGTTAATTACTATATCATACATACTTGATACGGTTTACACACAACACACACAGGACTTTCTACACATAAGCCTGACAAGCAAAGAGCAATTAAATAATGAGGATACGTGTCTTGCAACTTTCAAACACGCCGCAAAGAGATGGTGAACGTTAATTTAAATCTCATCAACTTTATTAATTTGTGGCTAGCTTGGACTGGGAGTATTGTGTGCTTACCGGTGAGGGTGGTGTTCTGCCATCTTGCCTTTTGGAGGCACTGGGACTTTTGGGACTGCTTGGCCCTCCAGGTCCTTCCTTCAACTTCCGGCCCATCACTGACAACCAGTCCACCACTCCCAGGGAGCTGTTCTCCTTATCTGCCTGTCTGAACGGCTTCTGGTCTTGCATGTGGAGCTCTTCTCCTTCCAAGATCTTCTCTGTTCCTGCCTGGGGTCCTTCTTGAGCACAACACACACCAACCAGTGGCCGGCTTCTCTTGGCAGCGGGGTAAAGCTCTGTGACACAGTCACAATTCCTCATGCCCCCACAACTTCCTAAATCTCCAGAACCAGTCTCCAGCCTGCGCTTGGCCCTCCTCTCTGAGGGTGGTGTGCCAGGCGCAGGGCTCTGGGGACATGGGCTGAGCACCTGCCGCAGAGGAGGACTGGCCTGCTCTATTGGAGCGGTGTGTGAACACCACTGTCTGATGGAAGTGGGCGTCCGTAGGTGTGGGCGGTTGGCCTTGGCCCCCTGAGCCTGTGTGGGTGAGCTGGTACTGGATGGCAGGGGCAGAGCGGCACCACTAGGAGCACAGGCAGCAGGTTGGGGAGATGATAGGCCTCCCAAATTCTCTGTCCTAGGGTTCTTAGGTGGCGTGTGCTCAGCCTGGTTCAAGGGCCCTTTAAGAAAGAGACAGTTTACATTGAAAAAATTTATCAAGTGTTCTACCTTTAACAATGCCCAAACATGTTCAAAAATGAGTAAACCAAAATGGTGCCTGCCAGCCCCAACTCGACAGACAAATAACAGAACTCACTTGAGCTTGCTACAGTGGAGGTAGGACCAGGACAGGCCCAGCCAACTAGATTGGCCCCTGCCACAGATGATTTAGCCCCGTCCATTCCCCGGTCCAAACGCCAGATCCGTACAGTATTGTCGTCAGAACAGGAAGCAATCTGTAAGACAGGGCTGAAGGTTACACAGTGACACAATTACCTGACCACTTCAAATAAATTGTAACAAAGCAAATGTAACAAACCACGATAACTTTCTGCCAATCAAAGAGAGTATCAGTTCCTGGGAGGCTGAATAAATGACAAACGCAGTGCAAAGTGTTTGACGTAGAGAGTATAAACTTGTACAGAAAGTCAAACTCTACTAGAAAAAGGAATATCTCACCTTTGTGAAATCTGTGGGGCACCATGCAATCGAGGTCACCTCCTGGCTATGGCCCTGAAGCATCATAGTGGCCTGTTTTGGGTCTGAGATCTAAAAAGCAATCACATTAAATAAATAAGTGAAATAATATGTTTGTAGCCATAGGAAGTACCAGCCATATACTGATAATTTAATGCTAGATGTTAATGGCACATACTAGCATGCTTTTTAAGGACAGTAAAATACCTTCCATATGTATGTGTGATGGTCACTTGAGCCACTAGCCAGGAACTGGTCATCAGGACTGACGGAAGACTTGACATAAAATGAAGAGTTACGGTGACCAGTGAAGAGAGCCACTGTAGAAGACAGATAAACACAGAGGCACATGAAAAACTACTTCAAGCTCAGTTGGTAGAATTTTTTTTAGGAGAATAGTCATAAAATTGTATTTCTTCAAGAACAGTAATTCTACCGCAGATAATTGATAACATTTCGAAGGTGGTATTACTTTTTCTAGCCTCTTGTACTATGCTACTCTGCATGTTTAATAAACTCAGAAACTGTCTGATGCAAATTCACATTACAAATACATGTGCATGATGTTTTAATCTCATTCTATCCATTACGGGTGGAACGGTACATGTATTCGTACCGAACCGTACGGTACGGGCGTCACGGTTCGGTACATGAAATTACACGGAGAATACACGGTATAAAAATAAATAAAACTTGCGTGCAAATTAATTAATGTAATGCGGAACTACTGTTAGATACTCGTGTTCTTTAGATACTTTGATTGGCACCGCCATGAGTCAGAGATAGGCTAGCTAACAGCACTAAGGACGAGTATGGCGAGTCGGGCAACCCACGAGAGATAGAGGACCCGCCGGCCTTTTTAAGATTGAAAATTTGGGAAAACTTTGGTTTCCCATTCAGTTACAGTAGTACAGGCGAGAGAGTGGTGGATAAGACCATAGATATATAAAAAGACTAGATGTCTCGTCCACGTTGCCGGACAATGGAGTCGAACGTCCGCACATGGCGGCCATCTTGCTACAGTCAACTCGCTCCCCCATAACATTGTGTTGATGCTACATGTACTTTTTAAATGACCATAACGACATCTCTGATGTTGATAACAAACCAAACCGTTTGAAAATCGGTTGAAAATTGAGCAAGTTCTGGTCATTTAAAAAGTACATGTAGCATCAACACAATGTTATGGGTGAGCGAGTTGACTGTAGCAAGATGGCCACCATGTGCGGACGTTCGACTCCGTTGGCCGGCAACGCGGACGAGACATCTAGCCTTTATATATATCTATGGATAAGACAAGCACTGTGTGTTGGCGTTGTTCAGCAGTTCTGGGCAGTGACGTGCAATCTGGGTAGGCACTGCGTACGCTGCCAAAATTCAAACGTAAACATTTTTATTAAATCATTTTATTTAATAAACTTGTATTTTTACTGTTTATTCTTGTGATTTATATATGCAATATGTGTGTTATTCCAATTGTTTAGACGTTTCGATGAAGCAGTTACGCATAATCAAATACATTTTTTTTTTGAATAAGCAGTGCTTTTTACTGATTGTGGGGTATGTGAGTGGAAATACATCTAACATGCTAACGCATATAACGCATCTGGCATGTGCTAAATGACTACAAATATCCGACGCTATCACCCAGGTGTGCCAATCACTGGAACGAGACAAAACATTTTTTTTTTTAAGTTCTCCCTACAGTGCTTAACCAGCCATTAGATACACATACAAACAGGGCCCAAAAGATTACTGACGCTATCGGAATTTACATGTCATATTCAATGTGCCGTATTCACTCGTAGAGGAACCTGGTTTGTTTTGCTTTTCCCTCCGTTGTATAGCCTGGGTGCCAGCCAAACTTAGCCCCACCCACAAAAAAATTGGTCGGGAAGTTGGGTCTGGGGTCGCTCGGTTGGGGAAAAACTATGTCCGAACAAGAGCTGTTCGGACCAATCAAATTGTCAGGGCGGACTTTAAACGATGGACAGATGATCAACAGTAACATAATCAACCACGTCACCAAAGAGCACTTGGGTTGAATTAATTTTCAACAAACATGGCTGCCGCTGGAGAGCTGAGATGTGATGATTCTACCATCGATTCTGTTTCAGAAGACTTCGACAGCGCATTAATTTTGAAAGAAGGACACAGAAACGCGTTCAAGGCATTTGTAGATGGAAAATATGTTTTTGCCGTCCTTCCTACGGGATTCGGTAAAAGTTAACATGATAATTGGCTGACCACAGTAACAAAGTATTTAAGACTGGGTTAGTATAGCTCAGTGGTCGATTTCCTGCAGATATAGGAAGCCGGTTCAAATAGCTTTGGATAAAAGTGTCTGCTAAATAAATGCATTACATATATTTATAACTTGCTTGCTAATTGGGTGTGCTTTGACTTCGGCAAGGGCACAACCTTTGTTCTCTCACATATATCTTATTATTATTATCCCACCCCTAAGGATCATATTTGGACTACATAGACAACGTCGGTGTCAAAACGTTCGTCTTGGTCACGATTGCGTTGCTTCTATTGGGATTTACGTTCCGTTGCACGGTTTAGGCTGAACTTAAGTTTTTGTGTCAAAAAGTGCCTTGTGTCAACAAAGGGTACTCAGTGCTAGCCTTCGTCACAACGTCAGCACACGTTAGCAACGACGCATGGATACAACGTGCATAGATGTGCTGTTGCACAGCGAGTATCATGCCGTGGTGTACTAGCAGCATCATACATATACATTTAGAACAAATCAAGACTTGCATGTACAGTAAGTAATGTAACGTTGTGTAAGCTTGTGTGGTGCGTCGCTGGCTTCAGTGCCACAGCCTAAACTTTATGTCAAAAGAAACATTCTCATTTCCGGCACTTTTAAACAATCCCCTCACTCAGTGAAGTTTGGCTAGCCACCGCAACTAGCTTGCTCATAGCGAACCTCTTTTGAATTAGCCAATTCTCCCTAAATAGATGTCAAGCTTATTTACGTTTTTGGGGGCATATTTTCAGTTGGCAGATGGTACTGTTTGAATCGCGATTCCATCTGAAATACTGCCGGTGACAACGTTGTTACAGTAGTTTGTTTCAAAGGGGGTTCTTAATGAATTACGCAATATGAGTAGGCTATATGGTTGAAAAATGTCACTAGAAGAGAAAAACTTAAGGGGACGGACCCACCTGCAACCGACGCAAGCAAGCACACCATACAATTTCCCCAGTAATTGTACCCTCTCTAGTTATTATTGGGTGTGCTCACGCCTTCGGCGAGCACAACCATTGTTCACTCACATATATATTATTATAATTTCTTTTTGCCCCCCCAAGCATCAGTCAATATATACAACATCGCTGTCAAAAGGTTCGTCTTGGTAGCGATTGAGTGGCTTGTATTTTTATTTACGTTCCGTTGCATGGTTTAAGTAGAAATTACGTTTTTGTGTCGAAAGGTGAAGCTAACGGTGGCTAACTTGCTAGCCACAGTCACTGACGTTGCTAACGCCACTAACGTCACGAAAACACGCGTGACTACCTTAAGCAGAACATTAGTTTAGCAGCTCATTAACTTCTGGGAGATAGCTAAGCTATCTGCTTTACTGCAAGGCAGCTGCAGAAACGCCACAAGCAAAGAGGCCAGGGTGATAACTATTTACTCTGTGTGATATGAAACACAATTTTGAAGTGTAATGTACAACATAGGCTGATATTATTAAGGAAGTACATGTACTTTCGGAAACAGTAGGCTACTATTTCACTGAAGCATTAGCATCATGACATTAGCCTCTGTTGCCCGGGCAACACATACTACAGCGGTCTTTGATGCATCTGTTTTCAATAAACATTCCTCACTAATACATTTTCGTTGTAGGATTTATTATGACAATAGATTACAAGTAAACTATTTGTTGGTTAAATTATTATTACCTGTGGTTTCAAACCAGTGTAGCTCACTGCAACGCTGTACTGTAGCCAGGGTCGTAGCCACGTGGTGGCCAAGGGGGGCCACGGCCACCATTGGTCAGAGAATGGCCCTGCCGCCCCCCTCCCCCCCCCCAACCTCACAAAAAGGTTGGGGGGGGGGCTTTTATTCTTTTTTATAAACCTTCCTGGACAGAAACGGTATAAAGCTGAAATAAATGCATTAGTATTTTTTTATATAGTCGTCTTATATTGGCATTTGTCACTTATGCTACAAGCCCCATATTCGCAACATGTTGGGCCACGCCCCCATCAACAGCGCAAGACACAAACCAACGTACCTGCATTCTGACAACGCTTCAATGGAGACTAGCAGCTAACCACTGGATACCGTTAGAAAACTGCTGCTCTGAGGGATGCAGTGTGTGAGTTTTAAAATAGTAGTTTTTGACAATCTAGTGCCACCCCAAATAAAAGACTGGCCAGAGCTGGCCCCCCCAGAAATAATGTCCTGGCTACGCCCCTGACTGTAGCCTTAGCAAGACACACTACAGGGCTCCAGACTGCAACCAAATGGTCGCATTTTGCGATCAGTTTTTGAGACAGTGCGAGCATTTTTTACAAGTACTCGCGCATGTGCGACCAACAAATTTGGAATTTATTGGGTGTGCACAACGTCAGCAACGACGCATAGATACCACGTTCTAGTAAGACAGCGATATCAGCGAGCCCTCAGCATTAGTACCTTAGCTAAAAGTATTGGAATGTTTAGGCTATTTTTCGCTAAGTTCCTACGAACATGTCTTTATCCGCCAGACAAGTGGGTTCCCCTTCGTTCTTTTGGTGAGCTGTCTCACGAGCCCTTCTTACCCGGCGTCATGGAGCCAAGCAGCTAAATACTTATTTAGCACTAGCGTTGTTAGCTACTGTATCCCTGCATGTGTTTGCGCTGTTGCTCAGCAAGTGTGGTGTAGGACTGGGGCGATATTAGGATCAGACCTTCAGGGGTGCTCAGCCCCCAATGAGAATGTGACATGAATACAGTGCCTTGCAGCCTAGTGCTAAACCCCCTTGTTAATAAATCCCTTAATAAATCTTTATGTATTATTATTCAAAATATTGCATGAATGAAAAAACTAAGGACTACCAGCATCAAATGATAATAAACAATAAGTTTTTTTTTTTTTTTTTTTGGGGGGGGTGCTTGAGCACCCCTAAAAAGGGTCTAAAATCTCCCCTTTTAGGAGGACTGATTGATAAGTGCATCATACATTTAAGGCATAGCTAAGACTTGCATACAGTATGTAATGTCACATTAGATAATGTATTTAAACTCAAGCTTGTGTGGTGCGTCGCTGTATATCAGTTGTAAAAATGACCCATCTGCAACTGACGTAAGCACACCCCACAATTTACCCAGAAATTGTACCCTCTCTGGTTACATTAATAATTGCATTGCAGGTCGATTTTAAAGGTGTGCCCCTAAATTTTCTGCTTGCGCTTCTAAAATTTTCAGTCAGGGGCTACGGTGCTCCTAGTAAAAAAAGTTAGTCTGGAGCCCTGCACTAGTATAGTAGCTAACAAAAACATCTCCACACAGCTGGGGGGTATTCGTCGTAGCTCGCTAAGCGGTTTAGCGAGCTAATTTTCAGGCTAAGATAAAAAACGCCCCTCTTTTTGGTTCGTGGAAGCAACTTTCGATAAATCACCATAGTAACATATCAATTAGCACTAACCTGCTCCAGATCAGGCTAACGTAAGTGTAGCTGGATAAGCTTGCCACACCCCCGAAAAATAACATGGCAGCTCCCTTTTTGAGAGACCCAGACCAAGGAGCTATATTTTAGTTCGATTAGCTTTCCATACCAATAGAGTTCTTCGCGATTGCCAAGATCCTTTGTTTCACACGGATGAGTTCTTGTTTGAGCGATATCGATTCAGCCGACAAGGACTCATTTATTTGCAAGACCTTCTCGGGCCGTACATTGCAAATATCACACGTCGCAGCAAGCTTTATGCTTTATTATGAGCTTATGCTGCTGTATGTGAATATGTAACGCTATGTTTTAGGAAATGTCTTATCTGTTGTGCCTGTGCTTTTTATGTTTCACTGTGGGAGAGTGGGAAACGTCATATCGATTCCTTTTTATGTCTTGACATGTGAAGAAATTGACAATAAAGCTACTTGAAACTTTAACTGTGCTTCAGACTCTGTATAGCCTTGAGTTTTTTTGCGTCAGGTATAGGCTACATTTTTATACAGTATGGGCGATGCAGAAAACATTGGCAAAGCCGCAGCATGCGTTGCTGTAAGAAAAGTGTACTTGGCGCTTAACCAGCTGATGAATCAATTCATCATATTCCCTGGCCATGTCCCAGTCAATGAAATCAAAGAGGGATTTACACATAGGCCTACATGCATATACACATATATAGTACATGATATAAGCGCAGTAGCCTACATATATCCTCATAAGTGTCTATGAATTCGTATCAATTAGATACTCTTTGGCCTTGTTTTTAATCTAGCCCACTTATTCTGAAAGAGTTGAGATCATTATTTTCGCTAGCAAGATCTCATTCGATTATTAATTTCCATTAAGCCTACTGCCAGCAGGCACATTTAAAGAAATGTTATCTGATTGATTGGTGTAATGAGGCACTTAAGATGAGCTTATACATTTCCCCAAAACTTTCGCATTTAGCTTATCGGCAATTTTTTGCCAAGCTGCTTGTCTTGCTCTGGCAGCGGTGGCGGTGTTTGACTTAGCCATGATAATATGTTCATTGTCTTCATAGAGACTCATTATAATAGTTTGCGCGGATGGCGAGATAGCCTATCACCGCTCTCTCTTTCGTCTTTTCCGCCATCATACCGTTAGAAAATCACGGTTTTGGTTATCGACCTTTCCTGCCTTTTGAAGTAGGACGTGCACGTGCAATTTCTCTGATAAGTTTAGCCTGATTGAAATTAACCACATGATTTGGATGCGGATCAGCCGTTGACGAACCGATATTTGCTGTTCTCACTCATCTCGCTAATGTTAACGGGCTAAAGGGACAATTGATTAACTTAGCTTCAACCCTTACGACGAACGGGGCCCTGTTTTGTTAGTCAAACGGCGACAGAACATGTTTGGCACTACCCTTACTTAAATCAAAAGTCTTTTAATAGGTGAAACTATCTGACTAGTGACTACTAACCTGAACTCCATTGCCACAGCCTAAACTTTGTCCATCTATTCATAAAAATAATTAATTTAAGCCTAAACCGTACAACGGAACGTTAAATTGAATTCAACCAACGCAATCGCTACCAAGACGAACACAGTCTAGTACTGTACTGTAGTAGTACAATTTACCGGGGCAGCTTCTCCACACAGGGCTACATCGCATTTTGCGTTGTTACTGACAATGATCGCTACCAGTGAGCTTTTTATGAATGAGCGATTTTCTACTAAATATTTTCCCCAATTTCCCCAGAAATTGTACTCTCTCTAGTTCTTTATGTAAAACCTTTGAATGGGTGACACTTAGGGTGCTTTCACACCTGACATGTTTGGTCCGTTTCAATCGGACCATGGTTCGTTTTCTCTGAAAGTCCGGCTCGTTTGGAGAAGTGAGAACACGCATTCGAACTCTGGTGCGGACCAAACAACCGAACTATGGTCCCCCTAAAAAGACGGGACTCGGTCCGGTTCCAAGTGAACCATGGTTTGGTTCGCTTTAGGTCTGAACGTAATTGGACTTAATATTGACCTATTCCAGGAAGCAAACCAAAATGTAGTCCATTGTGGGTTGAAAAAGGAATTGACACTTGTATTGGCGGAGACAGCCGTGCCACTCATTAGTTGAGGGAAAACGTGGGGGAATGATGAAGTGAAGGCTCTTCGGCAAATATGGGCTGATGATATTGCAGAGATACTTGGAGACACATAAGAGTAGCGAGGTATTTCAATTATTTAGTGACATACTGAAATAAAGAGTCATCATTGCACAGTGGACCAATGTTGGTTGAATGTTAAAAAACGAACTAAAAGTGCGTGATGTTCTATGGAAAAGTCGGACGGAAAAGTCGGACAAAAAAAAAATAATTCCCATGTTTTGATAACCTGGATTTAATCCTGAGTAAAAGACCATTGAGCAACCCAAAAACCGTGTCTTGCAACACCAACTCATAACAATTAAAGATAGTATTGTAATCGCAATACGCTGCTGTTGCTCCATTGTTGTTCATGACAAGGAAGTGATTTTCCCTCACACATTTTCTGTCCAATAGATTAACAACCTGTACAACCGCATGTCATTGTTTTTTTCAAACGTCATTGTTTTTTTTACACACGTTGGTTCGCTTAAAACAGGACCGTGTGAACACTAACCGGACATAATTAAAAATGCAACAAAGTAGCAACTCATCCACTGATTCGGACCAAGCAAACGGACTAATGGGTGTGAAAGCACCCTTAGGGTAATTTTACACCTAACCTGTTTGGTCTGTTTCAATCGGACCATGGTCCATTTTCTCTGTAAGTCCGGTTTGTTTGGAGAGGTGAGAACACGCATTCGTACTCTGGTGCGGACCAAAGAACTTAACCATGGTCCTCCTAAAAAGACGGGACCGAACCATGGTTCGGTTTGCTTTAGGTGTGAACGTAATCAGACTTAATATATGACTTATTATAGGAAGCAAACCAAAATGTAATGCATTCTGGGATGAAGAAGGATGTTGACACTTGGCAGAGACAGATGCTCATTAGCAGCAAAATGAGTCGAGGGAAAACATGGGAAATGATTAAGTGAAGGCTCTTCTGCAAATTTGGGCTGATGATCATATTGCAGAGATGCTTGTGGAATAGCGAGGTATTCAAATTCTTCAGTGATAAACTGAAATAGTAGTTGAGCGCACGGTGGACCAAATGTCGATTAACACAGGACCGTGTGAACACTAACCGGACCTAATGAAAAATGCAACAAAGTAGCAACTCGGGGGAACAGGGGGAATGTCCCTGTACTTACTGTAAGTCGCTCTGGATAAGAGCGTCTGCTAAATGACTAAATGTAATGTAACTCATCACTGATTCGGACCAAGCAAAAGGACTAATAGGTGTGAAAGCACCCTTAAAGACACATTTACATTTTAGTCATTTAGCAGACGCTCTTATCCAGAGCGACTTACAGTAAGTACAGGGACATTCCCCCCGAGGCAAGTAGGGTGAAGTGCCTTGCCCAAGGACACAACATCATTTGGCACGGCGGGGAATCGAACTGGCAACCTTCAGATTACTAGCCCGATTCCCTAACCGCTCAGCCACCTGATTCCCTCACACATACACTACAATCAATGAAGATATTCCATAGCCCCATCTAATGGTAGAAAATGGTAATGAATGACAAAAAAAATACGCTAAACAGGGCTGAAAAGAGCGTCACAACCGAATAGGTATTGATTTTTATACAGAAAGTCAAAAGAATAGGTTGCGTATCACTGAATGGTGTCTGGTACATACAGCGACTTCCAACAGAACACTTATTTACCTGGGGTAGTTTTCAGCCCACTGATGTTAAACATGTAGATGTTGTCATCAGTGCAATTGGCAAACAGGTTGGCTCCACTGGAGTCTAATACAAGTCCTGAATAACCTGAACCACAAACAACACAAGTTATAACTATTTTCTTGTGAACTGCAACACATTCCACCCTCTCTTGAAATCCCATTTGAGGTTAGAGAACATACCTAGCTTCCGTGTGCTGGCTCCTGGGTAAGGGTATGCTAGGAGCGGTGTAGGATCCTGGAGGTGTGCGGTGTAGTTTTTTCGAAGGTCCCACATTTTGATAATTCTGGTGAGGGAAATGTATTAATTTTGCAATTATTATTGTGTATACATTTGTACCTATCAATATGGGAGACAAAGACCTATGGCTTACCCATCAACAGCTCCTGTGGAGATGAGGGTGTGTTCATCACGAAACAGAACAACAGTGACGCTCTGTTGGGAATCCTGTAGGAGGAGCAAGCAAAATATATATATATTTGTGCTGTCAAACGATTAAAATATTTAATCGCGATTAATCGCATTAATGTCATAGTTAACTCGCGATTAATCGCTCATTTTTATCTATTCTAAATGTCCCGTGATTTCTTTTTGTCCCATTCTTTTTTCTCATTTTAATGCTCTTATCAACATGGAAAAGTGGATCGGATTGCTTAGTGCAAATGTTTTTTGTTTTTTTTATTGAAAACAACATTGCAATCGCCTGGCTTTGACGAGGGAGCGGAGAATTTGCATCAGCTGTGTGCTTGGCCATCAAGTGGTATTTCAGACTGGATGTGCTGCGTTGATAGCTCAGTTCACAACGACAAAACACACAGATCACTTTGGTCTTGTCAATGGAACCATTTGGCAACTTTTGAAAAGTAAACTTTCCATTCAGAATCTTATTGGCATCAATTTCGCCGTCTCACGCTCGCCATCCACTCAAAATGTAACGTTAGCCTACTACTCTTTAGCCAGCTCGCAAGCACAAACAAGTGTGTGCGGCGTGCCTGTTGTTTTGTTTCCGGTCTAGCTAGATCCGGTGTGGTGTTGTAGTTTTTCTAACGTCAGTAGTTGTTGCAACAGCATGTGAAAAAAACTACAAAGTTTGCTAGGCCAAAAAGAACGTTAATCTTGCGCTAAAAAAATTGATGCCGTTAAAATGGGTTTGCGTTAACGTTGTTAATAACGTGTTTAACTGACGTCCCCACTCAGTCGACTAGTTGATTTTCTGGTCGATATGCTCTTGGTCGATTAAGATTTTTTTAGTCGAGCTGCCGTATGGCAGTGTAAGATCTGATTCCCACTTGTGTCATCATTGCTGAATTAACGAAATGTTCTACAGAAATTGTAGATTATATTATTTAAGACAAATAAAGCAAATTTAAAAGAAAAGGTGTTACTGTTTTCCCTTTCCTTAATCTGCGCTTTGTTTTGGTTTGGTAATTTGCACACGGCACAAGCATAATTGGCTGCCGAACTACAAACTCTGCCATAGCCTACTTTGTCTGTGTTATTAGTCAAAATGGCTAAGAAATCTGTGGTATGGCAGCATTTCATTAAAGTACATTTACAAAGTACCGGGTGACTCGAAAAACGTTGAATGCAAACTCTGCAAACAACGGTTTATTTTTTATAGTTCGACGTCGAATATGATGTAGCCTACCACCAGAAAAACGTAAGTTGACCTAGCCCTACTTCGCTAATGCTAACGCGCTGGGTTGAAAAATGAATATGCCTATTATAAAAATCACATCCAAATCGAATGACATTATCTTCTCCGGCCAAGACAACAAAATCTTTCTCTGTTGCATCGTTCCCCACTCAACTTCTACGTAAGTTCGCATGCTGCAAGTTTTCAGGCAGTGATAAGCGCGCTCTGATGATTTGCATGTTAAACAAACAATATTTTTTAATTTGTAGTACATTGTAAGAGATACTAAATACCATCTGCATTCGGTTACAACAGGACTGGTGGTACGAGTCTTATTATTAGTAGGCTATCTGAATCTGCAAAATGTTTGTAAACTTTTTTTGGTGTGAAAAAAAAGCGTTTCAAATTTCGATTAGTCGATTTTCAGACGTTTTAGTCGAGTCTTGTTCGACCAAAGAAAATCTTAATCAGGGACAGCCCTAATATATATATATATATATATATATATAACAATCTTTGCCGTCTAGCCAGTTCCTAAGGATGTGACCCGAGTATAAAACGAACAGTCAAATCTGGCCGTGTTCAGGTCACTCACCACAGAAGGAGCTCTGCCACGCTGGCCAGGCCGTCTTTTCTTCATCTTAGAAGGGGTATGTGTGTCCATCTTGTTGTGGGCCCCACTGATCTGCTTTACCTGCCTGTAGAAACCATCTGGTGGGGAAAAAAACAGTATGCAATCACTTGAAAAACGGAATTAGGGCAAAACGTCTAAAACATTTTGGATGTCGTTGGCCATACCTTTTTTGCTGCACCTGGTGTCCCAGATCATAATATTTCCATCTCTGCCACCAGTGCAGAACACAGCTATAGAAAGGGAAGAAGACAAATACAACTGTTGTGATGGAGACATGGTCATAGAAAATTGGTATTCTTACTAACAAGAGACCAGACACATTACATTTACATATTTAGCAGACGCTTTTATCCTAAGCGACTTCCAAGAGAGTTTTACAAAAGTGGGTAGGTCACTGATCATAACAACGAGATATCCCCAAACATTGCGGGTAGCCAAACATGATGCATACATTGTGAAAACCAAATAAGTCCCAAATTGAAGAACAATAAGAGCATGTAGTTAGACAAGTTACAATTAAACAGCAAGAACCTCAAAAGACACATTCTACACCAGTATGGAACGTACATTTCTCCTGCTGTGTGAAAGAGACCGACTTGAGGCTGCACTGGTGCCCCTTGAAGCTGCCAAGGAGGTTCTGTGATTTCACATCCCACAGCTTGGCCAGCTGATCACCTGAAGCAGTAACCTGGAGGTGACACGACAGTTTCTTTACCTCATGGACTCTCACATGCTCACTCTGACTGTATATTTATTCTCTGACTGTATATTTATTCTTCTGACTGTATATTTATTAGGGATGTAACAATATATCGTGGAACAATATATCGCAATACAAAAACTGTACAATATGTATCGTAGAGTTATGGCAATATTTTTACAATATGACGTCCGTTTGATGCTATTGGTTGAGCTACCAGCACGCGACCTACTCTGCGTGTCATGCGTGCATTCACAGAAATCACTTGAACTGAATTCACTAAATTGTATGTACAACAAAGAAAATTATTGAAAATGTTTAATGTGGAAATACATCTGTTAATCAAATGTTTTTTATTAAAAATGCTGTTCAAAATATTGTGATACATATTGTATCGTACACCCAGTATCGTAATATGTATCGAATCGTGAGCTGAGTGTATCGTTACACCCCAAATATTTATTCTCTCTTTTTTGTATATTTTTCTTTTATTGTAATTATATGGAAGGAGGACATTGCACTATAAGAATTTCATTGTACCGACTAACTTTGTTAACCCGTATACGTGACAATAAATATCTTGAATCTTGAATCATTTGAGTTGACCAAAGGAGAAAATCTGCTCACCAGGCTAGTTTCTCCAGGCACCCAGGCAATGTCAAAGACAGCATTCTCATGCGCCATCCACTCTGAGGAATATGAAATTCAGTTAGTCATTACACAAATTTATTTGAAGAAACTAATGCTGATACCCAGTGCAGAAGGGCCTATATGTGGAAGACCGGCCGACATTACCTTTGAGAACTGGACTTTTCCGGTTTTCTGTGTTATACAGCCTCACTATTCCCTCTTCATTGGCCACAGCCAGAACACCCTGCATCCCTCTGGCTAAAGACGGCCAAAACGTGACACAGTTAACATAAACAAATATAAGAAAGTGAATGTATGTACATTGACTCTACAACGGTATTATACCAGTCGAGAAGGCACATCCAAACGGCGGCACTGCTTCCCCCAAATTCCCATTGGAGATGTGCTCATCGTGCTGGGAACACTGGAAGCAGTCCAGAAGCGATGTCAAGTGGAATCCAGGGCATGAATCTAATCGGAACGACCAGAGAATTTCTTGGGTAAAATTACATGTAAATAAACCTACTAGTTCTCAACCTAGGCTAGTTATCACTCCTCCCCCTGCCCAAACCAACTAGCATGTATACATTTAGCGATATAGTTGAGCGTTGTAAAACATGTATGATCATGATTTCAATTGGTGATCTTTATACATTCGACTCTATCATATCGCTACCATTTCACTCGACCTCAAATTTACAATGGCATCCACTCGCTAGCTGGCTAATTTGACTACAAGTCTGACCGTGTACATTAGCATTAGTTGATCATTTAACATAAGTCTTACCATTGCGCCTTCGTTTACTAACTCCTCTGTCTACTATTGAGCGAAACAGCATTTTAACGGGTCCAGCAAAAACGTCTCGATTTACCGATTTGTATTATGTTGATCTATGATTGTCTTGGTGGTCGCCTTCTTGCATCCCTTTCCCGCGAACTGAATGAACATGAACAGTAAACCCGAATACCCCGCTAAACTTGCGTCACGCTATAGGATTGGTTGGGAAGTAACACTTCCGGTCTTGTCACTTCCGGAATATAGTCTAGTTGCCCACCGAGAACCGCTAACCTTATGTTCAACTGTTCCCTGTGCACGACGTTTTACTAGGTAGTTTAATGTCAATGATAGCGTAAAACATGTCGCTTTCTACTGCACGATCCTTTCTGTCAGAGGCTGGCTATGGGGAACAAGAACTAGATGCCAATTCTGCTCTCATGGAGTTGGACAAAGGTGTGTACACAGTTAGCTTGCTAGCTTGTTGGCACTCATACTGCTATAGTAAAGTATACTGGCTACGTCTGTATAATAGATTGTCCACATTGTTATTTAGTTACGCCGTAGCTAGCAAGTAGCAGCCCAGTGGAGTAGGTTGGTATTACTAAACTCGGTTTTACGTATCAGTTCTTTACTCTTGGATATGTTTTAATTTGTCTCATTTTCTAGGATTGAGGTCGGGGAAGCTTGGGGAGCAATGCGAGGCCGTGGTGCTATTCCCCAAACTCTTTCAGAAGTATCCTTTCCCCATCCTCATCAACTCTGCATTTTTAAAACTGGCAGACATTTTCAGGCTGGGGTACATATGACGTTATTTAACAATTCATGGTATTTGTTCCTCATACATGTATATTCAATAAAATCTACACAAGGCAAGTAATAATCTCTTTATACTCTTTCAGGAACAACTTCCTGCGTCTGTGTGTGTTGAAGGTTACTCAACAGAGTGAGAAGCATCTTGAGAAGATTCTCAACGTGGATGAGTTTGTCAAAAGAGTCTTCTCTGTCATCCACAGCAATGACCCAGTGGCCAGAGCCATCACTCTGAGGTACCACAGCACGTCTGTTTCTCTTCCACTCTTTCTTATCTGCCTCATCCTCTAAACATTAAATATAATATTATATAAAATAATTACATTATATACCTTTTGTGTTTTTCTGTTTTATGTAATTTATTTAGGATGCTTGGTAGTTTGGCTTCCATCATCCCTGAAAGGAAGAATGCCCACCACAGTATCCGTCAAAGTTTGGACTCTCATGACAATGTGGAAGTAGAGGCAGCCATCTTTGCTGCTGCCAGCTTCTCTGCACAGTCAAAGTAAGGAGTTCTCAGAAAGGAGCATGTGGGACAGTATATTTTGACATCTGTTTAACACCCCCAAAAAATACAGATGTCTGAAATTGCTCTTATACCTTATTCTCAATATCAGAGACTTTGCAGCTGGAATTTGCAACAAGATCAGTGAGATGATTCAAGGTAAAGTGAAGCGGTGACGTGTTCTAAGCATCATCTCACTCAACCAAAGCCCTCATATACAAGGCTTCAATATCTATCTGCCAAATGGTTACTTACAAAATAATTTGATGTTGCCCAGACATAATTTTATTGGAGAGGAGCAAATTAATAATTTGTCAGTTATCTTCTGAGGCTGATTTGGTCTAAGTGTGTAACACCGTGTCCTAACTGGATGCGAGCTTCCGACTATTTCGTCTCATCGGACGCTCTCTGTCACCCTGTCCCCCCTCAGGCCTGGACACCCCGGTAGACCTGAAGCTGAAGCTGATCCCCATGCTGCAGCACATGCACCACGACGCCAGCCTGGCCTCCAGCAGCCGCCAGCTACTACAGCAGCTGCTCACCTCCTACCCCTCCACACCCCTGGTCATTGTCAGCCTACACACCTTCACACAACTGGCTGCCTCCTCTCTGGTTGACATCCCCAAACAGGTACCGCCCGTTTTGTGCCCGCCATTGTACACTCGCTCCATGGCAACATTAGAAATAAATGCCTCTAGTGTCACATTTTTGTTCACTCAATAAAAGGTGATTTTATTTGATGAATTGTTTTTGTCCTTTAGTTGGAGCTGCTTCTTCAGTACCTGAAGGAGGACCCCAGGAAGGCTGTCAGGAGACTGGCCATCCAGGACCTGAAGCTCCTGGCTAAGAAGGCTCCCCATCTCTGGACCCGGCAAAACACCCAAGTCAGCACACAGCTGCCGACACCACTCTCATTCAATGTGTCAGCAGACCCATACGTCTAACAGGAAGTTGTATCCCCTGTGTTTGCAGACTTTGTGTGAGTGTGCCCTGAGTATCCCCTACAACAGCCTCAAGTTGGGCATGCTGTCTGTGCTCTCAACGCTCTCTGGAACCATCGCCATCACACAATACTTCAACTCTGGAACGGGTGAGATACAGAATTAGTTTGAAGATTGTTATTTTATTGTTAAAGGGTTTCCATATTGATCTGATTATATTTCAGAAGAATTGGTTACCAGTTGTACTGATCTGATAGTAAAAAAAATAAATAAAAAAAATCCACAAATCCACCTATTGCTTAAAAGCATATAAGTTTTGTGAGAGAAAGTTGGGAACACTGTTAAGGGATGTAGACAACAAGGTTGAAAGTGTTTGTGTCCTGTTTCTCAGGAGGTTCTTCTGCCTCTCCCCGGCTCACTGACCTGGTTAAGCTGGCCGAGGAATGTTGTTACCACAGCAACCTGGCAGTGGCCGTTCATGGAGTCACTGTGCTTGCCAACATCTCCATTTCCTGTCCGGAGAAAGGTGTTGTAAACAGTGGGATGAGCTGTCGCCCTTAGTTATACTTCAGAAATGCCAGACCTCCCCAGGCTCTGGATCATAGTTCTTCTTATCTGCCAAGTTAATGACAAGCACATGCATGCTATATTCTCGCATTTCTTCCTATTATCACATTTCTTAGCTGCTCGGCTAGTCTAATTTCCTAGTCTGCTACTGTGTTGATTGCCAGTGAGTATGCTACTGAATCTGAGTCCTTGTTGCCATCGTCAGACATGGTTCAGCTGGAGCAGGACACAGTGATGGGGGTCGAGTCCCTGCTGTTGCTCTGCAGTCAGGACGACTCCCCCAGCGCTCAGGCCACACTTAAGGTCTCTCTGACTTTCTACTCTTCCCTTGAAACAAACATTCTTTCTTTTTTATTTGATAGATATCCATCTCTCATATTCACTCCTTCATTCGTCTTTGCAGACGGCCCTCACCTCCTTGGTTCGGCTTCTGAAAAGTCGACCTCACCTCAGCCAAGCTGTGGTGGAGTTCCTGCTGAGTCAGCTGCACTCCGCTCACGCCTGCTCCCGCGTTGTCATGTGCCACGCTCTGGCTGCCATTGCCACTCACCTGCCTGTCCTGGGAGAGGCCATGCTGGGAGACCTGGTGGACCTGTACACAGTAGCCAGCCAGTCGTCCGCCGACAAACAGCAGGAACTCCTGGTTAGAGGCATTTTTGTCCGAATGACTATACCATTCTATACGCTGTACTTAAAGCGTAACAATGCCTGCTCTTCCCGGGGTCGTTGGCAGGTTTCCTTGGCGACGGTGGTGTTCGTGGCCGGCCAGGCGTCCCTGTCGGCCGAGGTGAAGATCCTGATCAAGCAGCAGCTGGAGGACGTGGCCAACGGCTGGACGGTTTACCGCATCGCACGACAGGCCTCGCGCATGGTGAGGCCTCATAGCTGTGGCTGCTAGGCTGTGTATAGTCATGTCAGAGGAGATGGAACAGTCATCTCACATGTTTTTGATCACATCCAGCTTTGTTGCACTGTGTCCAGTAACACACTGTTCTTTTGTGTAAGCCACTGTAATGTTACAAACTGTGCACCTTTAGTCCTGGATATTAATAACCTCCAGCCTTCACACTTTCCTGGATGACTTCACATGTCGTCAACTACTGTAGCATTTACCAGTTCAGCATAAATGCTGCACCTCTGTCTGTTCTCATCACTGTTTCTTCCTCATACCTTTTTCCTGATCTTTTTTATATGTCCATAATCAAATCGCCAATGGTGATTCAACAAAGTTGTGTGCTCCGTGTCTCCAGGGCTGTCACGAGTTCTCCAGCGAGCTGTACCAGAGCCTGCGCACACGTGTGGCCTCCGAGCACTTCTACTTCTGGCTCAACAGTCTGAAAGAGTTCTCTCAGGCCGAGCAGTGTCTGAGCGGTCTGAAGGATGGAGACTACAGCGCTGCCATGACGGCCATTGCCGAGGCGCTGCGCTCTTACCAGAAGGGCATCGCCTCTCTCACGGTCAGCCTCTGGTCAGGGTTGTCGGACTTCCAGCTACAGAACATGTACCTCTGAGTTTCCCCAGCAGTGAATTACATGTTCAGTCAAGCAGTGGGAGCATGTCAATGAGGTCTGTCGTGTCATGGTTGCCCTGTGTCCTCCTCCAGGCAGCCAGCACCCCCCTCAGCCCGCTGGCGTTCCAGTGTGACTTTGTGAAGCTGCGTATCGACACCCTGCAGGCTCTGTCCCAGCTCATCTGCACCTGCAACAGCCTGAAGACCAGCCCTCCGCCCGCCATTGCCACCACCGTAGCCTTTACCTCGGGCAACGAGCTGCAGCGCTGCGGACGCATCTCCCAGCAGGTACACACACACACACACAGCCAGGGGTAAGTTGCTGGACAATAAACAGGAGAGGGTGTCTATAGCTGAATAGTAGACCACCATTCCAGTGTATCCTAATGTATCCATCTAGTCATCAACATTGCATCGTCATTTGATTAGGAATATGCTGAGTCCGATGCCATCTAGACGTCTCAACTACCAATAGCAACATATCATACTTTCCTCAACTTCTTCTTTTCTCCACCAGATGCGAGTGTCCATGGACGAGTTCAGGGGCCTTGCAGCTCGCTATGCTGATCTGTACCAATCTTCCTTTGATGCCGACTATGCCACCCTCCGTAATGTGGAACTGTATCCTTAAAGCACATGTCAATCTCAAGGTCATTTTATGTGGCCCGCGGGAGCTTAGATGGTGTATTGAAATAATTCTACGCTGCTTTACAGCATGCATTGACCATAAACTACATCTCTCACAATGCATTTCGATTATGTTATGGCAAAGTGACGACATCCCGCCTCTAGAAAGCCGTGTACACATCAGTGTTTAACGCAAAGTTCCAAGTTTAGCACCGAAGTTGAGCACAGAGTACTCCAATGGAGCTGGTTCTGGAAACGTACCCCATGCGCATTTTCAGCCAAGGTCCTTGGACCTTGATACCAACCCAAGTTGGTATCGATCTCGAACTTGGTTAGATACTCAGCCAAGCTAGATGCATGTTTCTGCTTTCCCTGTACAATTTGGAGCCAGAAAAGATACAGAAATCACCTTCACTAGACAAGGTTTTTCCAATTGGAAAACGGCAATGTTTATTTTACATTAAGCTCAAAAGGCTATTTTTCTGTGTGCCCTCGCATTAACTGTGGATGTCCCTATCTAGCATCACATCGAACCTAGAGTACGTCCTAGGTTTGGGATAATCCCCGAATGTTTACAACGCCTGGCTCCGCGCCTGACTAACACTCGGATTGATAGCCTAAGTCTCAAAAATGGTATCAATATAAAAAATTATACGATCCCTTTCCGTAAATGTTCACTGCACCCCCAGTCAAAGCAGGCTGCATCCGGCCCTGGATGGAAGGCATTTTCAAGAAAGATGGGAAAGCGAATACATGTCGGTATCTCTGGTATCTCCGTCGGCATTTTGACACTTAACACAGAGATAAATATGCCAAATTTATCCTCCAAGAAAAACGGTAGATTGTCCAAGAATTAAATGGCGGACTGCAATCGCAGCGGAATATGTTCACAAAAGCTACAGCTAAAAACAATGTTTTTACATTGTTACATTGTAGTTACAATTGGCCCTTTGAGGGCAACCATAATGCTGATGTGGCCCTCGGTGAAAATGAGTTTTACACCCCTGCCTTAAAGGATGGGGAGAACAAGCCACACGTTGTGTACATGATTCAACCAAACATGTCAAGACATTTTAATCCAGCCCTCTTCTCTTAACATGTTATTACTTTCATAAAGCTCTTCTTTCAATTGTCTTTAACTCTGGCTCAGCCAGCAGCAGAGCTGTTTGCTCGTCTCCCACGTGATCGAGGCTCTGATTCTGGATCCTCAGGCTGCCAGGTGAGAGCTGAGGAGATCGCCATCAACCAGCCGACCTCCAACTACCTTACCCTACACCCAAGCGATACAGGGATCACTAAATATTGAATACATTCTGATTCGGCAAATATTGTTTTTAATGTTTTGCTTTGCTGGTTCAGAAATATATATATATATATATATCACATGTCAGCAACTCAATGCATTTAGGCATGTAGACATGGTCAAGACAACTTTTTGAAGTTCAAACCGAGCATCAGAATGGTAAAGAAAGGGGATTTAAGTGACTGAACGTGGCATGGTTGTTGGTGCCGGACAGGCTGGTCTGAGTATTTCAGACTGCTGATCTACTGTGATTTTCATGCACAACCATCTCTAGGGTTTACAGAGAATGGTCCGAAAAAGAGAAAATATCCATTGAGCGGCAGTTGTGTGGACAAAAATACCTTGTTGATGTCAGAGATCAGAGGAGAATGGGCAGACTTGTTCAAGATAATAGAAAGGCAACAGTAACTCAAATAACCACTCGTTAAAACCAAGGTATCCAGAATACCATCTCTGAACGCACAACACTTGAAGCAGATGGGCTTCAGCAGCAGAAGACCAGACTGATTTCAGCTATGACATTCAGATGGTAGGGTCAGAATTTGGCATAAAAAACATGAAAGCATGGATCCATCCTGCCTTGTATCAACGGTTCAGGCTGGTAGAGATGGTGTAATGGTGTGGGGGATATTTTCTTGGCACACTATGGGCCCCTTTGTACCAATTGAGCATCGTTTAAACCCAACAGCCTACCTGAGTATTGTTGCTGACCATGTCCATCCCTTTATGACCACAGTGTACCCATCTTCTGATGGCTACTTCCAGCAGGATAATGCACCATGTCACAAAGATAAAATCATCTCAAACTGGTTTGTTGAACATGACAATGGCCTCCACAGTCACCAGATCTCAATCCAATAGAGCACATTGGGATGTGGTGGACCTCGTGCTGTCAGTTTAACGCGTTATTAACGGCGTTAACGCAAACCCATTTTAACGGTGTCAATTTTTTTAAATCGCAAGATTAAAGTTCGTTTTGGCCTAGAAAACTTTGTAGTTCTTTTTCACATGCTGTTGCAACAACTACTGACGTTAGAGAAACTACAACACCACACCGGATCTAGCTAGACCGGAAACAAAGCAACAGGCACGCCGCACAAACTTGTTTGGGCTTGCGAGCCTGCTAAGGAGTAGTAGGCTAACGTTACGTTTTGAGTGGATGGCGAGCGCGAGACGCTGAAATGAATGCCAATAAGATTCTGAATGGAAAGTTTACTTTTCAAAAGTTGCCAAATGGTTCCATTGACAAGACCAAAGTGATCTGTGTGTTTTGTCGTTGTGAACTGAGCTATCATCGCAGCACGTCCAGTCTGAAATACCACTTGATGGCCAAGCACACAGCTGATGCGAATTCTCCGCCCCCTCGTCAAAGCCAGGCGATTGCAATGTTGTTTTCAATTTAAAAAAAACATTTGCACCAAGCAATCCGATCCACTTTTCCATGTTGATAAGAGAAATAAAATGAGAAAAAATAATGGAACAAAAAGAAATCAAGGGCCATTTAGAATAGATAAAAATGTGCGATTAATTGCGAGTTAACTATGACATTAATGCGATTAAATATTTTAATCGTTTGACAGCACTAGGTGGAACGGGAGATTCGCATCATGGATGTGCAGCCGACAAAAATGCAGCAACTGCGTGATGCTATCATGTCAATATGGACCAAAATCTCTAAGGAATGTTTCCAACACCTTTTTGAAAGTATGCCACAAAGAATTAAGGCAGTTCTGAAGGCAAAAGGGGGTCCAACCCGGTATTAGCGAGGTGTACCTAATAAAGTGGCCAGTGAGTGCATGTATACAGTGTTAATAGACATTGGAAGATCAGTGTGGAGGACTGATGTCTTCCTTTTCCTGACCGTCAGTTTTCAGGAGTACGGCACCCTGGGTTCGGTGCAGACGGAGAGCGAGTACGAGAGGAGGATGATGTCAGTCTTCAATCACGTCTTGGAGGAAGTGGAGAGCCTCAGCAAGAAGCACCCTCCTGTTTCCTACCAGGTGAGCTCGCAATTCGCTTCTGCCGTTTCCAGGTAAAAAAACAAGTGTCAACGGTAAACGTGATACCTACTCTGTATTGGTAAAGGCTCTGGTGTACAACAAAAATACTTGTTTTGCTTTTTTGACTTTTTCTAGCATACTGGCTGTCTGTGTGATGCAGTCATAGCTCTCCTCAAGGTCCCAATGTCCTTCCAGAGGTACTTCTTCCAAAAGCTACAGTCAACCAGTATTAAGGTGAGCATACAGACAGTAGTGATAATCTCTGCTCTACAAACCCTGAAACACTGTTCATTTCAATGTTACTTTCTCCTTTTTTGATCCAAACTTTTCCATGCTGCTTGGTTGTTTTCCAGCTCGCACTTTCTCCATCCCCTCGAACACCGACCGAACCGATCCCGGTCCAAAATAATCATCAGCTGACTCTGAAGGTGGAGGGCGTGGTGCAGCATGGCTCCACCCCTGGGATGTTCCGGAAGATCCAGTCAGTCTGCCTCAACGTCAGCTCCACTCTGCAGAGCAAGACTGGGCCCGACTACAAGGTCAGTACCCAGATATGAAGTTACCAAACATACTCCCTTCTCTATATCTATAAACGCATGTGCCTGTATGCTGTGTTATAACCAATGGCTTAATCTCTCCCATTCAGATTCCTCTGGACAGTAAAACCAATGAGATTGAGCAACGGGTAGAGCCCCATAATGACTACTTCAGCACCCAGTTCCTGCTCAACTTCTCCATCCTGGGCAGTCACACAGTCAATGTGGAGGCCTCAGTGGTGGATGAGAGTGGCATTGAGTGGAAATCTGGGCCCAAGACCACTGTGTCTGTCAAATCCCTGGAGGATCCTTACTCACAGCAGCTCCGCCACCTGCAGCAGCAGGCTGGGCCCCAGCCAGCCCCGCAGAGAAGCGTGTACACTCGCTTCCAGTAATTCACCAGCACTGTACATAGTCCCCCTAGGACCTTGGTAGTATTGTTAAAGCCTGTTTAGACTTCACATTATTTGTGTGCATTTTGCCAGTACAGTCAGAATCCCATTTTTGATATTCACATTGATTAAAAGACCACGTTTAATTATTGTCTGTGTTTCGTGTGTTGTTTAGCAACGGGCTAACAGAATACACTTCAAACTTGGAAGGCAGGTATATCTCAAAAATATATGTGTGAAATGAGTTCCTGAAAGCATGTGCAAAGCGCTAAAACTTTGTCACACTGAAATGTGGAGTTAAACCGAAGAACAGTTTCTCTTCCGTTTTCAGATCAGGTTTTAATGGGCGGAGCCAAAAAATGCCCTATCTACGTCATTTCGCCCTATCTACGTCAGATCACTGAATGGCTCCTCCTGCTGTACTGTTATTGTAGCCTACATCAGCTAGCTAGCTAGCTTCAGGATGTCTCCCACCAGCCGCAACTGCATCTTCCCTGGATGCAAGAACTCCAGCTGCGCTGCAACGCCATTTAAGTTCCCTATTGATAATGAAAGGAAAAATAGGTGGATAGATTTTGTGAAGAGCCACGCTCATGGAAAGCTTCGGATAAACTCCAACAGCCGCCTCTGCACTGACCATTTCACGGCGGACAGTTTTAACATGGACCAGAGACAGACGGGGTTCACCAACACACGGCTTCTCTTGCAGCGCGGAGCCGTACCGAGCATCGCCCCTCCGGCCGTTCATCCTCCGGTCGCACCTGGACCATCCACCGCCGCCAGCAGTTCATCACTCAGTTCTGTGTGCTTGTTATAATTATACTAGATACCTTTTCCAGAGGTATCTCTGCTATGAGTTAGTGCAAACCGCTAAATTGATATTACGCTACTCGGTGTAGAATGATGGTATTTTGGTGAAATGGTAGCTAATGTGTTAGAAGTAGCCTAGTTGGAGAGCTCACTGTCTGCTGTATCTGGTGTCCATTTTTACTGTTACAGCTCAGGGGAACATTTCATTTATATGCATCTGTATGTTTCACTCATTGAACAAATAAATTCTAATTCTATACGGTTTTGTTCGGCTTGACATAGCGTTTAGCCATTATCTGGGTCGGAGGTCGGCACTCGGCAGCGAGGGGCGGAGCTTCAGCTCCTTCAGGCGACACGCCCCCCCAGTCTCAAGCAGAGAAGACTGCAGATTTTTCACGATTTCAAAGCCTAATTTAACATACTTGTCGGTGTTATTTTTTCATTCGAATTTGGATGGGTAGTTAATAACACATTATTCTGTGGTGTGGCTAACTTAAAACTCGTTTCCAGGTCCACTTTACAGGAGCTTTAAACAATGCTACACAGTACTGTGAAACAACAACAGGGGGCAGTCGACCTCATAAAATGAGTTAACAGTAAAGCAATTCTATATTTTGTAAATTTGATAGCCTAATTATTTTTTAACTATAGTCTCCAATTTAAATGATTAAGTACTTTTTCTACTAAAGCATTTTGCTGATGTTTGGTGCTATACATGTATCTGGTAAAAACAGTTTGTGTACTGTGATGCTCTGAACAGCTTTTCTATTCAGAGATGCAGTAACCATTTTTGTTGTATTAGTTATGTATCGTGTGCCTACCACATTTATCTATATCGATGGTTTGTCAGCATATTATCGTAGGGATGAGAAAGATGTTTGTGATGGGATGATCTTCACCGCAGCACAAAGTGATCACAAAAAAGCTTTTGACGCAAGAACGTGCGCGTGCGACCTAGGAACGTTTACTAGATCCTCTCCTCCGTGTTAGTGGGGCTGCGCTCAAGAAGGGTTAGCTGGATGGCTAGCTAAAGATAATCTAACGGATTGTAGCTGTCGCCGGCTGCCTTGGAGCAAAGTACACGTTGGTTATCATCATTGACCTATGATCACTTCATCAAGGACTATTTTGGCATTTGGATAAATACGGTTCTTGATTTGCAACCTAGGTAGCAAACTGATGTTGCATCGATGGAATTATTCCAGTGCGCTGCCATTGATTGAGATGCACCCGGGGACGCCAAACTGGAATACATGGATGGCTAGCTAACGGTCTGCTAGCTAGCTAGCCTTATGACCGGAGCTTGACCGATGAACATTGTGTAGTATGTACTTCATGGCTAGTATGAGTCTCGTAGACAAGATCAGTGTTATAAGATCTTGGCAACATGTTAACTAAATAGCTAGCTAGCTAGCTACATGTGACTTGACATTCATCCATCTTAAGGCAGCTAGCTAGCTAGCTTTCTCTGCTGCCTGGCTGATACTATTACTGTATCAACCGGTATTTCAGAATAGGACTTGGATGGTCAAATTTGGGTAAGTAATATTTGCCAATGAATGGGGCATATTTTTTTCTTTCAATTAGCTAGGCTATCTAGGTTCCATGTATTGGCCTTTAACCTACTCTCCCTTGTAGAGATAACGTAATGTATCTAATCAGAGTTAGCTGAAATAATAGCCCACACATTAGCCAGTTTACCAAAGGTCGAATAGTCGGGCTGAATAAGAATCTTTCGTTTTATCTGAATTTGGCCAATCGCGCATCACATGGCCACGTAAAATCACTAGATAAAGCCGGCGGATCGGGCCGCGCAGACAAGATAGTTCTATTGGGTATCTAGAATAGCGACAAAATAATCGAATGTGTAATTGGCTAATACTCTTAGAGATCTTTCAAAATGAGTATGTGTGTCACATGTTGGCAACTTAAACGGACCAACATTTTTTTTATGAAATACACATGAGAAAATCAGGAGTCAGGTGGCTGAGCAGTTAAGGAATCGGGCTAGTAATCAGATGCTGGTTCGATTCCCTGCTCTGCAAAATGACGTTGTGTCCTTGGGCAAGGCACTTCACCCTACTTGCCTTGGGGAAATGTCCCTGTACTTACTGCAAGTTGCTCTGGGTAAGAGCGTCTGCTAAATGACTAAATGTAAATGTTAATGACCGACCTTGCTGACGTCATTGTTTTGGCCCCGGTGAGCTAGCTACGGTTGTCAGAAACTGTTATCTGGAGCATATAATAAGTAATATGTGTTTAGACATCCAACATGATACATTCAAGCAAATAGTCATAGATCGATAGGTCTAGGTGTAGTCAACCATCTCCCTGGCGCACCGGCGGATGTACTGGTTATCTAAACAAATTACTTCTAGAAACCAGTTTTACTGGGCGCGTATTCTTGACTAATGTTAGCCTATGATAGCTGGGCATATTTTGCGAGGATGCCTGCAAACTGTTAGCTGGCTAGTATCTCACAAAAAGACGGACTTTGAATGAAAGTTTTAGCCACATGTAGCTAGTTAAGCAAGCTAACGTTAATCATTATGTTTGCTTCAACAATTTTAGCCACCTGCTGGCTATCAAATACTGTGTTTTTTATTCAGCTAGATAGCACTTGATTTCTAATAGCTCTAGCTCTAATTATGGGGTGGTCGGTTAGCTACAAGTAGGGGATATGTCCTTAATGTTGTTAATAATCTAATTCAATACCCTATTTTTTTATAGGTGGCAAATTATGATCCGAAGTTTAAATGGATCAGCATTCATGGTTACGATTTAGACGACGTGAAATGCCAAACGGTGTACCAGCCAGGGCGGAGTTTAGCAAAGGGGCCATACAGACAGTGACCAGGTAGTGAGAAGCTTTCACCCATGTTTAAAATGTAGAAAATACTCGTCTAATTGTTTTACTCGTTCCTCCACAGGCAGTGAGCATCAGAATGGCACAGCTTCTAGAAGACGCCCGCAAGCTGGGCTGGATTCTCCTGAAATCGTTGCTTCGCTTCGTTTTTATGTTCATCAACAACTGTGTCGCCATCCCTTCCTATTGCCTCTACCTAATCCTTCTTCAACCTCTCAGAGTAATGGATAGTGGCACTTTCTGGCAAATTGAAGGAATTATGTTCAGATGGATGTTGGCAATGGTGTCGTCCTGGGGCTGGGTTGCCGGTTATACAGGTGAGACAATACCCAAGTTAAACACACATTTTTCATAGTGTAAAAAAAAAAACTCATCTGTGAGTGCAAATTCTGGTGTTAAGCTTCTTGGTCTCTTTATCCCTTTGTTAGGAAAGTTGGCATAATAGCAACGTATGCTACAACACTCTCCCAAGTTAATTCACAAAAACGCATAGTGTTCTCATCATCAGCCAGGCTGATTGAATGTCCAGAAAGCCTGTGGTCGAGGCCAGGTGTTTGGTTGCAGTGAGTGAAGTAAAATGCTTACAAACTGGTGTTGCTGAACATTGAGAGTAACAAGACATGCTGATGAATAATGGAGAGGTATCTGCTTAAAGAGCAACAAGACTTGATTTTATGTAGAAATCCTATATCCTCTGCTTCAATAGAAGTCTGTTAAATACTGCACTAAGTTGGAGGTAGGTAACTGCTGTGACTGTTGGAAGGGGCATGTGTTTAGAAGCAGTGTAGGCTGATGATTTAATCATGAATCATGTGTCTAAACACTGAAGATGGCTTTGCATAGAAGGAGACCATTTTATTGTGTGGTATTTTCAGCCAGTATCACAGATGGAAGGGATCCTTCGCATGTGGAAAGTTCCAAATGTCTTTGCATTTCTAACTTTGTAACTGCTATCTTGAGGCGTGATAACTTCTTTGAGTGTCACATCTCCACTGCTGAAAGATGCTCCCAGTGGGAAGGTCTCTTCAGAGGACACTTGACACAATGAGTCATGTGTTAAGCTGTGCACTGATCAGAGGGCTGTATAGAAATTCTCCAGGAATGTTGACAAAATAGCTAATCAGGTAATGGTTTGACTTCAATCTAGCAGTATAGGTCAAATGTTGACCCGCTGTACTGTTTGAGTAAGACTGCCTAAAAGCTCAGTCCACCACCAGCTCAGTCCCGACAGCCCCATTTCTAGCAGCATCTTACCGGAGACTACCCTGTCCTTCATGGACTTGAAGGTTTTTACAATCTGATTTTCACACGGGTCGCTGTTTAATGTCCTGATGTGGAACATGGCCTCAAGTCCTGTGTCCAAACCTCCTGGCCCCCACCCCAGCCTGCTGGCTGGGACGCTGGAATGGCACGCACCACACTGGGGGGAGACAGCTGCCTCGGACCAGGGGAAGGCAGGATTAAATTGCCATGTCAGGTCCAGTGACTGACTGGTCTCGTGGAAAGATGAAAGATAATGTCTTTAAGTCTGAAGCCTAGCTAGCAAGAATTGTGTTAGACCCCGATCATATTTTCAGATTAGTATTGTGATGTGCACAGTTATTGCTTGATCCATTTCGAGCATAGAAAAAAAGATCAAGATCCCATATCTTGAAATATTGTCTCTTTGTTTTTTATGATTGTAAATTATACTCATCTTTGAGCTGTGGCAATTCCATTTGCTTACATGCCAAGACTCCACCATCTTGCCTGACGGTAACCTGTGACCTGGCTATACCAGTGTTTTATCTCTAGCAGGACAGGGTGATCCAGACCTCATTTGGTCTGTGCTTACTCAAGACTTGGAGGCATTGAAGTCAAATGCAGAAATTGGTAAAATTCCTTAAGTACAATTGTTGTTTTTAGTCCTCAGTGCCTGATTCCGTCTCACAGACACGCTATTCACAGGAAGTCAGTCACAGGAAGTGATGTCATGATTTCTCTCTTTCTCACTTCCAGACTGGCTCAAGGAGGATGGGCACATGCTGGTGTTAATGCTCAGGAGAGGAGGGTGTCTTGCTAAATCACAGCTCCCCTAAAGAGACAGGAGAGAAGGAGGGAGGAGTGTATGGGAGAGGGGCAACCTAAGGTCAGGGGATCACCATTTAGCTGGCCTCTGCTACCGGATTAGAAAGTGTCCTTAAGCCTGGCCGTCCAACTGCTGGGATAACTGTCATCTCTCAGATACAATCTCCCTAATGAATTCTACCTGACAGCCCTCTTGTAGATGCTCTGTCTCTGTGATATCACTTTGTCTTCTCTCTCAACAATGGGATGTGGTGCTGCTCATTCTTTGACATTCATCACCCTCTCCAGGGCTCTGGCACCCTCCCACACTGAAGCAGAGCTGTCATTGCGTTGTAAAGATTGCTCTCATTTCCAATTCTGATGGGGGTTAACTCTCCTGAGACCTATGGAAAAATTGGAGGGCAAAACTGAGCAAGTGAATGACATGTCATTTGTTTCTTATCATCAAGAATCCAGTTTGCACAACGGAGCGTTTGTATGATAGCCTAGCTATAGACTATTTGAATAGATTCGGCTTGCATGCATATATTTACATGCAAAAGCAAGAGTCATGAGAGAATGTTTAATGACATTTGTGGGTTTATATAACCTGTGTGTTTAGATGGACTGAGTAAATAGCTACATGTTTACATGGTGGGTAAGTACCGTTAATGGAAAGAACCAGTTTGAAGCCAGTTAACTCCTTATTTGTGAAGATACATGACTATTGAGATGTTTTCTAGCTCTGTGGTGAAAGCTATGATGGTTTGCCCTGGGGTGATCTTAACTGAATTCATACTTGTTTGCAGTACACGTTTGAGGTAAATGCCTATGTGCAAGTACTGTGTTGAAACTTCTGTTTAATATCTCTTATAAGACCAATCTTATCAGTGTGTTTGTTTGCTATAAGGGAGAAATACATCAAACATGTATTACTTTTCAGGTGTAATGTATCTGCCCCCTATCTAATTTGGAACTATTTCTGCAATTAAGACCACCGTAAACAGGTATATCCATGGAACTTGATTGATGTCCTTTTAATCACTGCCTGCGTAAGTCTTGAGGCACCAGTCATACCTTTTTAAAGGCTGAACACTTTTTCTGCTTTCTGCTTCCAAGTGGCTTTAGTGAGTACACTCATTCAGGGAATGTTCTTATTCTAGATGATCTTGTAGGTATTAACCCTTGTGTTATCTTCGGGTCATTCTGACCCATCAGTCATTGTGACCCACCGTCGTATTGCGACAGATTTACTGCATACAAAGACAAAGTGAAGCATTTTCTGTCTCAGACCCCCCACATTGCAACGGTTAAAAGAAAATTATTTTAATTTGTTTTTGTATTGGGTAAAATTGGGTAAACACAACGATGGTTCATTATGAACCTTTGGGTCATGTGACCCGAAGGCAGCACGAGGGTTAAAGCATGCAAGGGAACTTCTGCTGTGCTGCTTTCAGTAAGCACCTAACATGTTCGAGAGAACTATTTGACCTAGAAACTGGCTTTGAAACACATGGCCTGCCTATGGTTTTTCTCTTAGTTTGATATTTATTTATCTGTTTTGCACCATATTGTTAAATATTACGGCTTACCACAGCTTCACTGAAGGAACATTTACTCTATTGATGATACTGAATACTCCTCAAACACATCTTGGAAACCCAGTTGATCACTGATTTTCTCTTTCTTGCCATCCACCATCTCATCTCTTACCCTTTTGTAACTGATCCAACTCCAGTTATTCATTCTGCTCAGTATAAAATGAGAAAGGTATATTGTTACTGTGTTATAGTGGCAATTGAGATTCTGCTACATAGAAAACTGTTTGGCTGCGCAATTTATTTCAGTTAAGCATTTTTATTTAGTTGAGTAACTTGAGCGTGTGGGGCATAATCGGTAACAGATCAATTAAGGGCAGAGAATGCCTTCAACCGGTTTTCATCATTATTATGATGGCAGAATGGAACAATCAATAGATGCTTGTCTTTGTGCAGCTGGGAGGTGTAGATCAAATATATCTCCTAGCAACATCCTATCACGATATTTGACTGTAAGCCAAGTATCATTTTCTTTGTCATCCTACAGTGGGGTGGATTGGGAGGAACAGACCAGGCCTGTATTTCTGCAGTCCTGTGCTATTAGTCCAGGCTAAGTAGCGTTTTACGACAGACTAATTGTAAAATAATTTTTTGCAGCATAGATAATTTCTATGAGGTGTCCAGAACAACATACTAAAAGTTCTAAGAAATCCTAGTTGTGGAAATGTTTAATTCTCATCAATCTGAGATGTGTGCCAATAAGGCCAGGCAACATTACACCCCAATGGGGCTTTTTTTTCCCCTTTACTCCTATCAAAATGAAACTTTACACAATGAAACTACCCATGAAAAGTAACATTTTTTGCATTACAAGTTTCTTTGAAAATGAATTTTAATATGCAAATGACGACCTATACACTATTCGAATATGCCCAAAATACACCCAAATAGGCTTAATTTTTTCCTTTACTCCTACCACAATAAAACTTTACATAGTAAAAGTATACATGAAAAGTAACTTTTTTTGTATTACAAGTTTCTTTTGAAATTAGATTGAATATGCAAATCAGCGCCACACTTATTGAATATGTACTAATTTGCATAGGCAGAAACACCATTCATATGTATGACAAATACATCGGCCCAATCTTCATCCAATCATCCTACTGCCAATGACCTGATGGTCATTATTGGTATAAATCTCCAATCAAAAACATGCCACCCCCAGTCTTTTGGGTCCATATGTTCACTTCCCCCTTTCCACTCCATCATTTGGTAAAAGACAAAATGTTACTTTACATGGGTAGTTTCATTGTGTAAAGTGTCATTTTGATAGGAGTAAAGGAAACAAAATAGCCCCATTGGGGTGTAATGTTGCCTGGCCTTATTGGCACACATTTCGGATTGATGAGAATTAAATATATTTCCACAACTAGGATTTCTTAGGACTTTTAGTATGTTGTTCTGGACACCTCATAGAAATGGTCTGTGCTATTTTTGGCTCCAAAATGAGTTACTTTGCCTGGACTATATCCCTGAGTGTTGACTCCTTCCTGTACACCCTCAGTATTCAGGGGCCCCCTTCCTGGGACTTACTCTGCCAGTAGTCCCTTGAAAATGAATCTCCACCTGGACTTCCACAGGACAGTAAATGCTAACTCATTCTGCATTATCCACCCTGGTTCTGATGGCTAGCAGCAGCATTGTAGTGAAATTCAGTCATCAGAGAAGAACCATGGTGGGGGGGGGGATCCCAGAGAGACCAGCTCAGCGGTGCCCTCTACCATGTTGCTTCCAGGCCCACCCTCACTCATTGCATCACTGCAAGACGTAAGGGTTTAGTGAGTTGATGTGTTGGTCTTTTGCAGGGGAGCATGACAATTTGTGGTCCGGATTATCCAGCCTAGGATTGCTCACTGGTGGTTAAGGCCTACTTGAACAGATCCAGGTTATTTTTTGCATAATGCAGATGCTGTTTCACATTCTCCCCCCCACCCCCGTACTGTTTTGACAAATGGTACAGCCCATTTCAACATCCTGACTCTTTGCCAGACCTTGTAAATTTCCCATCCTGGATCAGTCTGCACAAAACATGAGACACATATCGTTAACGTGAAGTTTTTAAGTTGTGTAGCTGAGGCTAAACATCTCAAATACAATCTTTCTCTCCCCCTCTCTCTTTATCTCTCTCCCCACATGTCCTTGTTTGTCTCATCCCCTATCTCACTGTTTTCCTCTGTCTTCTAGTCATGGAATGGGGTGACGATGTGAGGCCCATCTCTGAAGAGGAAGCCATGGTGATAGTGAACCACCAGGCCACAGGAGATGTTTGCACCCTCATGATGTGCCTGCAGGACAAGGGCACGGTAAGAAGCCTTGAGCCAGGGAATCTCTGTGCTGAATGTTAATGGGTCACTTCACTAAGGCGGCATTCACACTGCAAGCATTAATGCTAAATTCCAATTGATCAGATCCGATTTTTTGGCGGTCTGTTCATATTGTCATTTTAAATGTGGCCAATATCAGATTTTAATGTGAACTTGTCGTGGTCCTGAACTGCAAAAGAATGTGCAAAAGAACAAAAACAAACACCTCACATGCACACGCTCTCACACTTTTTAAACATGGAGGTCAGTGAAGTACTTTTTCAAGCATTTTTGTATAAAGTCTTGTTCTGTGAAGCCAGAGAATGTATGAGCAAGTAATACAGAAGAGGAGGAGAAGAACCACAGCTTTTTCTGCAGCAGTGGCTGATTGACGAATATCGGTCAAGGGTGACATAAAAGTTGTACAAATTCCAATTTGACTGTTCAGACTGAGGTTCCATCGCCAAATAACAGACCTGATTTAAAACCACATGACAGTGGCCCAAATATGATTTGAAAATGTCAATTTCGATGCGCTTTGGGCTGTTTATACTGTCATCCAAGTAACAGACCTGTGTCACATGAGGAATTTGGGCCACATTCAGCTGCAGTGTGAACGTAGCCTAAGTGGATATCTACCCTGTCTGAATGGATCGTTGCTGAGACGAGTTGGTGTTTGAGCTCCTCAAGGACAACTCCTGTCGGGTGTTAGTGGACAGTTAGTAGACGTGTTCTTGTAGCTCTCTTAAAGTTGTGTGTGTGCGCAGGAGCTGGAGCAATTGACTGAGTCCCCACACACACCATCTTGTGAGCGTCCTAAGAATCTTCTATTTAATCATGTCATCTTAGCTATAAAATAGAACCATCCATCCAAAGTATCGGGATGGTGTTTGTGAAAGATAATTTCTGCATTTCCTGCATATCTGTGATAAATGGCAGTGTCTGACTGTCAGTCAACAGTTGACATCATTAGACCGAAGCTAGATTTGATTTTTCTTCCTGCTTTTACAAGACTTGCATGCCTGTGTTGTCCACATTGCGATTTTGGTTGATTTGAAGTCAGCTCCGTTAGTTTGATGGATTACTTATATTTCCCGGACAACAATCTTTAAGTATTCATTCTAGTTAAGTGTGTTTGACTCACAGCACACTCACTCTTTCACACTCGGTCACTCCCAGATCTTCATCTACACATTGATCTGGACTCTCCTCCTCAGTCCTGTTAGTGGCCTGGAGATATCTGCTTCTCCACCTTACTCCATTTATAGGGATTGACTGGTGCTGTCACGTTCTGATGCCCTCTGAGACCTAGTCAATGGCTCTGGCCCAACTGTAAACAGAAATGGATCCAAACAACAGCCTGGCTAGCTTTCAAAAGGGCCATCAATAGCTTCACTTTAATACAATTAATATCTTTCCCTTTAGTACAGTGGAGGTGCAACTCTGTCGGTGACAGCCAAGCTAGGTATGGGACTCTGAAGGGCTGGGGTCATGTGACAGGGGATATCCACAAAGTCTTGAGAACCACTTTGGTCTGGTGTCTGTTTTTCATTTCTGTAAACTGTTACTCTACTGCTCGCAACAGTGTGACAGAGACTTGTATGGGAGGGTGTGTTGCAGTGTGGATGTGAACAAGCGTAGTCATCTCATTCATTCAGCGTGTTTTGCTCACAGATGTTATCACTCTGTCACAACAGGCTGGTGTGGCCTGTCTGTCACCAGCATACAGAGCCTCACTCCTGTCTTCCTGCCTCCCTGCAGGTCGTACGCAAGATGATGTGGTTGATGGACCACGTGTTCAAATACACCAACTTTGGCCTGGTGTCCCTGATCCACGGAGACTTCTTCATCAGACAGGTGAGACCTTGCACGCCCAGCTCTTGGGTTTTACCTCTGTCTGGGGCAGGGGAACTAGAAGCCTGACAGCCAAGTGTTTTTCAAAGCGTGAATTCTGGGAGGGGGTTAGGTCTGTAAGCACTGGTCTTCATACGTGAAGTGAATTTGAACCCCCAACACCCTCCATCCTTGTGAGTACAGTTGACCAGTCATCATCACGTCTGAATTCGGCCAGCAGCTCGGTTCGATTCCCCATGTGAGCCGTACAGTGGTAACGAGTGAGTGTAGTCCAGCTCCCTCAGAGCCCCACCAGCAATAGGGTGTTTGTTTATTATGTGATGGGTACTGCTAGCAACAGTTAGCAGTGTGTCGCACACACATTTCCTTGTCGCTTGTGATAGCCAGGCTGTATGTGTGTGATGCTGTATCTGTGAACTGTAGAGTGCTGCTGTACTGTAGCCCTCCAGCTGACCTAAGATCACTGTAGCGTGGGCGGAGCTGGAGTCTCCAGTCTCCCTCTCCGTCCCTCGAGTCCCTGCATTCCTAGAATACCTCATGCAGCCTCACCCCTAGCCACGTCAAATGTGCTCGTCTGACACGCCTGAAGTCCTGCACTGTCTTAGACCCGTACCCACTCGTGTTGCTAGAGGGACTCACCACTGAACACACGGCACACATTCTCTTGGTCTCCTCCTCTCTACCACACATACACACCTCCTCACTCTACCACACACACACCTCCTCTCTTTACCACACATACACACCACCTATCTCTACCACACACACACCTCCTCTCTTTACCACACATACACACCACCTATCTCTACCACACACACACCTCCTCTCTCTACCACACATACACACACTAACACAGGGGCCACTCATCCGCCAACCGGCCTGTGTTGACGCATTTAAGGTGCCTTTTAACCTGGCCTAACTGAAAATGAATCCCCCCCACCCCCAATCATTGCAGGGCTTTCACTTCTAATTCGGTAGCGTAGCTAATACGAAGCCCCCTCACTCTGCTGCTGTTGTTTTGATTGCACTCCCCCTGCCTGACGCGTCTGTGTGTCCGCAGGGTAAAGCCCACCGGGACAAACAGCTGATCTACTTGAAGGACCACCTAGACAGGTACTATCACAGCCGGGACAGGAAGTGGATTGTGCTGTTCCCGGAGGGTGGCTTCCTCCGCAAGCGGCGGGAAACCAGCCAGTCGTTCGCCAAGAAGAACTCCCTCCCCCACCTGTCCCACGTGACCCTGCCACGGCTGGGGGCCACGCAGGTCATCCTGAAGACTCTGGGGCCCCAGCTGGAGAACGGCAACCTGGGGGCGGAGGCCGGGGCCCCCAGCCTGTCAGGTACCCACACACACATTCACACCCTCTCAGTGGGAAACTGCTGCCCCCAACAGAAATCTAGAGTTGTCTCCTGCCTTCCACACACGCTCCATCTCTCTGAAGTCCTGATGATCTTCCATCCTCTCGTCTGATCCCCACCCAGGTTCTTCTAGGGTCAGACATGTGTGTCCACAGACACACACACACACAGCCCCTTGCCTGGGACACAGCACTGCTTAACTGGCCTCCTGCAAGTCCTGTACACAGCCTCCCCTGAGGCAGACGAGCTAGCTTGCTGTGAGGACAACAACATGGAGCTGCTGTTACACAGACAGCAGGCTCTGCTCATCCTCTCATTCAGAGGGTGCCGCAGCGAACACACCTAGAAAATATGACACTCCTTTTAGTCTTCTTTTTCTTCCCTTCCTTCTCCATCCATCCAGCTTTGCTTAAATCTGTCCTTCATACAGAGCTGTTCCTGTCCACTGCTGACGACCAATCAATAATCCAGTCCCACTGGCCCTGAGTTTGGGAAACAGGGACTTGACAGTTTCTGTGTGTGTCTGTACACGCATGATATATTTTCACACACACATCCATCCGCACTTTTCCGGGCACCCTGGCAAGTCCCACATGCTTGCACATTGGAATTCCCTGGCTTGAACTCAAAATCCATTTTAAATGACTCCCGTATCCACAGTCATTTTGACTGGAGTGTTTGAGCCAGCACTATGGAGTGCTTAGCTATGTAATTCACTCCCAAAATAGGGGGCTGCAAAAGCAGCACAGTCTCCTGACAGTCAAGAGTCAGCACTACCAGGAAAAACTGCCCTGACACTATCTAGGCCTTGCAAGGGTTAACGCACACTCCCTGCTAAAACACTCACTGTCAGCCAGCCTTTTAGTCTCCCTTGAATATTAAGAAGAATGACACAATCTGATGTAGGGCATTTTGTCATCGAAGGGGAAGAACCTTGTTGGCTGTGCCCTTTGTCTTTGAATGTAAGATGGCACCTCTTCTTAATGAGGACGATTCTGTTTCAGCAGAGGGATCGCGTTGCACGAGACACATCTCCAATGCTGCTTTAGAAAGGAAGGATCATGTTTGAATGCTGTAGAACCACGTTTCCTCTCCCTTCACATTCTCTTCTGTTTTTCTCTGCTCCTTCTGGCTGGACACTAATGATGAGAAAGTAGGCCCTGCCCTTCCATTAAGCTTGGCTTAATAGTATGAAACTAGTGTTTTCCTCGTGTGTGTGTAAGAAAATTAGAAAAGGAGAGCATATGCGCTCGTGGCTTTGGGTACAGTGTCCGTGTGTGTGTGTGTCCGTGCGCACACATGCATCTTGTGTCTGTCTGGTTGATCAAAGGCACAGTGCTCTCTTTGACTGAAGGGTGCTGACTCACACAAAGACAATGGCTGCAGGGAGGAAATTGGATTTTATGTAAATTTGAGTGCCCCCTGCGTTGGCTACACAATGTCAACAGGGATAAACAACACTGCTCTCTCTGAGCCATGGCTAGCTGCTGGTAGCTAGCTACTGTAGTATAGAAGAGACAGACAGACAGACAGACAGGCGGACAGATGGACAGGTGGAAAGACAGACACACAGGTGTCAGGCAAAGACAAACAGGAATGTCAGCAGACTGTCCTAAACACGATGTAATCACCCTCCAAGGCCAGATTTCACATGAATGAGAGGGCGAGCCACAAACCTATCCTGTTCTGTTGCCAAATCAGATTTCAGCATAATTTCTAAAGCGGCAGACACTTTCAAGTAAAGAGAATCACAGTCAAAGACTTGTTTGAGTTCCAAATCCTTTCCCCTCTCACACGCCCCCTTATCTCTCTCTCCCTCTATTTGTCTTTTTCTCTCTCACTCTGTCTCCCTCTCTATCTTTTTCTATCTCTCCTTCTCTCATCTCTCTGTATATCTCCCTCTATCTATATCTCTCTCGCACACTCTGTATCTCTATCTCTCTCTGTATCTCTCTCTGTAGCTGTTTCTCTACATTCTCCATCTGGTGTCTTTAAATTTAAAGACATGCAAGCACATACAAACACACAGCCTACTTACATAAACACATACACACACACCCGACTGACTCACATAAACAAACACACACACAGCCTACTAACTCACATAGACAAGGCATATACTCCTCTCTTATACTTCAGACAGCACACACACTCAGGCCACATCTGGATTGGGACCTTATTCCAGGGATTAGAGGGCTGGTGGGAGTGATGAGCTTTATCCTCACCTGGGCTTTTCCACCTGTGTGATCCACTTACATTGATGATGTATGATGGCGCCATGTTACTGTGTGTGTGTGTGTGTGTGTGTGTGTGTGTGTGTGTGTGTGTGTGTGTGTGTGTGTGTGTGTGTGTGTGTGTGTGTGTGTGTGTGTGTGTGTGTTGGAGTGCCAGACCCGACCCCTGTCTTCCTCTCAGTCACAGTCTTAAGGTTATTCTGGATTCACATACTAACACATCCGTACAGTTGGCATCTGTCTCCCCTACCCAGCCCCCTCCACTTGCACTCCTCCCTCGCCTTCCCCTCTCCAACATGTCCAAGTCCTGATCTCGCCCTCCTAACTCATCGTTCTCTATCCTTCCCTCTCGCTCTCTGTCTCTATCCCTCCACCTGTCCCTGTCTCTGCAGGTAGTAAACCCAGAGGCCTACAGTGGGTGGTGGATGTGACTATAGCCTACCCCAAAGCCAGGCCCATGGACATCCAGACCTGGATCTTTGGCTACAGGCCTCCCACAGTCACGCATGTGCACTACAGGTACGGAGAGTCCACAGACACATACCGTGTTTTTCGGAAATACGCCGCGGTTTGTACCCCGATTTTACAGTTTTCTTGTGGTTGTACGGCTTATATTTCGAAGCGGCTTAAAGCCCGGTTTTAGAACAAAAAAGTGGCTTCGTCCCAAGATCTTTACAGACCGTGCAGCTAATTTAATGCTCAACACTTGAACGGGGGCTTATTACTTGAAAGAAGAATTATTTACTGTGTCGTCTCAGTTACACTATCAGGGCTTGGAATACAGTGACTTGCTAAAGTAAGCAAATGGCTAGTAGAACATAACATTTCATAATAATTTCAGTAAATCAAACAGCTGCAAGACCCAGTGAAATGTTATGTACAGCTAGCAAACTAACGTTAGCTAGCATCGCTAACGACATTGGCTAATTCAACTTCGGTAGGCTATCCTCATGTTACCTTCCTGACTCGTGGCTCCGTACCGTGGTAGGGAAATCTCAGGGTGAAAAGGCTAGCTTGCCTTGCTAGCCTGGCTCGTTGCTGGTAACTTTGCTGCCCGGAAAAATCCACAGTGCACTGGAGAAACAGTGAAGGACTCCAAAGTAGCCTTTTATGCGAACCAGACTTTATTAGTTAATAATATTACTTGTAACAGTAAGTTACTAAACGTTACCTCGGACGACGTGCTGTGTACAGTAACCCAAATAGTAAAGTCATACATCGACAGGGCAAAAACTGTCTACTTGCTCGTTAGCGAACTGACAGACATTCCCCGGGCCAAGGTTGCTAATACAACCGTCCAACAAACCCACATCACACACACAGTAACCTACGAGGCTGCCTCCCAAAAAGGGAAAAGGCTCGGCTGGTAACACTCTAACACAATCTGCAAGCTAGCTAAACGTATATTATATAAAAAATAATTTTGTAGATATAACAATGGATTTTGCCACTAAATAAGTGTCTTTGCTTTATTTCTGGACATACAACCGAAATGTGTTACACATGGCCTATACTCGTGCATTGCTTGGTATTGTAGCGACAATGCTCTGGTACCCAGAATGCCCCGCGGCAAGCTGAAAAGCTACAAAGTTAAGGGCATTAGCTTAGTTAGATAAGCATTGTTTGGAGTTCTATTGTTGTGTTCGTTCTGTTTTGATATGTGTAATGCTATGGTCTGTAGTTTAGATCATTTTAGTGTTCACCCTGATTGGGAACGTTGTCTAGTTAGATGGCTATCCAAGCTGTCCTATAGGAAAGTGATTTCTGGTTAAATAAATAGTCGTGGGCATTGTTCTGCTGAACGCTAGCCGGCGCTACGGTATTGTTGTTGCCGTTTAAAGTGCGGCCTATAGTCCAGTGCGGCCTATACTCCGATTTACAAACACAAATCCTCCATTCTGGCGGGGTGCGGCTTATAGAAAATGCGGCTTATTTACCGAAAAATACGGTACACAAAAACACACACCCACCCATTCTCTTTGGGTGCTTCGGATTTTGGTTTGAAGTTGAACCTTCCAAGAAGGGTGGCTTGTTTTGTGTTGGCCTCTGAGTTCTTTTTAGCTCATATTCCATTATCTCGCGCTTTTTCTCTCTGTCTCTCTCTCCAGTCAGCTTCTATCATTTTCTGTTCATTGTAATTGTGGAGGGATCATATCCTAGAGGACTCCTAAGCGCATGTCTTTAATGAAATTACAGTGCATCCGGAAAGTATTCACAGCGCTTAACTTTTTCCACGTTATGTTAGAGCGGTATTCCAAAATGGATTAAAGAAATGTTTCCCTCAAAATTCTACACACAATACCTCATAATGATGATCATTTGTTTTTATTATATATTTTCTTCTTTTTTGTTTATCACATGTACATGTAGTATTCACAGTATTTGCCATGACACTCAAAATTGAGTTCAGGTGCATCCTGTTTCCACTGATCATCCTTGAGAAGTTTCTACAAGTTGATTGGAATCCACTTGTGGTAAATTCAGTTTATTGGACATGATTTGGAAAGGCACACACTTGTCTATATAAGGTCCCACAGTTGACAGTGAATGTCAGAGCACAAACCGAGGCAAAAGGTTCAAGGAATTGTCTGTAGACCTCTGAGACAGGATTGTATCGAGGAACAGATCTTGGGAAGGGTACAGAAAAAGTTGAAGGTCCCAATGAGCACAGTGACCTCCATCATCCGTAAATGGAAGAAGTTTGGAACCACCAGGACTCTTCCTAGAGTTGGCCGACCACCCAAACAGAGAAGGGTCACTCTGACACAGCTCCAGCGTTGCTTGTGAAGAAAGGAAGGACAACCATCCCTGCAGCACTCCACCAATCAGGCCTGTATGGTTGTGTATGGAGTGGCCAGACGGAAGCCACCCCTCAGTAAAAGGCACATGACAGCCCACCTGGAGTTTGCCAAAAGGCACCTGAAGGACTCAGACCATGATAAACAAAATTGTCTGGTCTGATGAAACAAAGATTGAACTCTTTGCCCTGAATACCAAGCGTCATGTCTGGAGGAAACCAGGCACCACTCATCACCTGGCAAATACCAGTTGATTAGTCTCAGCAACAGGAACTGGGAGACTAATCAGAATCGAGGGAAAGATGAATGCAGCAATGTACAGAGACATTCTTGATGAAAACCTGCTCCAGAGCACTCTGGACCTCAGACTGGGGCGAAGGTTTATCTTCCAACAAGACAACGACTCTAAACACACAACCAAGATAATAAAGGAGTGGCTTCAGGACAACTCTTTGAATGGCCCAGACTTGACATCTCTGGAGAGATATCTGAAAATGGCTGTGCACCGACACTCCCCATCCAACCTGATGGAGCTTGAGAGGACCTGCAAAGAAGAATGGGAGAAACTGGCCAAAAATAGGTGTTCCAAACTTGTTGCATCATACAAAAAAATATTTGAGATTGATTATTGCCAAAGGTGCTTCAACAAAGTATTGAGCAAAGGCTGTGAATACTTATGTACATGTCATATTTTCGTTATTAATTTGAGCAAATCTATAAAGAAAAATATGAAACAAACTTTTTTCACTTTGTCATTATGGGTTATTGTGTGTAGAATTTTTAAGGAAAAAAACAATTGTCAAATTAATTTTGGAATAAGGCTATAACATTAGCCTGATGTTGTCATACTCATAATTATAGTCAGAATATGAGTCTGATACCACTCCGTTGGGCTGTGAGTATGGGGCTTTCCAGATGCACTGTAGATTGAAATCATCCGTGGCACACTCATACTATAATTTCCATTCCATACCTCTCCATAGCATTAAATAAATAAATTGGGATAATTTATTATACTTGTACTGAGAGAACTTTGAACCTTCCTTAGCATCATCTAAGTGACCAACATATAGCATGTTAGTCATAGGAATTTCCCATCTCACACCTTGACACACATTACAGTTGTTAAGATACTGTGTCAATATGACGCTCCTGTAATGAAGGAGATAAGGACAGCAGTTGGGAGCGTTCAGGCCAGAACAGAGGATCCATCAATGACTGACTATTGCTGGCAGACCAGGACTGAGGTTCTAATCCCTCCCTCTCTGTCTCTCTCATCCTCTCTTTCCTCTTTTGCTTTTTTTCTCTTTCTCTTCCTTGCACTTGCTTTATTTCTCTCTTGTGCACACACTGTTAGAACTATTAAAACAAGAACTATTAAAACAAACATCATAAAGTATGGTCTTTCTTACTTTGAACAATGATGGCGCTATACCTGACCCATCTTCTGGGGTGTGTTCTTGGCAGCATTTTAAACAAAAAACAGGTAGCCACATTGCAACAAGCTAGCTTAGTTTAGGATTTATTTACGACAGCCTTAACCCTTGTGCTGCTTTCGGGTCACATGACCCAAAGGTTCACAACGAACCATCGTTGTGTTTACCCAATGTTACCCAATACAAAAACAAATAAATAGCATTTTCTTTTAACCTTTGCAATGTGGGGGGTCTGAGACAGCCCGACAGTTAAAAGAAAATTCCTCACTTTGTTTTTGTATGCAGTAAAGTTTTCGCAATACGATGGTGGATCACAATGACTGATGGGTCAGAATGACCCGAAGATAACACAAGGGTTAAACGGAATGTATTCAAATAAAATAAATAAAAATTGAGTTTGGACTCAAGGATGAACTGGTTAGAATTTGGTGGTACAAATGAAAAATATATATTGTTAATTGAAATGCTAGAAAATATCTAATTACTATAAATATCAAATAAATAGTAGTCACCCAAAATTACGTAATTGGTGTTAATGCTAGGCTAAACACTTAAGAAATAATGCTCTGAGTCTTTGAAGGTCATTAGAGGAAGTGCAGTGGACAAAGGCGTATTGGACCAAATTGAACATGTATGTCTTTTAACCCTCGTGCTGCCTTCGGGTCACATGACCCAAAGGTTCATAACGAACCATCGTTGTGTTTACCCAATTTTACCCAATACAAAAACAAATTAAAATAATTTTCTTTTAACCTTTGCAATGTGGGGGGTCTGAGACAGCCTAGCTGTTAAAAGAAAATGCTTCACTTTGTCTTTGTATGCGGTAAATCTGTCGCAATACGACGGTGGGTCACAATGACTGATGGGTCAGAATGACCCGAAGATAACACAAGGGTTAACATGGTCAGGTACATGACTGCAGTTTTCTCCTTTAATTAGCTAAATACAAAATGGCTAAACTGTACTGGCAGGCTAATTGGATTTGCCAAGATGGCAAGATCCAGGAGACAAACAACATATGGCTTTAGCATACCATTGTATACAGCACAATCTAGATGACAACTAACAGCAACATGATACCTCTTATAGTTAACACAGAATTTTGCTCAAACATCTGTTAAGAACGACTATAAAATCGTTATGAAAAATATATATATTTAAGGGAAGACACTCACTCTTTGCTTGGATGTCCCTAACCAAATAGACTACACTACATTTATTGTAAGAGTCTAGAAAGACAAGGATGTAAACTGACACTTGACTGGCTGGCGGAGGCAGAAGACGGAGAGGTGGTTCTTTTTAGTTTTCGTAAGTGTTGTGGAGGCTCTGGGAAGTACAGGGACAGCCTCTCCCCCAGGAGCACATGTCTGAGGGGCTGTGGGGGGCTGTGGGGCTCTCCTCTCCCATGTTCAGGGTTGACGTAAGGATCCCAGGACCAGGAGCTGCCCTGGAGGCTAGATGAAAGCTAAAGACTCATTAGAGCCGTAGTTAGAGAGTCAGTCAGGAGAAGCCACACCTATGGGACTCTGAGCTGGGCTGTGGAAACGATGGCTGTCCCCCACCCAGAGTGGCAGGGTCTCCAAACTGAGAGACAGATAGTGAGACACCACACACACACGTACGGTCATGTGAGCTACACACATTCTCTGGCTGTGGATGAGGCATAGCTTAGCCAAGAGAGGCCTACATGAGTCCAGGTGCAGACAACAAGAGCATTAATGTGGTCTGCTGATTAAGTGGAGGCTGCAGATGTGTGTTCAGTGTTCTGTAGTATAGTCTGTGTATGGGTAGTGTAGGCTGTTCCCCTCTCTGGCTCTGGTCATTCAGCCTTTTGTGTCCTCTGAATCTGGGATAGAGACATTCAGTCAGCTAATGAGAGGCGTTTCACAGCAAGCCACACAAAGCACCATGCACTTCTACCTGAACACTTTCTCCCTCTCCAGATCCCTCCCTCTCCCACTGCCTCTCTCCGGCATAATCTCAATTCTGGCAGTATTATAATCTCTGTACACCAACCTCATTAACATCTGTCATTCAAAGGTGAGATGTGGGAAGAAGGAAGGATTTGATAATGTGTGTGTTCCAGGCATATTTTCCTCTTTGTGCCGCTGCCTGCTTTTCTGACTGCTGGTTCTGAGGTTGTGTGAATAGGGATTTATGGGAGTGGAAGCCTGCCTGTTCATCAGACCGCACACCTGCTTGTGATCGTGCACACGCACACACACTCATCTGCAGCCATATCAGATATTTCAGTTTATTGAGGCCAGTTGAATGGCTTATCTGGTGTAGCTCTGGTCTTTCTCTCATTCTTCCTCTGACTCAGTTGTCCCTCTGTGTTTGGCAGGCATGCAAACTCCTCACCTTTAGGTGAGACTCACCTTTTTGAAACCAAAATGGGTCACCTACGTGGGGGGGGGGGGGTCATGGCCTTGGCCAACACAGCATTTTACCCGTGCTTTGCAACTTTACAACTGGCTCTGGAACCAATCGTCACTCCTAATGCCTAAACCTCACAGCCAATCAGTGGTAGTGTGGGGAGAGGTTTTCTTCATTGATCTAGCCTCTTAATTTTGCTCTCAAAGTGCACTAGATTGATGCGTTTAACTTTAAAATTTAAGACATTTTCTTCCGGGGGACCGGACCCCCCTAAAGGGTCTGGGGTTCGCCGTAGCGTTCTCACCTTATTTACCCCTGACCTGTTGTCATGCCTGGTTTGGGTGAGGAGTGCTGGAGAGTAGCGGTAAATGTGAGAACTCCAACCAAAAATTGGTCTAACAGACCACACTGAGGACATTGCACCCTAACACACACACACAGAACGATGCTTGTTTGAGGTTTGGAAGAACGTAATGTTGACTGTGGCTGGCTACTAGTGAGAATTTGTTTTATTTCACACAGCTGGTGTACCTACCCTGTGTTTAGAATGGTGTTGGTAGGCTGTCCTGTCCAATGCACTCTGTTCCTTTGAAATATGGTTGGCATCTAGGGTACACTCATGGGAGATCTAGGCGTGGATACACAATGGAACAAAGTTTCTGTGTTTGTTTAGCAAATATTTTAACATCTGGGTGTGAAAATAGAATGGAAACGACATAATAACTTTAAGAATAGGTAGGTGGTTCTGTGAATGGTATAGTTTGCTGGCTACAGTCTGCATGTATTTGTGATAAGTACCCAGATTTCAAGCATACTGTACTTAAAAAGTATGGCTTTTTAAATGATAACAAAGAAAAATATAATTGTGACGTAATAATTTCAAAGCTTTTATCGGCTTACATTTCAGTTCTATGAACTTTTTACTATCTGTATCCTTTGTTTTAGTGCTAATCATTGCATTTCATATCAGAGAAATAGGCTTTTTCATGCATTTCAAAGAAGTGTCTTATACGTGAACCATGAGGACCAACCTTTTACAATAATATTTTGTGCAGCAAGTATATATTTGATGGACGAGAATAAAATATTTATTTTTGGACAAACAAATCTAACATTGATATGGTCACACATTTAGTATCCAGCCCTAATGTCATCCAAGAGATTGTGTCTTTGACCAGGATGTCATTAAGTGCTATTTATGCTCAGGTGTAGGCCAGTGTGAGTTTGAATTCAGTTATCTTCCTTAATCCATTTTATCATTTTATTAAAGGGAAATTGCATTATATTCAAGAGAGAGATGTCTTGATCCATAGGATGGAGTTATCTTTTTATTGTTTAGAAGTTTCCTTGGTTTTTCACACTTCTAGTTGAGGTAAGGTACATTTAAGTGGGGTAGGAATGGAAGTGGAGTTGAGTAAGGTAGAGTAGAATTGATTTGGGTGCAGCTAATTAGGGTAGGGCGGTGTGTGTTCTGGTGTTCTATTCCAAACAGTTTACTGGAACTATACAAATTGTAGACTAAAGATCGTAATTAACCAGTGGACTCTTGTCTGTTTGACTTTAGATAAGAGGTTGTTAGGAGTTTTGTAGATGCCCTTTGATAGCGCAAGGATCGTTATAGCTGTTTATAACTGCGAGTCATCGGCAGCACACTGTACTTTTTAGTCATGAGACTGTTGAAGCTTAATCTCTTATCTAGTAGCAACGATATCAGTATGCTAAAAACTCAGCCTCTTGTGATACCGTTCCTATGGTAGCCTGATATGACTATAATCTCAGGGCCTTTAATCAGTCTGTTTTTATGGAACCTGTGTTATCTTGGGTAAGAAGGAACAGTCTCTCTGTGTGTTCTCCACAACTCTATAGAAACAAGGACAGCCTGCCCACAGCCTTTGCTCCAGATGCTTCACTTGCAGTTGCTGTCTTGCTCTGTGTGCGCTCATTAGAGATGTGTCATGTCACAACGGACAATCAATGGCTCACATCCGAGTGTTTGTGTGTTTTGAGGGTTTGCCATAACGTTGGCCGGCCGTGGTCCGGCAGGAGCTTAAAGGGCCGTTGAGCAGGGCAGCCTTCTTGTCTTAGGGGAGTAGGACGCGCATCAGCAGCTAGGGCAGCACCAGTGATGGCGGTAACGCGTTACTTAGTAACGCATTACTTAGTAACGCGTTACTCTAATCTGACCACTTTTGTCAGTAACGAGTAATCTAACGCGTTACTATTTCCAAACCAGTAATCAGATTAAAGTTACTTGTCCAAGTCACTGTGCGTGTGCACTATTTTGTCATTAATAGTAAAATATATATTTGATTTCTTCTTGCGTCTCTGGGAGTAAAGCCTATGCGACAATTAAGTCACGTTTTCAGCACAAGGGTCACGTCACGTGTATATACATAGACCTACCACTCAGCGACACAAACAACAATGTAGCAGGAGAGAGAGAAATGCGCATTTTCGAGTTGGAAATACAATCACTATTTTGAGTATTTGTCAGATGGAAATATCAAGGTTCGTTGTACACTCTGTGCTGGTGGCGACAGTGCTATCAAGCTACAAAAACATGACGTCAAATTTGAAGAAACATTTGGAGTCGCAGCACTGCACAGTCAAACTTATAGAGACGGTTGTCAATAGGTGTGTTCGACTTCGCTGCATGAAGTCAAACGCACCTATTTTTATGTTGAGGCGGCGGGGGTGTTGTCGGCAGCTGCTGAATGTAACTAATGAAGTAACTTGTAATCTACCTTAGTTACTTTTAAAATCAAGTAACTGTAACGTAACTAAGTTACTTTTTCAAAGTAACTGTGGCAACACTGGGCAGCACCTCCACCCAGCAACCGCACACACTGTACAGCTGGAGACAGGAAGGGCAGCTGTGGTCCAAACTAGTGACAGTAGACCGCAGTGACAACCATTACGCTCTTACTAAATAGAAATTGATCCAAATGGGCAATATCGGATTTGTTAGTGTTTCTGACAACTTTCTTTTGGTACACTGTTGTTTCACCTGACCTGGACGGTTCACGCTTCTGCATTGTCCATTATTTTATGAAAATGTAAACCTTGTCGTGCATTATCCCTTATCAGTGTTATTATTTGCGTTAGCCCATTTAGTATAGATTTGTGAAGTTGTTCTCATAGCGCATGTTCAAACTATTCAGTAAACCCTGGCAGGCAGGTCTGGTTGAGGACTGCTGAGAGGTGGAATGGGAGCGATGGTGGAGGGCTGACAGACTGAAGGAATGGGAGGGCTGGTGGAGTCCTGCTGGTGGACAGGAGGAATGGGAGGGCTGGTGGAGTCCTGCTGGTGGACAGGAGGAATGGGAGGGCTGCTGACAGGAGGAATGGGAGGGCTGCTGACAGGAGGAATGGGAGGGCTGCTGACAGGAGGAATGGGAGGGCTGCTGACAGGAGGAATGGGAGGGCTGGTGGAGTCCTGCTGGTGGACAGGAGGAATGGGAGGGCTGCTGACAGGAGGAATGGGAGGGCTGGTGGAGTCCTGTTGGTGGACAGGAGGAATGGGAGGGCTGGTGGAGTCCTGCTGGTGGACAGGAGGAATGGGAGGGCTGCTGACAGGAGGAATGGGAGGGCTGGTGGAGGGCTGCTGAGCGGAGGAAGGGCAAGGCAAGTTTAGTGTTTGTGTAGCACATGTCAACACAGCAATTCAAAGTGCTTCACATAAAACAATTAAAAGCATCAAAACATAATGCAAAAGAAAACAAGATTCAACAAAAAATAAGAACATTCAATAAAACATTAAAAACATTCAAAAAGCAAGAAATAGAATAAAAGTTGCTGTGCAGTTTAAGAAATAAAAATGCAGGAGTGAGATGCCGAAATTGATTGATATCCTTGAATCTGGTTCAATCAAAGTCAACAGTAAAGTCTTCAATCTGGTCTCAGCAGACCTGCAGCTTTCAGGGACCTTGTTCCAGATATGTGGAGCAGAAAAACTGAAAGCTGCTTCTCCATGTTTAGATCTTGACTCTTGGAACACAAAGTAGACCAGTCCCAGGTGACCTGAGGGGTTGGAATGGTTCATAAGATAGCAGCAGATCACAAATGTATTTAGGGCCTAAATACATTTGTATGGGGGCTGACAGATGGGAGGGCTGCTAAGAGGAGGAGTGGGAGGGTTGGTGGAGGGCTGCTGAGAGGAAAAATGGGAGGGCTGCTGGAGGGCAGACAGACAGCGGGAATGTGAGGGCTGGTTGAGGGCAGAGAGACAGGAGGAATGGGAGGGCTGGTGGAGGGCTGCTGAGAGGATGAATGGGAGGGTTGGCAGAGGGCTGCTGGTGGACAGGAGAGCTGGTGGAGGGCTGCTGACAGGAGGAATGGGAGGGCTGACCGACAGGAGTAATGGGAGGGCTGCTGACAGGAGGAATGGGAGGGCTTCTGAGAGAAGGAATGGCAGGGCTGCTGAAAGGAAGAACAGGAGGGACCCAGCTGTCGGTCCGGCACTGCACAGCAGGGTGTCAGGTTTGCAGGCCACTCCTGTGCCAAGTAGGTTAAGGTGAAGAGAAGGAGTGAGTGGACAGGACCATCCTCCAGAATTATGCGATGGTAACCAGCTCTCCAGTACTGTGGTAACCAGCTCTCCAGTACTGTGGTTACCAGCTCTCCATGGTTCAGGACTACTGCTCCACACAGTAACAGATGCAGCAACCGGTTACACTCTACTGCATCGCACAACATTACACCGTAATGGGTTGTAGCAGCAAGCACATAGCCCGAAGGACTTCACTTCCAAACACTTTCATCCCGGTCCCCACGTGTGACCTCTGAAGTGGCAAGAGGTTCAAAGTCATGGAAAAATGAACCCACCACACCAGCTGTGGGAACTTAATACATTTTTATTGAACTGGCCTACATACCTCCATACCAGCATGTTCCATGAACCACCACTGGTCATTTTAGCCCAGATTTGTCATTAAATCAGGTCTTGGATCTCAGCCGCTCTCACTGCAGAGAGGTGGAACAGTAAAGATCCCCTGAATGAATATTTTAACAGGAGTAAAACGCAGACAGCCACCTGCTAACCGAGGCCTAAACAGCCCTAACACCTCTTAAGCGGCCCAACCCATCTCCACTTCCCTCCATCTCAAGGATTACCGGCCTATAGGTTTACCCCTGGCCCCTGGGGATGCCCAGACCAGGCCAGACCAGACTAGGACAACCCGCTTACCAAGAACGTGGGAGTCAGGTGGCTGAGCGGTTAGGGAAGCGGGCTAGTAATCTGAAGGTTGCAGCCCTGTTGGATATGGGAAGCTATCTGCTATAGGTGTAGTTTTCACAATCCTGTATCTATACTTGATACTTGATAAAATGTGAAACCTGAAGGGTCTTGGTCATTTTAAGCCCATCTGGTATTTAAGAAGGAATGTTGTTTTTTTATTGGGTTCTTTGCCGGGGGCAACACACACAGGGAGAACATGTTAACTCCACTCAGAAAGACCCGGGAGATACCCTGTCTGAGCATCGAGGCACAGCGACAGGCGTCAAGCAAGGATCACACCCAGGAGCTTCTTGTTACCAGTCCCATGAGTGGTAGTTGATAAAGTGGTAAAAAAAAGTGGAAAAAACAGGCAGTTATTAGGGCTCTATTCTCTTGACCCTTAGGATAACGCTGTACAGGGCCTGTACAGTTGGCCTACCTGGTTGAAGTTTGGTAAAACGGGACCTCTGTTCTGAACGGTAGTTAAACGTGAACACAGCAGTGCTAGTGGTGTTTGTGATGTCCCGTGACAGGCAGGAGACCTGATAGCCCTGTAGGGCTCTAATGGCAGTATCGGGTCACAAGTGACTAGGCCGAGCCAGCATAAACCACTCAGACTAGGCAGAACATAAACCAACTGCTCTGTAGCAGATGAGGAACGGGTGGGGGGGCAGACAGACAGACAGACAGAAGAAGAGTTAGAATTGGAGGACCTTGCTGAAACCACTTGAGAACCACAGAAGATGGATACATTTCTGGGCAGCACCATACAGGAAACGCTTATGATCTCTTTCCTACTCAAGTGAAAGACAGCTTCTCTCTTGTCTTTCGTATGCACGGGCTGTGACCTGACACCCACCGGCGGTAAAAGGTGATAAAGAGGAAGTGATGTATACAGCGGTTAGTCGTCCCTCACCACCAACCGTGTTCCACCGTGTGCTGCAGTCCTCCCATATCTGAACCACATCAGCCATGCACATTCCACACAACGCAAGTCACCACTTGTCAACCACCCCCCCACACACACACACACACACAAACACACATTCTCGTTGTCAGCCTAAGGTCCTGTTCATGTAATAGCTATTTGAGTACCAGTATAGCATTTGTAGCAGCATAGCTTAGCTTGCTGAATGTCTTATGACCTTGCTTCACCAAACCTTTAACCGCTCCTAGCAGAGGCTGTTGAGGGAGTGGGGCTGTGTGGCTATGGAAAGGCATTTTTCCCAGGGAGGAGACAGTCACCTCGGCCCTGTCTGGATGTGATTCCAGACAGCTCTGTCTGAGAGAGCAGCCCACTAGGGACATCTGCTGGCCAAAATAGGAGTAGCACACACAAAATGACCTTGTCAACCAGAAGGGAGATTGATCAAAGAATTACATTTCTTACTATGACTTGTCATGTAGCAAAATCTGCAACAGTGTACCGGAGTCATATTACACATATTGACACCAGCATTTAGCTACCTGGTGGTAGTTTTTCCACGTTAACAGTCTTGAGAGAGAGGGATTTCTTGTTGTTTGTGCTGTTGTTTTCCCTATCTCAGGCTGTTTTCAGGGGGCTGGATGCTCCCACAGGCAACCTCCCCTCAGCACTACTGTCTCCCCTGTTACAGCTTGCCAGCTAATGAGCTCTTAAAAGAGCTGAGGCTGGAACACACACACACGTTTGCATTCTAGACAGACAACACATACACACATGCACTACATTGCTCGATAGACTGAGTGGGACACTTGAGTTTTGGCTTCAAAAAGGAATCAATGAAGCTCACCATGGCTGAGTAAGACTTCATTAGTGCCGCCTCCTCTTTCTCTTTGTATGTCTTTCTTATTCTGTGTCTCTCTCTCAGGTTGTACCCCATCAAGGAGGTTCCTGTGGAGACAGAACCCCTCACAGACTGGCTGTATCAGAGGTTTGTGGAGAAGGAGGATCTGCTAGCCCACTTCTATGAAACAGGTTAGTAGCATCCACACCTGCAGAACAGCACTGTCTATCCAGCCTACTGACCAACCACACTTACCTGCCTCTCTAAACCCACAGGAGCCTTCCCGCCACCCAAGGGTCAGAAGGAGGCTGTTTCCCGGGCGATGACCCTTGACCCCATGTGGCTGTGCATCATCCAATCTCTCGCCTTTGCCTCGGGCTACATGTGGTACAACGTTCTCCAGTACTTCTACTGCTGTCTGTTCTGAGTGCACTGGAGGAGGGAGGGTGAGGGGAGGTGCAGAATCCCAGCAGACCCTCTGCTCTACACACCCCTCCTCTCCCCCTCCCTCTCCCACGATGGATGAATGTACATTTGCAAAATGGAGGGACTGGGGTTTTTTAAAAGAGGAAGAAGAAGAAAACAAAACAATGCAGAGGCGCCCACTACCCCTTGTTCCCTTTTCTCTCCCCTATCCCGGATACATGAGTACACACAGACGCAGTTGATCAGCACCATACATATGAACATAATCATGTTTACACATTCTGCTAACGCAGCACGCTGATACAGTACACTCGGTAAGATACAGTAGATACAGCATCACCCCACACACACACACATACACCATATTTAATGTTTACACACTTTCATAAGACACACACATTACATTGGTTTTTAATTCTAAAATGAGAATGAGGCTCAGGACTACCCCAAGAGGTCATTCTGGACTGGACTCTCCTGTATCCTGGTTTAGTAGTGTTACTGTGTTTCGTATGTGTGTGCACAGATGTCTGAGTGTCAGCATCATGTCTCCCTCTTACTGCCCCTGTTGAACCCTTCCTCTCCCTCCAAGCCTGCTGAAACCCTCCAAGCCCCCTCCCCCCCAGAGAGAAGAGTTGTATGTGTTGAAGAACTACACAGCCTAGCCCTCCTCTGGCTTTCATTGCACTAAGGATCCATAACTGCCCTCCCACCCTGGGAAATATTCCCAAACGGTAGACGTTAGTATTTTATTATAATTTGTACTTTATTTTTTTATTTTTTTCTTGTTTGTCTATTTTTGTTGGGTCCTGTCCCCGCAAGCCCTAACAGCCATTTTAATTTGTCTTCGATGTTGTTGCTGTCTGTGTTTCCCCTCAATACTTTGTTTTTGAAGCCTCAGACTGTATTCTGAGCTGGTGGAAGGATCTTGTTTACACTAGTGGTCCTTCTGGGTCTACAGGGATGCTGGCTGGGCCGGGCAGGGGGGTGGTCAGGCTCTGGGAAGGACTGCTTCCATGACAGACAAACATGGGATGGGGGGGATTGCAGAGGGGAAGGCCAGGATTTTGGGGGCGGAGGCAGGGCCAGAGAAGTGCCCAATAGCTGATGATGTAACCCCTGATGGCACAAGCGGCAACACTGATCCAAATTTCCATGGGGGGGAAAAACTCCTGGAACAGGGATCCACAACACCCCTCTTCACTTCCTGGGTTCTCATGAATATTCTGTTACACACACACAGGCATGTGTGCACAAGCCCACCTTTGCACACACACAGAGCCAGCGTGGGTCTCTGTATGTAGGATAATCTCAGCGAGCCAGGGAAAGAAAGGCAGAGCAACTGAATTCCCCTCATTGGACTCCATAGTTTAACAAATGTTTTAGCCATAAGCTTAGTGTCATGGAGTGAGAAAATGACCCAATGGAAAAAAATCTAGATCTTTTTATAAAAACAACTACCCTAATGCTCTGAATTCAAAGTGTTTGATTTTGGCTTAAAGATTCATAGGAGTCATTACTGTAAATTTACAGCATAACCTGCCTGAGTGAGTGTGTGGTTGTCTCCCCCCCTTTCTTTCTTTCTATATATATATATATATATAATTAATGCTGTGATAACGCTCCGACATCGGAGTTGACGGCAAATCACTTAGTGGTCAAATTTTATTTTGTTTTTAAGTTACTTGAACTATTGTCCTTACGTCATTGTTTAATCTTGTACATAAAGTTGAGGAAGACTTCATAGTTTTTGAACGACTGTAAAGTTATCTCTCATATTTGTTCCTTACCATTTCTGATTTAGTTCGAAATATCATGAATGTGGAAAAAGAAAATGGAGAAGGGCAAGGTTTCCAGCCGTCACTTCTGTCAGTGTTCCACTGTTTCTTTGGTGTGACCTCTGACCTGGATGTTATTGTGTTGGTCCAGGCTCCCTGCTCCTGCACTGTCTCTGCTCATTCACACTCGCAGGCCCAGTTCCTACCAAACACCCTCCCCCCCCCCCCCCCCACAAGTGGGCTGAGGGGCTGCAGTGGTGTCGACCAGAGAGGCAGGGGATCTCTAACCATGGTATTCCCCCCTAGCTGGTCCTGAGACGTCAGTGGAGCAGGCCGGGGGGGGTCGAGGAAAGTCTCATGGTCGGCTCAAAGGGGACAGAATAAAACTGGGCCTTTGTTAAAGAAATCACTTTTCACTTTGAAGGGAAATTAAGACGCGTCCTTGCAATGATGCAGCTCCCAGTTGTTTTAAACGTTAATCATGTATGACATTGTATTATGTAGTAAGGTGAAACACTAAAGACAAGCTGTACCGGTTACGGTAAATGAAGAATTCACTAGAGTGCTTTTTGGTAGGGATTCCTCTAAATATGGAGGGAAAGAGGCTGTTATGAAATGCAGAGAGAGCTAGCTGGCTTGGGAGACTAGGAGCCCATTTCAAGACAGGCCATAAATATGGTTTTGGCTAGCAGCCGTTTGAGATTGCCCTTCAATGTGAGAGTGACAAAGTAAAACATCTGCTTTTTTATTTTTGACTGTCGCTTCAAAGAATGCAGGGAAAATATTATTTTCCTAGATATGGTTTTAGGAAGGAAAGAAATACTAGGAATTTAAACAAATTGTATTAGAACTGTCTGTAATTTTCCATTTTGTACTTCTCCTTTTCTTCCTAGCTACACAGCCATTTTACAACACAAATAAATTGTGCTGGAATAAATCTGATGGTTAAAAAGATCCCAAAAGTCTGTTTGTTTTGTTTCTACCTAAAATATTCCAATGGACATCCACTGTAAATATTGACTGTTGACGTCTACTTGTAGAGTACAGGGACATTCCCCCGAGGCAAGTAGGGTGAAGTGCCTTGCCCAAGGACACAATGTCATTTTGCACAGCCAGGAATCAAACCGGCAACCTTCTGATTAGTAGCCTGCTTCCCTAACCGCTCAGCCAACTGACCCCCAATCGCAATCACGATAAACGGTATCACGACGGCAGTTATTAACTCAACCCAGATCTTTCCAATCTAGAGACGTGCGCGTTCACATAAAGGGGCGGTGTTTGCACCGTATGTCAAATCGCAAACATGGACAAAACTATGGCGTGAAATTAGTGCCAGGAGAGCGAGCTCTGTAAAAACGATTTGTAACTTGCAAAAAGGATTTGTGTCTCTGTAGAAAATGATTCGTGTACTTGCAAAAAAAAGTTGTGTGTCTCCGTAGAAGAAGGAAAGATTTGTGTACTTGCAAAAAAGATTTGTAACTTGCAAAAAAGGTTCGTGTACTTGTAAAAAAAAGTTTTGTGTCTCCGTAGAAGAAAAAGATTCGTGTACTTGTAAAAAAAAAAAGTTTGGTGTCTCCGTAGAGGAAAACGATTCGTGTACTACACTGCTCCCAAAACCATCTAAGCCAATCAAATATAGCCATTTCTGTGTCTAGTATCATTGGACATTTTCGTCTGTCTATCACACAAAGAACGTCAGAGAATAGGGGATTATCACGCTTCCGGGTTTCATGGGCGGGATTTGTCAACTTTGTGCATGTCCACTTCCGGCGCAGTTCAACAATGGCTGAAACGAAGGCTAGATGTCACTGCTCTGTTCCACTTTGTAAATCGAACAAACAACGCCAACCCTACTTAAGTTTCCATGGATTCCCGACTGAATTGAGTCTAAGGAAGAAGTGGATTAAAGCGGTTCGCCGGGATGAGGGGCCAAACTTTAAAATAAAACAAGGTAGCACGTTTGTTTGTAGCCGGCACTTTAGTGAATCAGACTACACTAACGCTACAGGTAGTGCTAGCAGGCTAGCGTTAGCTGACGTGGCTAACTTTACCAACCGAGGTCGCATCAAGCGTCTGCAAATCGGTTCTGTGCCCTCCCGTTTCCAGTGGAACAACTGGGGACTGCCAAGAAGGGAGTCTGCTTATAAAAGAGCATCAACTCGCTTAGGCCATGACGTTTGTCCAGCCCATCCTCTGGAGCAGCCCCTACCATGTGAGGAAGAGGCGATGGAGGAGGTCGCAGCTTCGGTGGTGATGACAGAACATGATTACGGTTCTGCTCTTAAACCAGGTATGTCAGTGTTTGCCGGTGTTCTGAAATGTTGGACTACCTCCTCATGATGACCTACCAGCTTCATCACAAGTACAAACATTGCATTTTATATCTTACTTGATTAAACGTAAAGGTGAATATTGAGCTATAAAAAGCTATTTCATGTAGCTTTAGAGGTCCAAAAAACTTCCAATATGCAAGTCACAGACAAAATCTGGGTCAGATGTTTTAATTTTTTCTCTCCTCTCATACAGGTGCACTGGATGCTGCTGCTGCACACATACAGCAACTGGAAGACAAAATCAAGGAGCTGACAACAGAGCTGTCACAGCTGAAAGTGGGTGAAGTGCATTTTCACCGATTTTGTGTCTCAGACAAGGACATCCTTTTTTACACAAGATTCACGTCAAGATATGTTTTTTGTCACTTCTGGGAGGCAATTCAACCATCTGCCTCCATGGTGGTTTATTGGTCGAAAGCTCAGAAAAAGGGACAAACATTTGAACCCATTTCTCCCAGTCCAACGCGTAGGCTGCAACTGGTTGATGAGTTTTTTCTTTTCTGCTGCAGAGTTGCTGCAGGCCTGCAAGAGAAGGTGCTGGCTGACATGTTTCAGGTCAGTGTGTCCACTGTCTCCCGTGTTGTTATAACGTGGGCCAACTACCTTTACCTGCTCCTTGGCTCCCTTCCCATCTGGATGAGTAAACAGCAAGTCAAGAACACCATGCCAAGCAAATTTGTGCAGTACAGTCCAGATGTTCGGGTAATCATCGACTGCACCGAGGTGCGATGCCAGAATCCATCATCCCTCACTCTCCAGTCTGAGGTTTTCTCATCGTACAAAAACACGACAACCTTGAAGGGATTAATTGGGATTGCCCCATGTAGTGCTGTGACTTTTGTGTCAAGTCTCTTCACCGGCTCCATCTCTGACCGAGAGCTGACTGAACAAAGTGGACTGCTGGACTTACTGGAGCCAGGAGATGGCTGCATGGCAGACAAGGGTTTCACCATCGAGAAGCTGCTAGCTGACCGTGGGGCAATGCTGATTATACCACCCTTCAAGATGACAGGTAGGCATGAAAGGAATGAACATTTCAAATTAAAACTGTGACCAAAATGATAATCATTAAGGTGTGCAGACAAATGTTTAAAAAAGTACTGAGGCACTCACTGAAATAATAGAAATGAACTTATTTCATCTCAAACCACAGCGCAGTTCACCAAAGAGGATGCTCTAAAAACACAAGCAATCGCCCGACTTCGAATCCTCGTGGAAAGAGCAATACGCAGAGTCAAGGAATATCGCATCTGGGAACACACTCTCCCTCTAACCTTGTCTGGGACAGTCAACCAGCTGTGGACCGTCTGCTGTGTGATGACCAACTTCCAGGGACCACTTGATTTAAAAGGCTACATCCCTGTTGAATAGTGTTTCCCCCGATCACATGCATTCAACTGTATACTGAATACATTGTATATATTGAATGAGATGTATATAATGAATGAGAAGTCATTCATCTATAATCAATTGTAAAGGTCAGTCCATCCTGAAAGTATTCAAATAATGTAAATATGTAAATAATGTACTCAGAAAAAGGGAATTAATAAAATCTTTTATTCATTCAGTTCATTTCACTTTCTGCTGAAGATACACATTCATATATGTACCAAAGAAGTACAGGTCCACCTTCTTTTTCATCTCTTTTATCATTTCATCATCCCTCCAGACCCTTTCGACTGTTAAGTCTCCCTCAGTATCTGTTATAAAATCGCACCAACTCAATCCAGTTACTGCCAGTTGGCCTTGAACCTGCCAGTGGTATTTATGATTCTGCTTCAGTTTTGCCTGACCATTCACAATTTTTACATGTCCTGCCTCAGAAATGCTGGAGATGTCTGGGCACTTAACTTCAGCAAGCCCAAAACACGGAATGGCACTAGGGTCATATACCCTCGCATCGGGGCTAGCCCCGATGTGAGGAGCATCGGGATGGATAACAAATCCACAGCGTGAGACATTTACATTGAAATGTTTTGAATATTGTTCCAGCACCTGTGGCTCGCGTTCAAGGCCCCTTTTCATGGCGGGAGTCTGGTGTACTCCCTTAAGTATCCGCCCTGCCAGGGTCTGACCAGAAGACGGCCCTTTCACATGGCTAACCTCATAGAACCTACTAGCTGTCACTCTAGGCTTGCGTAAAGCTTGCCATAATGGGCACTCAGACTGCTCACGTGTCTGCTCCTCTCTCTCAGCTGCCATCTCGTGTGTCACAGTTAAGCTGTCCAAATGGAGAAACTGTTGGGAGTTTGGGTCAACGTTTGGAAAAGTAGTGGGAAATGTTGACCCCTCTAAAGGCAGTTTAGGGAATGTTGGTGCACCTGGGTGTTGGACATAATTTCCGCGTTTGACCACAGGAGGACACTGGTAGGACAGGGGTGAACCTCGCGGCACAGGTCCGAACCTGGAGTCGACCATGGAGAGTTGAGACAAGCCATGCAGCACTGAGGATATTAGTGGTTGCGGCCTGAGGTTTTTCAGTCCTTCCCCAAGAGACAAGACTTGCGGGTCTGGGAGGGATCCTGAAATGTAAAATTAAAAACAGTAAGTGTTAAATTATCCACACATCTCTTGTCTTTCTGGAGAATTGCTCACTGCTGTTACACTACTGTGTGTTATATTTGCTACATAATTATGTGTATAAAAGTGGCAAGATACAATTATGTATTATACGGCAGCCAACAGTATGATATTAGTTACAGTAACATTACCTGTGTATGCTTGATAGAGTGTTGATTTGCATACACTCCTGGCAGATGGCTTTGGTCTCCTAACAACCAAGTCCTGAACCGGCTCTGCATGGATCCCCTGGGAATGATATTAACAAGTAGCCATGATTGTAATAGTATCTTGCTTGTAATGGTGTAAACACTATGCTCGCGGTAGCCACACAGAGTGGCACCGCTTCCAATTCACTCCCATGTTAACCAATGTAGCCAGACGTACAGCTGTGCTGCACCGCTTTGAATAGACTTCCAGTCTATTTTTCAGCTGCCCCGTGTGCCACGCTTCGCTCCGCGAACAGTGTGTCCCAGGCGTAACGTTTGGGATACACTGCTCGTGGAGTTAAGGGTGGCACTTGGGGCAGCTCACGCCACGGCTGAAAAATAGACTGGAATTCTATTCAATGCGGTGCAGCTCCGCGCGGCTACAATGTTACCTTTGTCCTTGGTCGATGCCATGTTTGCAGAGAGCTTGTGCAGGCCACAGGTGGTGGTACAGCTCTCACCTGCAGAACAAGAGATAGAAAAGCAAACCGGGATGTGCTTGTTAACAATCAAAGGTAGACCTCTAGAACCAGTGTCACTCCAATCAACCTGCCCATGTTAACATCCCAGACCACAGCCCTCACCTGCAACATGCTGTAATGGGCACTCTGGAACAACAAGGCCACTAGATGGTTGCACAGAACCTTGCCTGCTGTACAGCTGCATGAGGTTTCTTGAAGTTCGGCTGCATCAGCTTGGAAAACAATCTACATTAAAGACAACACTAATAATGTTAGTTGCTAAAGTTAAACTAAAATGAAAATCTTGTTGCAAATGATACAGAAATGTAAGAAAGAGCATTACAATTAACCAAAAATCCTAGGAAATCTGCAACCGCAGTCTAGGAAATCTGCAACCGCAGTAGAGTAGTTAACCCCTTACACCATTAACTTGCTGGATTCAACAAAAAGGATATTAAAGAATTTAAATGCAAAGTTACATTATCATGATATATATTGATATTTGCATACCGTACGTATGTCACAAATCACATGGCTGTTGACTGACTTGATGTAAACAGGCAACAGTGGAAGGGGTTACATTTCTTGCCATTATGCCTTAGCTTCTTAAAATAACCTTCAAATAATGGGGCTGTTCTCGCTTCTTCATCGACCTGTAACACCTAGACCTGACAGCCACCGCCCTGTCAATGATGTTGGACACTGGTGGACAAAATAATTAATGCATATACTGTGGATTTTTCATTCTAGCAAAAGGGACACTCCTATGCTGACGTTAGCTAGCTGACACTGACAGAGGCTAACGTTCTTCCTATCAGAATACAAATTAAAAGGGTGAATTGACTCAGCCTCATTTAAAGGTGAATAATCTTACTTTACTTGGATTTAACGTAGGTTAAACACATTATAACCATACGAACATCTGAGCTGACGCCAAACTGACGTTAGCATAAGCTAACCTACCTAGCTAATGTTATGTTAGCTAGCTAGCTAGTAGCCACTCACCTTCGTAGTCGTAGATGAAGTTCTCGAAAAAGAAACTGTATCCCTTGTCCACTTTGGAGCGGGCTGTGATGGAGTGTTGTTCAGTTAGTCGATGTACGTCAGAAAAAGTTATTTTGGGTAAATTTACCAGGGATGCAGTATAAGTTAACTTATAATCGTCCATCATAGGTTCGCCAGAGTGATGAGTGATCCACCGGAAGTGGCAGTGCACAAAGATCACTGAATGCGGAAGTACTACGTATCAGCGTGATAATGGCCTATAAGAACAAAACTAGAATGCTGATGATTTCAATGGCGAGTCATTTGGTAAGTAGTTCAAAATATCCATGGGCATGTACCTTTAATGCAACATTTAAAGATTATTCGGTTAGCACACTCTTAACAGTATACATTAATGGATAAGAGTCGTAGTAAGTTGAATAGTTTTTTAATGTAAATATCTATACGGATATTTAATTAGACGACCAGTCATTAAACCTAGCATTAGTTGGACAATGTGCAGCTAAATTGCAGCCGGTAAGCATCATACTAAGCGTTCACAACTTTACATGTTTTTTAATGTTGGTGTATTCGCCATGCTAAACTAAACATGAGCTGGACACACTGGATAGATCTCAAATGTTGGCTGGGAAAGTTAAGCGCATAAATTAAAAAGATATGGATATTTCACTCTAGAGTGTATTATTTACTGCCAGCTTTCATTTCGAATGAAAACCACTAAGTATATTGAGTGATTTCGCGGCAGTTCCCTGCCATTTAGCTGCACATTGTCCAACTAATGCTAGGTTTAATGACTGGTCGTCTAATTAAATATCCGAATACATATTTACATTAAAAAACTATTCAACTTACTACGACTCTTATCCATTAATTTATACTGTTAAGAGTGTGCTAACCGAATAATCTTTAAATGTTGCATTAAAGATACATGCCCATGGATATTTTGAACTACTTACCAAATGACTCGCCATTGAAATCATCAGCATTCTAGTTTTGTTCTTCCCCTATTCTCTGACGTTCTTTGTGTGATAGACAGACGAAAATGTCCAATGATATTAGACACAGAAATGGCTATATTTGATTGGCTTAGATGGTTTTGGGAGCAGTGTTCCCGCCTTCTTCTACGGAGACACAAAACTTTTTTTTACAAGTACACGAATCTTTTTCTTCTACGGAGACACAAAACTTTTTTTTACAAGTACACGAATCTTTTTCTTCTACGGAGACACAAAACTTTTTTTTACAAGTACACAAATCTTTTTTGCAAGTTACAAATCTTTTTTGCAAGTACACAAATCTTGCCTTCTTCTACGGAGACACAAAACTTTTTTTTGCAAGTACACAAATCATTTTCTACAGAGACACAAATCTTTTTTGCAAGTTACAAATCGTTTTTACAGAGCTCGCTCTCCTGGCACTAATTTCACGCCATAGATACAGAAAACCCTGGGTTGAACCTGAAGTTACCTCGCTAACGCCAAATCTTGATTCATAGTACAGGCCCCGGATCCTCCCTGTGTGGTGCTTTGGATAAAAGTGTCTGCTAAATTAATATATTATTCAACTAGTTTATTGGCATTCTGTTTGTATTGCTTTCACCACACTTGATACAGTATTGTAATGACCAGCCTAGGTCCGAAAGCAACAGGCATGCGATGACGTTACAGGATCTGAATCGTTTATTCACGGTAACACAGGCTACTGTTTGGCCATAGCCTACGCCAAATCAACTAACAGAAGGGTACTAGCACACACAGAACAATCACGACCAGCTCTTGAAAACCCAGGCGTAAGAGAGAGCGCTAAAAAGGTCAAACCTGGTCCTAACAATGCCCCATCCTTTCAGCCCAACCCCCCCATGCCCCTCCACCAACCACCAGGATGCCCTGCAACCGAACATACCGTGCATTCCTGTGATTGGCAGATGGCAGGTTGATCGGCATGTCAGACCCCGCGAACACTGAACAATGGCCACAAAACACAACAGCCCAACATGCCACACACATCTGTCTGTGCGGGTCGCTACACAGCCCCCCCACCACAAAGTCCCTCGTCCCCGAGGGAACAAACAAAGTCTTTGAAGCGACCCGGAGGTCTCCTTCGCCTGCGTGACGGTGAAGTTTGCAGAGTGTCCAGATGTGGAACAGGAGGCTCCACCCGTGGCAGAGGGCTGACCATCTGAGAACCAGGGGACGAGGGCAGTGATATGGGGGACAAGGAAGCAGGAACGGGGAATACAGTCCATGGCTCCGGGGAACCACACGGGGACACAGGGAGGGAGACAGGGGGGGGGTGCCTGGGGAATGTCATGGCCAGAGAGGGGAATTGTGGTGGTCCCTGGGGTTTGGGGGGAAGAGGCCCCTCTGTATGGGGCTAACCTGTCCCGGTGCAGTGTCACCTTTCTCCCCCTGGGAGGAAGCTGCACCCGGTAAACCACCTCCCCTACCCTCTCCAGGACGCTGCAGGGTCCCACCCAGTGACTGTCCAACTTGGGGCATCTGCCCTTTTTCCTTAGGGGACTGTAAACCCAGACCAGCTCCCCAGCCACAAAGTGCCTACCCCGGGTGTGCACGTCGTAGTTCCTCTTCTGCCTCACGCCTGCATTCACCAGTTGCCCCCTGGCGAAGGTGTGGGCTGTCTCCAGCCGGTCCTGGAGTCTCCGGGCATACTCCAGCCCCGGGGGAACAGGAGGGCTATCCAGGGGCCGACCAAACGCCATCTCCGCAGGGGTGCGGATCTCTCTCCCCAGCATGAGGAGGGCAGGCGTGCAGGCGGTGGAGTCTTGGACAGCAGAGCGGCATGCCATGAGGACCATAGGCAGGTGCTTGTCCCAGTCACGCTGGTGTTTGGCAGAGACGATGGCCAGTTGCTGTCCCAACGTTTTGTTGAAGCGTTCCACGAGGCCATCACTTTGAGGATGGAGAGGGGTAGTGCGGGTCTTGTGCATACCCAGCCTCTCACACATGGTGGCGAACACACGGGACTCAAAGTTTCTGCCTTGGTCGCTGTGGATCGCCTCTGCAGCTCCAAACCTGCTGAACATCCCTGCTGTCAGGGCATCGACGATGGTCTCTGCCTCCTGGTCAGGCAGAGCATAGGCCTCAGGCCATTTTGTGAAATAGTCCATGGCCGTGAGCACCCAGCGGTTTCCACTGTCTGTGGTGGGGAACGGCCCAACTACATCCACTCCCACCCTCTCCATGGGAGCCCCCACTGGGAACTGTTGGAGCTGAGCGTGAGGGCGGCCTGTGGGGCCCTTTCTCGCTGTGCAGTTGTCACAGCGGCGGCAAAAGTCCTCAACATCCCTCTTGTGCTGCCCCCAGTAAAAGCCCTGACGGAGGCGGCGGAGTGTTTTTGTGACTCCAAAGTGTCCAGTCCCCACCTCCCCATGAGTACTCTGGAGCACAGCCTCCCGCAATGCTTTTGGGACCACCACCTGCCACCTCTCCTCCCCTGTAGCTGACTCCTTCCATGCCCGCTGGAGCACGCCATCCGCCAGCCGCAGTCTCTCAAACTTTGACCACAACCCTTTGGTTGCAAGTGAGAGCGCTGTTACCTCTTCCCATGGTTGCCTCACCTGTGCCTCTACCCACTGTAGCACTGGCTGTAGGTCTGCATCCCGTACCTGCTGTTCCCCCCATGCAGCCACGTCGACAGTCTGCAGCTCACAGCTGACAGGCCCGCTCACCCAACACTCTTTGTCACAGACCCCCTCCGCTGCACACAGCTCCCTCTCCCGTTCCTCTTTCCGCTCACAGTGGCGGCAACCGTCTGCAGTACAGGGCCGGCGGGACATGGCGTCGGCGTTGGAGTGGCGTGCCCCTGCCCTGTGCACCACTGTGGAAAGGAAGCCAGGGGTCCGCACCACCCGGTTTATGCGGACCCCGAGCCGTTTCCCGGAGCTCTGGGGGACACTTTGGGGTCTTAACAGACACGGAAGAAAGCGGGGACTGGGCGCCGCCATGTTTGTTTACCATCCGAGCCCCAGATTCCTCTTCCCGCCGAAACGTCGACGTCACCACTTCGGTCCGCCCACCAGAATCCGCACGAAGCACAGTTGAAGAAGCACCCATGCCCGCTTCAGCCGCCATCGCCCTAACGTCCTCCCTCAAGCGGCCTCTGCGTTCCGACGCCCCGGCGATCCCCTCAGCCATATCCTCCGACGTCCATGCACACGCACCTCCCTGGCCGTAATCGTCCTCCACTTTCACCTTCGGAGTCCCTCGAAGCATGATCGACTCCTGTTCGGCCACGGTAGCTAGCCACAGAAGTCAGCTAGCTAGCTGACTAACTTTCCCTACGTTTTTACTTCTGACACCAATGTAATGACCAGCCTAGGTCCGAAAGCAACAGGCATGCGATGACGTTACAGGATCTGAATCGTTTATTCACGGTAACACAGGCTACTGTTTGGCCATAGCCTACGCCAAATCAACTAACAGAAGGGTACTAGCACACACAGAACAATCACGACCAGCTCTTGAAAACCCAGGCGTAAGAGAGAGCGCTAAAAAGGTCAAACCTGGTCCTAACAATGCCCCATCCCTTCAGCCCAACCCCCCCATGCCCCTCCACCAACCACCAGGATGCCCTGCAACCGAACATTCCGTGCATTCCTGTGATTGGCAGATGGCAGGTTGATCGGCATGTCAGACCCCGCGAACACTGAACAATGGCCACAAAACACAACAGCCCAACATGCCACACACATCTGTCTGTGCGGGTCGCTACAGTATAATCAAATCCCTGTTTTACATAAACATGAATAGACTAAGTTAGCAGACTGCATTTGTGCGTTCCAGCGATGGTTCTGTTTCACACTGGCATCGGCACTGATGTGTAGTGCAGTCTCCAGTTAACTGAAACCTGCGTTTGCTTTGGTTTGTACCTGTTGTTTAACTTTGACATCTTTCACTGGCAACCCAGAGCCAATGGCTTACATGACATATCTGTTTTCAGCTGTGAAATCCGGTCTCTTATGTCTGAGGAAGGAAATGCTGGCACGCTTCTTGCACAAGAGTATCTTTTACTGTCTTTGCCCTTGTGGGCCAACTGACTGGCATCATGTTTTATTATTCAGACTGTAGCCTTTTTGAGTTTTACCATCAGGTACACTTAAACTGCTGGGTGAAAAACCTTGCTGAAACTGCTGTGAATCCAGACTGGCGTGATAAACGTGTTTAGGGCAAACAGGAAAGAGATGAAAGTGATGAGTGTGGGGGGGTGGGGGGGGGGGGGGGGGGCTGGGTCACCAAAATAACCACATGCTGCAGGCAACCAATAGGAAGGAAAGACCCAGACACCGGGAAGTGAACTGTAAAATTGTATTAAAGATGCGTAGAGCTTCATCTCCATACTAAACACCTCAGAGAACCAGAGATAAGCTATCACGGTGTGTCAGACCAAGACCCAATGCCATTTTTATGGCTAGTTATGGCCACAGACTTAGCAGAAGGAATCTTTGTGATGCACGACATCTGAACACAGGCACCCACAAAAGGTGGCATTACTTCATCTGATACTGTGTGTAAGGCCCAGGTAAAAGCATGTGGCTCTTCTGACGTGAGAGACTGGAGCACAGGAAAGTATTCCCCCAGCAGGCAGCAGGGTCTGTCAGCAGAGCCCTGGGGTTCTCAGACATGGCTCTGCAGGTTCTCTCTAGCTGGGCTCCTGGTCCTGGCTGCTGAGTCAGCTAACACTCAAACTCCCAGCTGTGTCGGGGGAGGGGGGGGGGTCATGGTTAGCCGTGGTTCCTGCGGCCAGACAGATGAATGTCAGAGCCGCAACCTAGGGCGTCCATGTTGGTGTGATGCTGGGCTAGGGGCATTAGGTTCATAAGGTTCTTATGCACTAATCCCCCACACATTCACACAACTGACTAACAACACACCTCACTTTTGGGTCTTGTTCCTCGAGACGGAACTGTGAACCTGTCATTAGAGTCTTGGCGGCTGTGGAAATCTCCGTGTCCCCTCCCTCACAACTCCTGGGGGGGCAGGATGACTTCTAAGTGCCCTGCGAGGCCCCTGTCAGTGTCTGTTGATGTGGATGTCAGTTCTCCCTTCAGCATCCCACTGTTGTTCTTATGCATGGAGAGTGATGTCACTGCCATGAACCTTGTACAAATGACCTTTTGCGCAGACAAGACGGAAAGCTTCTCTCTCACCCTGCTGCTATCTGGGAAACGTGTCAGCGCATGTTCGCAAAGGAGAGCTGTGAGCAGGGGCGGACTTAGCTACGGGCGGCATGGGCAGCCGCCCAGGCCGGCATCTTGCTGGGGGCCCAGACAAAAACCATCAAAATCTGAATGGTGTCATTCGCACGATCAGTGTCTATCACTCATTTGCAAGTCACGTAAATGATAGCCAATAATGTCACAGTGTGGGACAATTCGCCTTGACTTGAATGGGCGTGAGTGGATGCCCTTGTTCAAGTTTGTGAGCTAGGCAGACTTCTGCCTGGGCTGGGAAGGTCTCCCACTCAGAAGCACGAGATGGGGAGGGGGGCAGGGGAAAGTTGAACTCAGGTCTCCCCACTTGAAGCACGACGGGGGAACAGGAGATTCTATCAAATAGCACACCTCTAACTTTGTACAGTATGCAAATAGTGAAATCTGTCACACTACGAAATGCTACCAAATTAACCACAACTCATGACACCGAGAATACATAATTTCACAGATATATAGTTGCATTTTCTTATGTTTTGTACGAAATCAAATAGGAACTAATATACAACCAGTCTGCACACCACCAAGGTGAACTGGTTTAGTCTTGACCCTTGGTTGACAGTGTTTGGGGAAGGGCATGGGCGGAGCGGGGGGTGGCTTCTGGGGCTTGAGCCCTAAATGTTTTTTCTAAAGCCCCAAATCTTTTGGGTAAAAATGTTGTTGTAATTTTCGGCATATATAATAATTTGAGTCTGACGTAATGTTTATATTACATTAAGCTCCAAAAACCATTTTGCAACTACCTCTGATGCTGCTCATGAAGAGCATCACAACCTAGAAAAAATTATTTATTGATCTTACAGTGTGGTAAACACTGTAAACACTGTGGTAAACACTGTAAATGTAAATACAAACACATGCGTGCAGCTTTTCGTGCTGCGAATCGGCAGTGCAAGGCACTCTATTAAAATATGAGACTTGTTCTCAAAAAAGGGGTACGTTTTCTTCCCTTGATGTTCGTGTGTCTTTACCGCCACCCTGTGGTGAGAAAAAAAAGCCTTTTTCACACCCGCGTTACACTCGCGGGTTTCATATGCGTAGCAACCTTGGTAGCAACCCAAGCTTGCCTCTTCATGAAAGCCAATCAGAATGCCCGAGTGACATTGGAAGACCAATCGCATACAAGTATTTAGGCACCAATTTGAAACAAGCTCTACTCTTCCTACTTGTTTTTGTCAACGTTAACGCGTTGTTTACGCAGCAACGAGCAAAATAAACAGCTGGATCTATTATATGTAATAGCTAGATGTTATCTAGATTCTAGATTATGTAAAATAATCCGCTACATATACAGATTTTGACAGAATAACGATTTTACTTCCTGACACTATCTTGTAAAGCTGGTTTGTTTGAACCGTTGTTTAACTACTGGAGCGGACACGAAGCTAATGCTTGGCCATAACCGCTTTGCTGGAAAATGCCGTCCCGTGTTGAGGATTATGAAGTTTTGTATACCATAGGCTCCGGCTCGTACGGCAAATGTCAGAAAATACGGAGGAAGTCTGACGGTAAAGTAAGTGTTTCATTTACTAGTTTAACGTTAGCAAGCCTCTAGCTTTTTGACTGGCTGAACAATGCACGTGACATCCATTATACATGTTTTACTGTTACAGTACTGTTTCAACAATGAAAGTACTAGGCTAGCAATAGCTTATGAAATCAACTCTAATAGAATTCAAGCATGTCTAATAATAGACGGACACCAATTTGCATAGATTTTAGTTTGGAAGGAGTTGGACTATGGTACCATGGCCGAGGGTGAGAAGCAGATGCTGGTGTCCGAGGTGAACCTCCTACGGGAGCTCAAGCACCCAAACATCGTCAGATACTATGACCGCATCATAGACCGAACTAATACAACCCTGTACATTGTCATGGAATACTGTGAGGGCGGCGACCTCGCTACCCTCATCACAAGATGTGTCAAAGAAAGGTTTGTTCTTTGTTTTTTACATTTTGTGTTTGTACTGTGAGATTTTACAACCTTGAGGCCTTCTAACTTTGCAAGGCTGACACAATGTCAGAACTGTATAATAAATACATTCATTGGAAAACGGATGCCATTATGATGTTGTGCTACTTATCAGGGCGGTTGTGTTTTATAACTGTCTTCTTTATACTTGGCAGGCGTTACCTTGAGGAAGAGTTCATCATGCGTGTCATGGCACAGCTTGCATTGGCACTGAAAGAGTGCCACAGGAGAAGTGATGGAGGTGCCACTGTATTACACAGAGACCTGAAACCTGCTAATATCTTCCTTGATGTAAAGCAGAACATCAAGCTTGGGGACTTTGGCCTAGCTCGCATCCTTAACCACGACACCAGTTTTGCAAAGACTTTTGTTGGGACCCCTTACTACATGTCTCCAGTGAGTCATTTTTCATCTCAGGATGTGGGAAGGGGAAACCCTCGACTTACTAGGTTAGACTAACACTGTTGCTTTGTTTCAGGAGCAAATGAATCGGATGTCCTACAATGAGAAATCAGATATCTGGTCATTGGGATGCTTGCTGTATGAACTGTGTGCCCTATCGTAAGTTGTAATATAGATAGATCGTTTTTTATTGTCATTCAACAGTACAGCTAAAGTGCACATAAGAATTAAATGTTGTTCTACTGGCTCCTAAGTAGTGCTCTAACAAAAAATAAAAACAAACAGTACTCCTGTGCGGAGTGAATAAAAATAAAGGCAGATAGATACCATATAAAATATAAATATTGCACATAATAAATATAGGTATTGCACGTATTAAAAAGACAGCATAGAAATACAAAAATCCCTTGCAAAAAGTGGCATATAAGACCAATCCACATGAAGCTCACTGTAACGCATTGAGATGTAATGATTAGGGGTTATTTAGAATTCAGAAGTCTGATAGCTTGTGGAAAGAAGCTGTTGCAGAATCTGACTGTTCTGGCCCAAATGCTGCGGAACCTCTTGCCAGAGGGTAGCAGTGAAAACAGTTCTTGATGTGGATGGGTGGGATCTTTGGTTATATTTTGGGCCCGAATTAGACATTAGGTCCTGGATGGAAGGAAGGCAGTGAAGACCCGATTATCTTTTCTGCTGTCCTCTAAATATATATTTTCTATACTGCTTCTTCTGCCAAAACTAGTGGGAGTGTGACATTTCTGTGTATCCCATGCAGGCCCCCTTTTACAGCATATAACCAAAAAGAACTGGCAGAGAAAATAAGAGAGGGCAAGTTTAGAAGGATTCCCTATAGATACTCTGAAGAGTTGAATGCACTCCTGTCCAGAATGCTCCACTTAAAGGTTTGTAATAATTACTTATTTATTATCCATTATATTGTGTGTGTGTGTGTGTGTATGTATGTGTATATATATGACTGCATTTTTTAAAGTATTTTTATACTTTAAAAAGATGCAGGCAATGGCATAGTATGGGTGATATATCAGTTTCTTCAGGTTAAATGCTTGTTTAGGTCTTTGTAGGCTGTTGTTTTGTTGACTGAACAAAGCCGGGCCCTGTTGCTAGGACTTCTTGAGGCCCTCTGTGGAGTCCATACTCCAGAGCAGCCTGCTGGCAGGCATGGTTGCCGAGGAGCAGAGGAAGGTACAGGGGCGACAGCGGAGGTCAGCTGATCCAGAAGTTCCTAAAGCAGCAGAGCCTGCCCCCACACTGGCTGCAGAGTTGAGGCTGAAGGAGAAGGTGCTGCAGGACAGGGAGAAGGCTCTGAAGGACCGTGAGGAGAGACTTGAACGTAAGCCCATAGTCATGTAGTAGCTTGAACACCTTCCACTTAATGTGCTTGGTCATGCACTGATCTTCTGGATTGTGTGTCTGATATTAACAGAGAGAGAGCAGGAGCTCTGCCTTCGAGAAAGGCAGTCCAATGAGAGACTCGCCAGGTAGCTTAAAACTACTTCCTATTTCAGCACTACAAATATAGCACACTGCGACCACAAATTTGCAGAATATTAGCATTTTATCCCTCCACCATACTGATGTATTGTTGTCCTTGATTTGGCATCCTAATTCCTTTGCAATATAATTGTAGTTTTTTCCCCTCCAGAGCTGAGAGTTTGCTGAAGAATTACAACATCCTGAAACAACAAAAGAGCCTGGCACAACTTTATACTAATAACATAGGTATGGGAGTCAGAGGAAATCCCTTTGAGCCACTGAATATAGACAAGAATTGACAATCGCATTTTGTATTCTGCAAATGGTGGAGAAGGGGATTTTATTTCAGTATAAGTGTATTGTTTATGTATTTAATGTTGTAAATAAAAGTTTATCTTAAAGCACAAAAATATGGGGGCACGGCAACAAAAGCATGTTTCACTGTTATGTTCTTAGAGATGCAATAAAAGGGAGGATGCACGTTAAAGTCACTCTTGGAACATCTCACACAATATTCCTTTTTTTATGTGGGGGGAGGGGGGGTTATAGGTTATAGGGGGTTATAGCTAGCTTATTTAAGAGATATTGATGCAATATATAATATGAATCTGTACAGTTTATGCCTGTTTTTGACACCTGGTCTTTAGATGAGGGAGAGGAGAATATGTCCCCGGGAAAGAAGAAGGTTCACTTTGCTGGAGACGGCAAGGAGAACCAGCAGGCTGGCTGTCCTCAGACCCTGAAGACCCAGGAGCTGCTGCTGCACAAGAGGCTACAGACAGCCAACTTACGTGCTCAGGCCCTGGGGGAAGTGGAGAGGAACTACCAGCATAAAAGCAGGCAGATCCTGGGAATCCGCTAGCTCTGCCTGGTCCAGGCCTTCTGTGTCTTACAGGACTGATGTATTCAGTTCTGACTGAATTAGAATCAAAACTTCAGATGGCTAGTACCTTTGTTGCCCTTTAGTTAAAATATTAAACTTTTAATTTATTTATGTTGCACTGGGTCATGTTAACTGTGGTTATGGTGAATCTCAAATGTTGAGGTTGCTTTGTATATTTAGGTAACAGAATGACTGTGAAATTGTAGTGACGCGAATGTCTTCTTGATCATTTCTAAAGTTTTAAACATTTAAAGACCAGATATCAATACCATCTATGTTTGTTGATTTGGGAACATTAAAAGCAGCTGATTACTCTGATGCTATAATTGCTGTCCTTGAATTTCCAATCAATCAAATCGTTTTTGTGATTTACTCAGATCGAGTTGATTGACTGGCTGTAGTCCAACGATAAATTGAATGCCAATGCAGTTTGGAGTACCTCCCACAAGAGGTCATCAATTGTCTTTAATGTGATGTTATCTGTTACTGCTATCAGCGTTTCGCTGCATTTTAGTTGAATTTGTTGCATAAGTACCCTTTCCTTCTTACCATCCTGTAGATAAGCAGACGAGTCACTCATGAGAAATAGATACTTTTCTTCTGTCGTGAAGTACAGTACAGTCCTTTTCTTGACTCCTCTTCTAAAAGACAACCCACAATAATCGTTTAGAAACAGTGCTACGATTTTTACACGGTACAAAAACATGTTGGCTTGCTTTCTTATACTCTTTAAACTGAGTCTTTCTTGATAATATGAGATAGACGTGGATAAAGGGGACATTTCTTTTGTCTGTGCACACCTTCCTAAAATTCAAGAGGATGGCTCGCCTGTCGTCAAGTCGAGAGATGCTCTCCGTACGTTTACATTACGCAACATGCCTACATAGCAACGCCGTTGTTAGGCCGTGGGGCTCCTCCTAGTTGCGAGATTGTTATAAAAATGACCAACCAAATTAGACTTCGTCTGCTAACGTCCAATCCTATAATACCGGGGCGTGTCTGACAATTCCTTGTTCCGTGTGGAAACTTTACCGGCTCGGGTGCAAAGTTTCAGCCGTCTGCAAATCGAAGTGTATTGTCAACGTATTTGGAAAATGCTGCTGTGTTCTTATAATAGGTGAATCGCAGTCTGTCCGTGCGGTACCTGTGACAAGGAAAGTCTAAATATTGTCAGCTAGATGACGAATTGTGAATATACCGTTGATCAATAACGACGTGGACTCGATACGTGCTGGAATCACTGTGATTTAGCCAGCTAGCTAGACTAGCTAACCGCTTCATTGACGCGCAGTGTTCTTCTAGAAAGCCTGTTAGCTGTTTACTACAGTAGGGCTGAGAGCTAGCAGCAGACGAGTTTCAGAGAGACATCAGTACGATGGGGAAAATGTATTGTGAGCCTAACCGTGTTCGGCTGCTATGCATGCTTTCATTGACTTTTGGATTTTTCATTGTGGAAGTGGTCGTAAGCCGGATCACTGCATCTCTGGCCATGCTTTCGGACTCGTTTCATATGCTATCCGATGTCATAGCTCTGCTCGTGGCTTTGATTGCTGTGCGTTTTGCCGAGAAAACGCAAGCGACGAATAAGAACACATTCGGATGGATCCGGGCAGAAGTGATGGGGGCTTTGGTCAACGCCGTCTTCCTCACGGCTCTTTGTTTCACAATAATCTTAGAGGCTAGCGAGCGTTTCACAGAGCCACATGAAATTGAGAAGCCCGAGGTAGTCATCGGTGTTGGGGCCGCAGGTCTCCTGGTGAATCTTCTTGGGCTCTGCTTGTTCCACGGACACGCGGGAGGTGGACATGGCCATTCTCACGGAGGTCATTCCCACGGAAGTAAGAAAAACAAAAGGGGTAAAATATGCAAGTCTGAAAGACCTTCGGGCGAGGAGACCAACAACCTGGTGGGACATCATAACAGTCCCAATGGCGTGAATACCGAAATACGTAGACATGGTACGTAAATATTACATTTACATTTTATTCATTAAACAGACGCTTTTATAAATGTTCTATAAAGTAGTCTATGTTATTTCAAGCTAGTGTTGCAATAAACAAGGGCCATCACACCCCAACAATCACAATATTCACAGCCTCATCAATAATTAACATTTCTGGTCCACTGTACATTGTTTTTTTCAGTTTTTTCTTTAAACCATACTGCTACTAGGTAATATGAAACCGTACAATACAAACCAGTTTGTCTGGAAATTAATGTTTTATTTTTTGCATTCAGACAACACGCAAACTTGTTTCGAGAGACCGAAATTGGGGTTTGGGTTTCATTTATATTGTAGGCACAGCGACATACAAGTGCAGGAAGGTGTATAAATGGCATGTGTCGTGACTTTGGCATGAGTTTTGATGTAAAAATAAATAAATAAAAAAGGCACTAATGACCGGATGTGGCTCCTCTTGTTAAATTACTTTTACTAACATTTCAACAGAATCTCTAGCGCTTTCTATAATAATGATGATCCAATTTATTTTAAACTTGTGTGAGAAGACATTACCAGTCTCCAGTTGGGGTAGCCTTAGGGCTATCCCCACTCAGTCGACTAGTTCGATTGTTAGTTTGGTCGATATGCTCTTGGTCATTAAGATTTTTTTAGTCGAGCTGCTGGTGTTACCGAAGTGGAGAGGAACTACCAGCATAAAAGCAGGCAGATCCTGGGAATCCGCTAGCTCTGCCTGGTCCAGGCCTTCTGTGTCTTACAGGACTGATGTATTCAGCTCTGACTGAATTAGAATCAAAACTTCAGATGGCTAGTACCTTTGTTGCCCTTTAGTTAAAATATTAAACTTTTAATTCATTTTAGTTGAATTTGTTGCATAAGTACCATTTCCTTCTTACCATCCTGTAGATAAGCAGACGAGTCACTCATGAGAAATAGATACTTTTCTTCTGTCGTGAAGTACAGTACAGTCCTTTTCTTGACTCCTCTTCTAAAAGACAACCCACAATAATCGTTTAGAAACAGTGCTACTATTTTTACACGGTACAAAAACATGTTGGCTTGCTTTCTTATACTCTTTAAACTGAGTCTTTCTTGATAATATGAGATAGACGTGGATAAAGGGGACATTTCTTTTGTCTGTGCACACCTTCCTAAAATTCAAGAGGATGGCTCGCCTGTCGTCAAGTCGAGAGATGCTCTCCGTACGTTTACATTACGCAACATGCCTACATAGCAACGCCGTTGTTAGGCCGTGGGGCTCCTCCTAGTTGCGAGATTGTTATAAAAATGACCAACCAAATTAGACTTCGTCTGCTAACGTCCAATCCTATAATACCGGGGCGTGTCTGACAATTCCTTGTTCCGTGTGGAAACTTTACCGGCTCGGGTGCAAAGTTTCAGCCGTCTGCAAATCGAAGTGTATTGTCAACGTATTTGGAAAATGCTGCTGTGTTCTTATAATAGGTGAATCGCAGTCTGTCCGTGCGGTACCTGTGACAAGGAAAGTCTAAATATTGTCAGCTAGATGAAGAATTGTGAATATACCGTTGATCAATAACGACGTGGACTCGATACGTGCTGGAATCACTGTGATTTAGCCAGCTAGCTAGACTAGCTAACCGCTTCATTGACGCGCAGTGTTCTTCTAGAAAGCCTGTTAGCTGTTTACTACAGTAGGGCTGAGAGCTAGCAGCAGACGAGTTTCAGAGAGACATCAGTACGATGGGGAAAATGTATTGTGAGCCTAACCGTGTTCGGCTGCTATGCATGCTTTCATTGACTTTTGGATTTTTCATTGTGGAAGTGGTCGTAAGCCGGATCACTGCATCTCTGGCCATGCTTTCGGACTCGTTTCATATGCTATCCGATGTCATAGCTCTGCTCGTGGCTTTGATTGCTGTGCGTTTTGCCGAGAAAACGCAAGCGACGAATAAGAACACATTCGGATGGATCCGGGCAGAAGTGATGGGGGCTTTGGTCAACGCCGTCTTCCTCACGGCTCTTTGTTTCACAATAATCTTAGAGGCTATCGAGCGTTTCACAGAGCCACATGAAATTGAGAAGCCCGAGGTAGTCATCGGTGTTGGGGCCGCAGGTCTCCTGGTGAATCTTCTTGGGCTCTGCTTGTTCCACGGACACGCGGGCGGTGGACATGGCCATTCTCACGGAGGTCATTCCCACGGAAGTAAGAAAAACAAAAGGGGTAAAATATGCAAGTCTGAAAGACCTTCGGGCGAGGAGACCAACAACCTGGTGGGACATCATAACAGTCCCAATGGCGTGAATACCGAAATACGTAGACATGGTACGTAAATATTACATTTACATTTTATTCATTAAACAGACGCTTTTATAAATGTTCTATAAAGTAGTCTATGTTATTTCAAGCTAGTGTTGCAATAAACAAGGGCCATCACACCCCAACAATCACAATATTCACAGCCTCATCAATAATTAACATTTCTGGTTCCACTGTACATTGTTTTTTTTAGTTTTTTCTTTAAACCATACTGCTACTAGATAATATGAAACCGTACAATACAAACCAGTTTGTCTGGAAATTAATGTTTTATTTTTTGCATTCAGACAACATGCAAACTTGTTTCGAGAGACCGAAATTGGGGTTTGGGTTTCATTTATATTGTAGGCACAGCGACATACAAGTGCAGGAAGGTGTATAAATGGCATGTGTCGTGGCTTTGGCATGAGTTTTGATGTAAAAAAATAAATTTAAAAAAGGCACTAATGACCGGATGTGGCTCTATTACTTTTACTAACATTTCAACAGAATCTCTAGCGCTTTCTATAATAATGATGATCCAATTAACTTTAAACTTGTGTGAGAAGACATTACCAGTCTCCAGTTGGGGTAGCCTTAGGGCTATCCCCACTCAGTCGACTAGTTCGATTGTTAGTTTGGTCGATATGCTCTTGGTCATTAAGATTTTTTTAGTCGAGCTGCTGGTGTTACCGTTTTCGTTAATCTGCGTTTTGTTTTTTGCACATGGCAAATGAGCACAATTGTAGCTAGCTGTTTGCCTAAACTCGACCATACTTTGTCTACAATTGGTGTTATTAATCCTTTAGGAAAAATGGCAAAGAAATCTGATATGGAAGCATTTTATCAAAGTACCGGGTGACTCAAAACATGTTGAATGCACACTACCAACAACGGTTTATATTCCATAGTTCGACGTCGAATATGACGTAGACTACCACTTGAAAATCGTAAATTGGCCATCGGATCATTATTTTACAGTGTGTATAAGGCCCAGGATTTTTATGTTTTGGGAACAAAAGGTTTAGGCTATGTCTGCTTATGCTGTGCTACTGTAGGTCTAACCATCTGCATTTTATTTTGAACAACAGACTAGTTTCCCAAAAGTCAATTTGAGAGACTGCACGCTTTCAACAATTATGTCGGCTTTGGATGTTTGAAGTTGTTAGACTCTTGTTACTATAGTCAATAGCTAGTTCTGTATAGGGCTGCCAACTCACACATTGGCCGTGAGACACGCATTTCAACCAGTTCACACGCTCTCACGCCACACCTTGTATTTTTCACGCAGAGAAGGCAACGGCAACCAAGTAGTCCTTCTAACGTTGTAAACAGTAGGCCAATGGACGAGGCGCAGCCACACGGAGTGAAGCAACATAGACGCGCGAACACCCATGAAAGCTCTTCAACTTGCAATTTGAATAATCTAGGTTAAACATATCACATCCAAATCGAACAACATTATCTTCTATGGCCAAGACAACAAAATCTTTCTCTGATGTTGCACCGTTCCCCACTCGGCTTCGACTAAAGGCCGCAATATGCTTCTCCGACTCCGTTTACGGATGGGCGGGCTTACGGATACGGACGGATAGACTGCGTTTATGGTTCTCCGTAGGCTGTGGGTGCTGAAAACAATTCACTGCCAGAAGAGTAGGTGGCGTAAAGTTTTTTTGTAAGTTTGGAGAGGGCATTACCATGTGTCAGTTTTTTGGAAAACGGAGAAGCATATATCGGCCTTAAGTTCGCACGCTGCATTTTTTCAGGCTTGTGATCAGCGCGCTCTGATGATTTGCATTTTAAACAAACAATATTTTTAATTTGTTGTACATTGTAAGACATAATAAATAATAACCAATCTGCCATTTTTAATATCGGCATTCGGTAACAACAGGACTGGTGACACGAGGCTTATTATTAGTAGCCTAATAGCAAATTTGATAACGGCTGAATCTGGAATGTCCAGCAGCTACGTTGTATGGAAGCAAATCAGTGACATGTTTTGAATTTCAAAAGATGGGGGGGAGTCAGGTGGCAGAGCGGTTAGGGAAGCGGGCTTGTAATCAGAAGGTTGCCAGTTCGATTCCCGGCCGTGCCAGATGAAGTTGTGTCCTTGGGTAAGGCACTTCACCCTACTTGCCTCGGGGAATGTCCCTGTACTTACTGTAAGTCGCTCTGGATAAGAGCGTCTGCTAAATGACTAAATGTAAATGTAAAAGGCATTGAATACTTAATATTGAAATTTCTCATATTTCAAAAAATAAAATAAATTTCAGGTTGCTCAAATTCGAGCCCCAAAAAATTGAGTTTAAAAATGTCAAGCCAATAAAAATTAGAGCCTATCAAATTCGAGCCTAAACATTCAAGAATTCCGATTGTAACATCCGGGATACCAAGAATAGGCAGAGCAATCGAGCCTTAATTCAAGATTTGATCACATCGGACTCACCGAAGCATGGTTGTTTTCCCTGGTAGTCATCATGAGTTTTCTCTTCTCTATTGCTCTACCTATCCTTGGTATCCCGGATGTTACAATCAGAATTTTTGAAGGTCTCAATTTTTCTGGTCGAATTTGAGCAACCTGAATTTTATTTTATTGAAATATGAGAATTCGGTCTTGTTTAAATTTCAATATTAAGTATTCAATGCCTTTTAAAATTCAAAACATTGTCACTGATTTGCTTCCATACATTGAGTCAGATCATGAAAATGTTTGTACATTTGTTTGTTGTCAATCTCCCTTCTTACGTATGTATTTCTTTCAGATTATCTCTTAAAACAGTGAGCTAAAACATCACACAAAATGGTTTGATGAAAAACATTGTGACATTGAGGCCTATAGATTTATAAAACGTTTTTATAACAAAACAACATTAGAAACACTTTATTCGTGAATGCTATTTAACCCATTAAGGAGTAGCGTCGCACATATGTGATTGTTCGAATGTGGGTCTCACAGCGTAACGTCGCATATATGCGTAGCCGGTGAAGCCATCTCCCTGAAATTAGTTTTATCAGGTTGGGATGTCTGCTAGCAAGGTAGTAGCATTGCTACGAGTATTATGCTAGCTAACTTAGCCCAGACCTAACTAAAGCTAGCTAGCTACCGTTTCAGAAAATAACTTGCGCTTTGGGGACCATCGGAAATATTTAGAGCTCACGTGTCTAAAGGTAAATATGCGTTAATTCCCGGGCAATAGAAAACAAACATTACGCACTTTCGTTTTCGAAGTGTGTTACACAACGGCATGCTGTACTGCCTATACTCGGCATATATTCCAGTGCGGTTTATACTCAGATTTACAAACACAAAGTTCCCATTCTGGTGGGGTGCGGTTTATAGAAAATGCAGCTTATTTTCCAAAAAATACGGTAGTCGATTTTCAGAAGTGTTTAATCAAGTCTTGGTAGACCAAAAAAATCTTAGTCGGGGACAGCCCTAGGTAGCCTATTGGGGTTTTAGCCCCAATAGGCCCGCCACGGCTAAATTTGTGCTGCCACGGTATCAGAAATAGGGCTGTACAAAATTGTAGGCCATCTATCAGCAGTGATTGTTAGAGTGCATGTCGGAGAATAGTACAGACACGCGCTTCACACCGCAGTTGAGATTGCGTGTCTGCGTCCTTGAGAACTGTAAGTCGTGTAACTTATGTTGTCAGTTCATTTAAGCCCGTTTTTGTATTAGTCTATAGTTCTTGCTAATTTAAATTAAGTTAACTGGTGATTTTCGTTGTTTGTATTCTTCCCCGGGTTAGCTAAATTGCACATGTCTGTTGATTCGATAGCGATTGCTGCCTCTGCTCACGTTTGTATTTTAAGTGCATTATTATGCTGAAGTAGTTTTAATTAATAAATAGTGTTTTTTTTGTTATTATTTGCTACAGAATGCTTAGAATATCAAGATCAAATGAAGCAGACAGTGTGCATGCTTTCGAGGACCTTAATCGATAGTCTACTGACCATTTACAATACGTTGTTACGTCAATTATTAATCGGCAGCATTTATGCCATTTAGAACATACTTTGAGTGGAAGGTCTCTTTAAGTAGCCTAACCTTATTGCTTTAGGGGAAATGGGACGAAAGTATGTGCAATATGACATTAGTTATTAGACTATTACATTAACCTGCTCCGAAATATATAGGGTTAGAACTTGGTTTCGACCAGGGAGGGGGGGGTCGGACAGACAGACAGACCTGCCCCCACTGCAAAAAAAAAAAATCCTAGAGGAAACACTGACCTGTGGAGTTTTTCTTGTTGGTACCCTTGTCATCTTTGTTGATTGTCTCACCTCTTCTAACCTGCAAGCTCTTCATGTCCCTGTGTTTGGCAGAGACCAACTGCAGCGAGAGTCAGATGAATGGCATGGCTGCATACGAGGAGCTGGACCATGACACTGGATCCCTCAATATGCGTGGCGTGTTCCTACACGTGCTGGGCGACGCACTGGGGTCTGTCATCGTGGTGGTCAACGCCCTCATCTTCACCTTCGTTTGGAAGCCGTGCCGCACCGGGGAGGCCTGCTACAACCCCTGCATCAACACCCACACTACAGACCACCAGCACGTCAACCACACCCTGGTGGACCTGCTACATGGGGCCAACGGGACGGCTGTGGCACACATGGAGGCCGGGCCCTGCTGGGTGCTCTACCTGGACCCTACTCTCTGCATCATCATGGTGTGCATCCTGCTGTACACCACCTACCCCCTGCTGAAGGAGTCGGCCCTGATCCTGCTCCAGACCGTGCCCAAGCAGATCAACATGCATCGGCTCAACGAGCGCCTGCTCAGCCTGGAGGGCGTGCTGGCCATCCACGAGCTGCACATCTGGCAGCTGGCCGGCAGCCGTATCATTGCCACCGCCCACATCAAGTGCCAGGACCCCACCTCCTACATGGACGTGGCCAAGCGCATCAAGGACTTCTTCCACGATGAGGGCATCCACGCCACCACCATCCAGCCTGAGTTTGTCACCTTCAACTCAGAGTCGCGCGCCTCCCTGTGTGAGCTGTCCTGCCGGACTCAGTGCGCGCCCAAGCTGTGCTGCGGCGCTGGTGAGAAGCCGGGCTCCGCCGCTGCCGTGGCGGGCCTGGAGAAGGATGCCAACACAGAGGGTGACACGGCGCCTGCCTCAGCCCTGGAGGTGATCAGTGAGAGCCAGGAGCAGGCCTCAGCTGTCAAGGTGGGGCCCCGGACGGAACAGGAGGTCATCATCACTAGAGAGGTGGAGTCATCTCTGTGAGTCGAATGGAGAGACTGTAGAGGGCTAGAATCACTAGGCAGATGTTTCAAATGGGTTGGCGCTCGGCCACAGACGGGCTTGTCTTCTGTTGTCTTGAGGGGAATAGGTTGGAGAATGACTTCAGGATGCTCGGATGAAGAAGCCTTATTTTCCTGAGCCCCACACCCCCACTTCTACTGCCCCCTTAACGGCAGGAGCAGCCAGTCCCCACCCACCACAGACACACACACACACACACACACACACTCACTCCTCAACCACGCTGGCGCTCTTTCCTCACTAGTGCCCAGGCAGCGTCAGTGTTGAGGCGTGCTAAGTCACTCGAGTGCTGTCCGCTGCATGCATGTCCCTCATTCACACTGTGATGCAGCTCTCCGTCCCATGATGAATCTGGGCCAAAGCTTCTCACTGCAGGACCAAAGGGACAGGAGACACTGCTTCACACGGACAGCAAGGAAACAATTACAACACATGCAAGTCAATGCACACCGGGCTTTACAAATACAGTAGTAGGTTGTCGTTTTGTGTTTAGTTTTCCCAAATTGGCATTTGAATCGTTTTTTCATTGCCTTTCACTTGCCCCAAATACAAAATTATTGTATTACAAATAATTTATGTATTTAAGTTATTAGTAATTATATATTTCTCTCTGTAGAAGCTTTTATAATATTTAGTTTTGATGATAGCATTTTTGTTGCAATTTTCTCCCTATTTGACAAACCATCTATGCTGTGGACATTTCTGAAATGTAATGTTTTCCAATGATTAACTTCCGCTTTTTATTTTAATTTTTCCTTTGCCTTGACAGAGTTTTAATGGCAGTTAGAACATGCAGAAATGTTGTCTATACCTCTTTCATCGTGGCTTTTAAACTGCTTTCATATGACTGAGAACAGTTAAAAACATCAGGAAGGATGATGTAGTTGTTCCTTTCAGGCAATTTCAACTTAAATATACATCAAATATCATTGCTGCCTTTTGAGGGTGTTGAGCTATAAAAAATAGCACTGTTCACAAATATTTGAACAATACTCTTGTTTAAATGTATGCTGGTGGCCATTTGGATGGCGGTTGACTTCAAATACTAGTCCTCATGAATGTGTTGGGGAAGGGACCTTGTTGAAATCCATGCTGAAGATTTTTACTTTTCAGGAGACATTGTGCCACTGCATTGTTGCATGACCAAACTGACGTGTGTAATTTACCCCCCCCAGAGTTTCACATCAAGCTCAAAGTGCACACACGTTGGTATTTTTCAACAGTTCAACTATTTTCAAATGGAATGAAATGGGACAAAGCTTGTCTCTGCTTTTGGCTGTGTGTGATGATTTAAAAGTCATATTGGTGGCCTTCTATATGGTAGACAAACTCATCATTCTCATTTAACTGTTGTTATTTCATCAGTTACCATTTGACTGTTGATTCATGAATGCATTTCCGATCAGATTTCCACTGAAAGTAAATGTGTATGCAAGATATATATATATATATATATATCTATCTCTTTTTGAAATGTATGGTTACTTTCATTTTGTCTTTTGAACTCTTCATGTGCAAATTGAAACGTGTTATGGATTTTAGGTATTACATGTCCTGTTGTGTCATTGTGAAAATAAAACATTGCCGTTTGGTTCAGTAGAATAAGGGTTTTGTGTAATTTTAATATTTCTGATAAGGCTAAGAGATGGTCAATTGAGCAAAATAAACTCTGTTTAATACTCACACACAGTTTAACATCCAGCCTGTTCTTGATTTCAAAAATTATTTGCAAAAGGTATGTTTGTGTTTAGTTGGTGGTAAATCCCAGCTCTTGCCGCCAGTGGTTGAAAACATCTGAGGGTTCTTGTTTTGTATAGGGACCTTTTTGGTTTGTGTGATAGTGGGCCATGTTTGAGTCACTTCGAGCTTTCAGTAAGTCCCAAAATTAACATTCATGAACATCTCCCGTTAGCGAAATTTCACCTGAAAGCATTTTTTGAAAATATGAAGGGATTTGACGAGGGCGAAAATTGTTACTCTTTAAACCTGACAACTCAAGTTGCATTCAGTTGCATTACGCACATTTTGGGCCTTTGTCTCAGTTTTCAATTTCATAAAACACTTTTAGCAAAACACCACACAATTCTCCATGTAACACACCAAATTCTAACAGGAAGCATCTTGATTTCCTAATCATTCATCCAATTCATTAGTGTCTTACACTAACTCCTCACATGTGCAAGCACTCATTGCTTTACTCAACACCAACCAATCATGGCTTTAGAATTGGCCTATAAATAGCCTAATTTGAGTCTATTTACAGTGGTGGGTATTATTTGAACCTTTACTGTAGAAATGATAACAGGTATGTAACAATGTACTGTAATTTACACATGTTCTAATGTACACATAATAGCTGTTTCAGCACAACACACGGTATACTATACACAAACATATTTTAGCACCCATGCATCCATTGACTGCAGTTCACTGCATGATTGGTCACAGTCTGGTGGATTACTGTATCATACCGTGCAACAGTACAGTGACTGTAAGAAGACATTCTGACAATATTGTAGAAAATAGTATATATTACTGTATGCTACAATTCATGGCACACACAGACACACCATTCCGTAATCACCTTTTTAAAAATTACGTTTGGTTTCTGTCCTACTACACTCTTTGTTTTGTACTGTGTAATACAGTATTCACAACCACAAATGCTTATAGTAGAAAAATGTTTGTTTTTGTGTTTACGTAACATGAATTTTTCATCTCTGCCATTTACTTTCAATCTTGTACAGAAATGTACAAAGGACCTCATGAAAGAAGAGCTTTAGATTTTGAATAACTGTGTGTATAAGATATATCCAAAAATGTAATATAATGGAAAAAGTATTTGCAACATGAGACAAATGTGTGCTTTTGAGACGTTTTTTTGATATTTTGAATGCAGTGTTTAATTTTGCAAGAGAAGCGAGGCATTTTGCATTTTGTGTGTGCAGTTGTTGGATTTGTTTAAGTTTTGAAAAAAAGAGGACAAGTAAAAAAAATGTGTAAGTATTTGAAAAAAACTGTAACATTCATACACGAACATTCATTGCAAATGAATTTATTAATTGAAAATTATTGAAATTCAAGACAAACATGTTACAACCTACCAACCAACTACCTTGAAAAGGCTCAAGACGCACTTGTTCCGGGAGTACAACGGTACTTAGGAATGGTTCGCTTGACCCGATGTTAGTTTCCTCAAGGATCACAATGACTCTTGCTCAGAGACTTGTTGCTCTTGTGGTTAGTGGTAAATGATTGAAATTTTTTGTACTCGCTGTGATATATTGTTTTTATTATTGTTGCTTGTTTTTTCCACAGGTACACTTGCACGTATAGCGGTTCATGTTGTTCACTTGTTTAACTACATGCTCTTATGGTTCTTCCCTTTGGCACTTACTTTGGTTGTTCACAATGTGTGCTTCATGTTTTGGCTACTCGCAATGTTTTGTGGCTATCTTGTTGTTATGATCAGTGACCTATGCACTTTGTAAAGCTCTCTCTTGGAAGTCGCTTTGGATAAAAGCGTCTGCTAAATGAATAAATGTAAATGTAAATGTCCTTGATTACTGTAAATCAGAGAAAGAGTAAGAGGTGAGCAAGGAGAAGGAGTAGGAGAAGCCAGAGCTGAGGAGAAGACCTCAGGAGATCAAGAATCCAAAGAACAATGCTTCACAATTCCACTTATACCAAACTATTATCTGTAGAACAACCAATCAGGGCTGCGTTTCCCGATAACGATGGATCGTAGCAACGATCGAGCAAAATAACGAAACCATCTATATTTTTTACGTGCGTTTCCCAAACATGCTCGTAAGGAGTGGGCTAATCTATGCACTTTCAAGACCTACGAATTTTCAAGAGACACTTTAGCTACGGTGTCTTTGGGAACGGCCTGTAAAACTTGGATTCAAAGATCAACTTAGGCTTACGACACTTTCGGGAAACGCAGCCCAGATCACATCTTGACCCTTACTTATAAACGTATGACTATCAATGCGACAGTAAGTTACACAATGAGCTGTGAGACCGATCAAGTAGAGACTCCGTCCAGCAACTCCAGATTTTAGCATGAGAGGTGGGGACAGGATGACACCCAGCCTTACACCTTGATAATATCTACTATTATGGTTCAGACAAGGTGAGAGTACAGTACATTAAGCATTATCTTCTGACCCCACTAAGCAGCGCAAAGCGTCCCCAAACTTCAGGGACTTATATAAGAGGCCCCAGGGAAGACATTCCACAAAGCCACAGGGCTTTACCCAGCATTCCACTTTACCGTCATGCTGCTCGCTCTCTGTCAACTCATTACCCACCCTGATGTGTGTTGGTGTTGGGAGGGGGGGCAGTTGGATTAGGTGTCATTATACCTTGCATTGGAACCTAGAGCTGGACCTAAATGACCTGGTCCAACAATTTATAGGTCTTCTGTGCTGAATAGCTACCGATGTATCTACATCAGCTGAGCTCTGGGGCCGGAGAGGGGAGTGGGGTTATTTACATTGGAGTCTAGTGAACATTCCTATGAAAAGGTGTCCATTGAGCATTGTTACAAGTGGACTATCCAGGTTAAATGGTTGAAAAATAATTGTGCTGACTTAATGGTTTTATGTCTGTGAGGACCACCATTCAGAGAACGGTTCACTAGTCTCAATTTGAATACCCTTGAGTTTAGCTGATGTGGTTCCACTGGTGGCATGTTTACAAATGATATGCTAGGTAGGACCAATCCATTTAGCTCCAGTTTGACCTTTAACCTTTTGGCCCATCTGTTCAAGCATGCATTCAGAGAGCATTCAGCCAACCCTGTTTGTAGGCTCCACTACAACCAAGCCCTACTCTCTCCTCCCTAAACTTCTGTCCTACTGTCTGGCCTGGCAGAATCCCAGAGACAAGCAAGAGACACAGATGGCCTGGTGCTCCATTTATGCAACAACCCTCCTACCGCCTCTATTAGAAGGCAGGAATGACCCTCTGCCTGGGGAGGGGGCGCTGAATGGGCTTGGGTTGGTTGAGGGAGTAGTGACAGGGTTGCATGGTTGGCCAGCAGAATGCTGACTAATCAGGTAGGCTTTTGATTGCAGAGTAAAAAGTGTGAAGTGAAACTCGACACTGTAGTTAAACTGAAATTAAGCAATCCTTTTTCTTTGTTCTGTATCTGCAGGAAGGGTGAAAGATCCTTTATATTGGTTCACCCTCTCAATCTTGGACCATAATGCATTTGTGTTAAATTAAGATGTTTGGAATGTGTGTGGTGCCTACAGTTAAAGTTGTTACAGTGTTGTTTGTGGAATCCCAGTATGCTGCCACAGGGATCAGAGCATCAGTAATTTGGACCCATTGTCATAGTTTAGTTGGGTGCCAAGCAGCGAAACTGCGTAGGATTAATTGGGATTCTACATTTTCTTGTACATGCCTACCCTCGAGGACCTGCACACCTCGAGGACCCTGAGGCGAGCGAGGAAGATTGTGGCCGACTCCTCCCACCCTGGACACTCCCTGTTTCAGTCACTCCCCTCCGGCAGAAGGCTGCGGTCCATCAGGACCAATACCTCACGCCACAAAAACAGTTTCTTCCCTTCCGCTGTTGGCCTCCCTTGGCCTTGTTGAAGGCCAAGGGAGGGGACCACACTGTCTCTAATGACTTCCTGCTTAAAACACACTGCTTTTTGCACTGCATTACAAAATTGTATCTTGTACATTCGTATTTTTTGTAATATTTGTATTTTTGTATTTTTATATTGTAATTTACGGCAACTTATATTTAATTTGATTTTATTGTATATTTAATTCAATTCTAATCCCACTTAGTACTGCTAGTTTATGTACCCTTAGTATAGATAGTCCACATATTTAAATTTTAGGTCCCTATATGTTTATTGTATCCACCTTCCTGCCAAAGCAAATTCCTTGTCTGTGCAAACTTTCATGGCGAATAAATCCCATTCTGATTCTGATTCTTCTTATTATTACTAGTTCAGTACGTTGGTGGCTGCAAGATAAATGGCTCCATGGCTTAATCCAGCTCAACAAGGTTGTATTTATCTTAATTAATCTCAACGAGGTTGTTCTTATTTCTCAAAATTCAGCTCAACAAGGTATTTATTTCTTTTACAGTTTTTGTTCAACTGCTTACACATATTTTCTTCATTTTTCCTCTTTTTTTCAAGACTTTACACACAAATCCAAGAATTGCACACACAAAATGCTAAATGCCTCGCATCTCTTGCAAAATGAAGCACTGCATTCAAAATATCACAAACACGTTTCAAAAGCAAACATTTGTCTTACGTTGCAAACACCTTTCCCATATTACATTTTTGGATAAATCATATACAGTTATTCAAAACCTAAAACTCTTCTTTCATGAGCTCCTATGTACATTTCTGTAATGACAGAGATGTTGAAAAATTCATGGTAAACACGAAAACATGCTTTTTACTGTAAGCATTTGTGGTTATGAATACAGTATTACACAGTACAAAGAAAGAGTGTAGTAGGACAGAAACCAAACCTAATTTTGAAAAAGTTGATTACGGAATGGTGTGTGTCTGTGTGCCATGAAAATCTACAATATTGTCAGAATGTCTTCTTACAGTCACTGTACTGTTGCACAGTATGATACAGTAACCCACCAGACTGTGACCAATCATGCAGTGCACTGCAGTCAATGGATGCATGGGTTCTAAAATATATGTATGTATATTAAAACACCAAAATCCATTATTCAACTTTATAGATGTAGGACAGGACCGGGAGACTCGCGACCAGGTCCAGCGTTGGCTGACCGACGACCAGGCAGGTGCTGACAACTCAAACCCCCCACACCACAAGGGATGTGTGTGGGGGGGGGGACAGAGAGAGGAGAGCAGGGATTAGAGAATGCCAGGAGCAGCTAACAGTTACAGTCATAATAGAATGAGATCCCCACCGGTCAAGTGTGGACTGGTGCAGCAATTTAACAGAGCAAAAAAGGGAAATTTGATGCAACCCCACACACCAAGACAGCGACAGCCCCCCTCATTTGGAACATGAAATCTGTTCCAGGGGAAGAGAACTCTAAAATAAGTTATACTTAAAAAATAAGGATGGAAACAACCCGTCCCCCGTTGCCTCCAACTAGTAACATACTTACCTTTAACAGTCGTAGAATTGACTAAACAATAAAGTTTTTAACCTAATTTTAAACGTCGAAACAGTATCAGACTCCCTAATTGAGACGGGTAGTTTATTCCAGAGAAGAGGCGCTCTATATGAGAACGCCCTACCTCCAGCTGTTTTTTTTCTTAATTTTGGGAACCACCATCATATGAATAGACATTTATAAGAACCATTTGAACACTGATGTGCTCAATGTAAAACACTATGATGAATGGAAAACACTTCTTCTTCATTCATCATAGTGAGTTAGGCCTTTTTTTGTTCAGTGTTACACTTACTACAGACAGTACATACATAAGTGTGTTGTAAAATATTTGAGAATATTGTTTTTATACTCAGAACACAGAAATACACGGTAACAAATATATTTTACGTATTTTTCCCAGAAAAACAATGTACACAGTGTACATCCCAACCAACACAAAGTTGCACATACAGTGGTCTACATACAAAACAAAAGAATAATTTACTGTATAGTGTACACAGTTACATTATTATTTTTTTTCTTTGTATTTGTCGAAATGTTATGGCGTTATTTTCTAGGACCATGTTCATGATTTCAGTTTCCTGTTCAGGAGACAGAAGATGTTCCCGACCACCTTGTGTTGGTAATCTTTCAGTTCTGCCAAACAAATAGTAAAATACTGTAAATACTGTGTAGGAATACAAAGTAGGAATACATTTCCCAAATACTTGAAACATACTTTATTTTTACAGTCCTACAGAACAATCCACAGGCAATACTGTACTACTGTACTCATTGAGTACTGTATTGATATGCAGATGGCCTACTGCAATTTTGTAGTGAGAATAGATTTCTTACCTATTCTCATTTCGGAAAGTCCGGATGATGGTGCTACTCTTTGCCCAGCCTCCCTCATTGTTAGACCATGGTTGACTGCATGGTCAACCAAAGCGGCTCGGATCTCATCAGAGATTACGGTCCTTGACCTTCCTCATCCTCGTCCTCCCCGTCCTCCTCCTCTTACTCTCACTCATCTGCCTCTGTTTCCAATGTTGGCATCCATTGCTCAAAAACAGAAGAGGTCACCTGTTGCCCTTTTAATGCTAAAGCTCTGATTGCTAATTGTAAAACTGTGTGACAGGTGTTTGTCCATGCGATGAGTCAGTGTGCGTATTTGAATGGCAGTGTGTTCCTTGTGAAAACAAAAGATTTTCTTAATGAAAATTGTGCCAAATGCAGAGAATTGTGTGTAATGTTTTGAAAAAAGTGTGTTTTAGAACTGTAATTTGAGTGTAAAGCAGGAATTGTGCTTGTAGTTAATCAGAATTGGTTCATGGGGTTGGTGCATGAGTTACATGTTGTGGTCATTGTGTCTCAAATACCAGTATTTGTGTGTAAACAATTGAGAAAAACTGTTATACCCACCACTGTACATCGGCTCAAATTAGGCTATTTATAGGCCTATTCTAAAGCCATGATTGGTTGGTGTTGAGTAAAGCGATGAGTGTTTGCACATGTGAGGAGTTAATGTGAGGCACTGATGAATTAGTGTGGCATTTTGATTGGTTGTGTTTGAAAAAGGAAATCAAGATGCTTCCTTTTAGAATTTTGTGTGTTACGTGGAAAAATGTGTGTTGAGTTTTGCAAAAAGTGTTTTATGAGTCAAAGGCCCAAAATGTGCGTATGGTTTTGCAGATTTGATGTGTGGTTCTGGTGTTTGAGTGTCAGGTTTCAGAAATTGTGTGACAAGTAAGGATTTTGTGTGTAAGCAGTTGAAAAAAACTGTAATCCAGCTCAACAAGGTCTTGCTTATTTCCCTTCATCAAGCTCAATGAGGTACTTATTTCTCTTAATCCAGCTCAATTAGGTTGTTTATTTGTCTGAATTCACCTCAACAAGGTTGTACTTATTTATCTTAATCCATCTCAATGATGTTGTATTTTTAAAATCCATCTCATTAAGCTTGTACATATTGATCCATGGCCATGTTTATATATTTAGGCTATATTTATTTCTCTCAAACGCAAACCGCACATCCAAACACAGTCACATGCACTTCAATTGGCGGCTGGAAAGCCCCCGCAGCCCCCGCGAGGCGGGGGGGCCCCCACGCCCTAAGGGCCCCGCCCTGCATATCAAAAAACATGCTAGGCCTATATAAAAAAAATATATAAAAAAACCCCAAGGAAAACACTTTGAGGGCGCTCATTGAGAGCCCCAAGTTTCAACTGCCAGGTAAAGGAATTCAGTAATGTAGGCAACGTAACAGATCTAAATAGGCTTCCATCCATCCATCCATCATCTTCCGCTTATCCAAGGGTTGGGTCGCGGGGGCAGCAACCTAAGCAGGGAGGCCCAGACTTCCCTCTCCCCGGCCACTTCCACCAGCTCTTCCTGGGGGACCCAGAGGCGTTCCCAGGCCAGCCGAGAGACATAGTCCCTCCAGCGTGTCCTGGGTCTTCCCTGGGGCCTCTTCCCAGTGGGACGTGCCCAGAACACCTCACCAGGGAGGCGTCCAGGAGGCATCCTTATCAGATGCCCGAGCCACCTCAACTGGCCCCTCTCGACGCGGAGGAGCAGCGGTTCTACTCTGAGCCCCTCCCGGATGACCGAGCTTCTCACCCTATCTCTAAGGGAGAGCCCAGACACCCTGCGGAGAAAACTCATTTCGGCCGCTTGTATTCGCGATCTCGTTCTTTCGGTCACTACCCACAGTTCGTGACCATAGGTGAGGGTAGGAACGTGGATCGACTGGTAAATAGAGAGCTTCGCCTTTCGACTCAGCTCCTTCTTCACCACGACGGACCAATGCAGAGCCCGCATCACTGCGGACGCCGCACCGATCCGCCTGTCGATCTCACGCTCCATCCTTCCCTCACTCGTGAACAAGACCCCGAGATACTTGAAATCCTCCGCTTGGGACAATATCTCCTCCCCGACCCGGAGATTGCACTCCACCCTTTTCTGGTCGATAACCATGGCCTCAGATTTGGAGGTGCTGATTCCCATCCCAGCCGCTTCGCATTCGGTTGCGAACCGCTCCAGTGAGAGCTGAAGGTCATGGCCCGATGAAGCCAACAGGACCACATCATCCGCAAAAAGCAGCGACCCGATCCTGAGGTCCCCAAACCGGACCCCCTCAACGCCCTGGCTGCGCCTAGAAATTCTGTCCATATAAGTTATGAACAGAATCGGTGACAAAGGGCAGCCCTGGCAGAGTCCAACCCTCACCGGGAATAAGTTTGACTTACTACCGGCAATGCAGACTAAACTCTGGCACCGGTCGTACAGGGACCGAACAGCCCCGATCAGGGAGTCCGGTACCCCGTACTCCCGGAGCACCCCCCACATGAGCCCCCGAGGGACACGGTCGAACGCCTTTTCCAAATCCACAAAACATGTGTAGACTGGTTGGGCGAACTCCCATGCACCAGAACCCTGCCGAGGGTATAGAGCTGGTCCACAGTTCCACGGCCAGGACGAAAACCACATTGCTCCTCCTGGAACCGAGGTTCGACAATCCGACGGACCCTCCTCTCCAGAACCCCTGAATAGACTTTCCCAGGGAGGCTGAGGAGTGTGATCCCCCTAAAGTTGGAGCACACCCTCCGGTCCCCCTTTTTAAAGAGGGGAACCACCACCCCGGTCTGCCAGTCCAGAGGCACGGTCCCCGATGTCCACACGATGTTGCAGAGTCGTGTCAACCAAGACAGCCCTACAACATCCAGAGCATTAAGGAACTCCGGGCGGACCTCATCCACCCCAGGGGCCCTGCCACCGCGGAGCTTTTCAACCACCTCGGCGACCTCAGCCCCAGAGATAGAAGGACCCCCCCAATGTCCCCAGACTCTGCCTCCATGTCGGAACGCGTGTTGGTGGGATTAAGGAGGTCTTCAAAGTATTCCTTCCATCGATCCAGGACGTCCCCCATCGAGGTCAGCAGCGCACCATCCCCACCATATACAGCGTTGACAGTGCACTGCTTCCCCCTCCTGAGTCGCCGGATGGTGGTCCAGAACCTTTTCGAAGCCGTTCTTCAGCTTGACGGCTTCCCTCACCTCCGGGTCCGAGGGTTACCGCCGCGACATGCACCGACCGCCTTGCGTCCGCAGCTCCGGTCAGCCGCCTCAACAATGGAGGAGGCCCGGAACATGGCCCATTCGGGCTCAATGTCCCCGGCCTCCCCCGAGACATGATCGAAGCTCTCCTGGAGGTGGGAGTTGAAGCTCCTTCTGACAGGGGATTCTGACAGCCGTTCCCAGCAGACCCTCACATTACGTTTGGGCCTGCCAGGCCTGACCGGCGTCTTCCCCCACCATCGTAGCGAACTCACCACCAGGTGGTGATCAGTTGACAGCTCCGCCCCTCTCCTCACCCGAGTGTCCAAGACATTCGGCCTCAGATCCGACGACACGACTACAAAGTCTATCATCGAACTGAGACCTCGGGTGTCCTGGTGCCAAGTGCACATATGGACACCCTTATGCTTGAAAATGGTGTTTGTTATGGACAAGCCGTGTCTAGCACAGAAGTCCAACAACAAAACACCGCTCGGGTTCAGATCGGGGGGGCCGTTCCTCCCAATCACGCCCCTCCAGGTCTCACTGTCATTGCCCACATGAGCATTGAAGTACCCCAGGAGGACGAGGGCATCTCCGGGAGGAGCGCTTTCCAGCACCCCTCCCCACGACTCCAAAAAGGGTGGGTACTCTGCACTGCCGTTTGGTGCGTAAGCACAAACAACAGTGAGGACCCGTCCCCCCACCCGAAGGCGGAGGGAGGCTACCCTCTCGTCCACCGTGGTGAACCCGAACGTACAGGCGCCGAACCGAGGGGAAACAAGTATTCCCACCCCAGCTCGACGCCTCTCACCGAGGGCAACTCCAGAGTGGAAGAGAGTCCAGCCCCTCTCAAGGAGACTGGTTCCGGAGCCGATGCTGTGCTTTGAGGCGAGGCCGACTATATCTAGCCGGAACTTCTCTACCTCGCGCACCAGCTCCGGCTCCTTTCCCGCCAGCGAGGTGACGTTCCACGTCCCTAGAGCTAGCTTCTGCAGCCGAGGATCGGACCGCCAAGGCCCCCGCCTTCGGCCGCCGCCCGTCTCACACTGCACCCGACCCCCATGACCCCTCCTGCGGATGGTGAGCCCACTGGAAGGGAGTCCCACGTTGTCTCTTCGGGCTGTGCCCGACCGGGCCCCATGGGAAAAGGCCCGGCCACCAGGCACTCGCCATCGAGCCCCACCCCTGGGCCTGGCTCCAGGGGGGGGCCCCGGTGACCCGCTTCCGGGCAGGGGCAACTGAGAACCATTGTTTGTTTTCTTCATGGTAGGTTTTTGAGCCACGCTTTGTCTGGTCCTTCGCCTGGAACCTGTTTGCCTTGGGTGACCCTACCAGGGGCATAAAGCCCCCGACAACATAGCTTCCAGGATCACTAGGACACGCAAACCCCTCCACCACGGTAAGGTGGTGACTCAGGAAGGCTCTAAATAGGCTTAATAGTCTCAAAATCCCTGAATCTGGCAACAATGGCTTTTGCGTATCTTAAGTGCCTTTTGTGCCATTACGCCCATTGAACGCGCACATTTAAAAAATGCTAATCGTTACGTTCTGCTAGATGACAGTAGAGACATGAGTAAAATAAAATATGCACGCGGTGCTCAAAAGCGCAGCAATAAACTGTTGTCTGAACAAGCTCGAGCAAAACACCCGAAGATTACACACTTATTTAGACCAGCCAGAGAGGAATATTATCAACATCTCCATAGACGAAACACTACCCCAGCCGCAGGTAGCTAACAGCAGCACGTCTTCACCAGCAACCAACAATAAATATACCTGCTTAGCTTACTTATTGGCAAGAATGAATGTTTTACTTTCCTCCATTGATTGTGTGTTATTTCAGCGATGCTATCCTTGGTGCTGAACTATCAGAAGGCTAGTGCTATCTTTGGTTTTGAACAATGACAAATGTGTGGCGGCCTGCGGAAACCCTTCACATCGTGAACATTTTGGTATTATACATATTTGGAAACTACAAACTATCCTGAATACAAATCAGTTTAAATCACTCAGATATCTTTATCACAACTGAAGTTACATAATTTTAAAGTTGACCTGTGTCAAAAAGTGATAAGCGAGAAAATTGCATTCCACTCCTTTTCATTCTAATTCTGTGGCGAATATGGAAAGGAAATCCTTTTGTTCGTAATTAAGTTGTGAATGTCAGTTTAAGTATAGGCTACATAATAACTTTTCAGCAAGTTATTTTTAAGTTTAACAGCTGACTTACATATTACATATAAGCGCAGCTAGTTCAGGCAGGGCAATCGGGCAGCGCGCGTCATCCATTTATCGGGGACGTAAGGCGTCTTACGCCTGGGACACACTGGCTGCGAAGTGCCTGGACGCGCCGCGCAGCGCCACGATCGGCTACGATCGTCTACGACTGAGCAAAAGCTGTTCACACCAGACGCGCATTTCTCCGCGCCGGTCACCAAGCCTTTCTGCTACTCTGAGCTTTCCTTTACGCTGACATGGTACATAAACATGGCATTGGCAGGGCTGCCTACTCTCACGCATTGGCCGTGAGACACATGCATTTCAACTATTTCACATGCTCTCACGCCACACCTTGTATATCTCACGCTGAAAAGGCAACGCCAACCAAGTAGCCCTGTTTACAACGTTAACAGGGCTACTTGGTTGGCGTTGGTTGGCGTGGCCAGGGTGGGTAATCGGGAGAATCGGGAGAGTTCCCGGTGGGCCGCTTCACTTTGGGGCCGGTCGAGGATTTTTTATTGTTGACATTTGTCACGTTAGTATTATCTTCTCTTAAAGTAGGCTACACGTTCCGCATTCTGACACCTCAGCCTCTGCATGGGTTGTACCATGTGAGGGAGTTCTCCCCTCCCAAATAGAGTTGGTTGGGTCCATAGCCTGTCTTTTCCAAAAAGTTTTCTCAGATAGGCTACGGATAGCTGGGCCGGGGGTCCCTACCGTAACGATACGCGTCAGCGAGGATGGATGGGAGCAGGGCCGGAGTGATGGCATCACTAGACAAGGTTTTTTGATAAACGTCTATGTTTATTTTACATTCTATTTTGCGCTCAAATAATGGCCAAATACTTGGCGCGCTATGCACGCTCGCATTACGTGTGGAAGTCCCTATCTTGCATCACATCAAACCCATACGTCCTAGGTTTGGGCTAAGCCCATAATGTTTACAAAGTCTGGCTCCGTGCCTGATTAACACTCGGATCGTTAGCAGTCTCAAAAAATGTATCAATATAAAAAATAATACGATCCCTTTCTGTAATCATGATACCCCCCAGAAAAGTTCACTGGAGAGGGGGGGGGGGGGGACCAAATACCAAATCTCACTCCAAGGTTTTTGCAAAAGTTGGCAGCCCTGCATTGGCTATATCCCAGCATTGATCCTTATCTACGTTGTCCTTGTAAAATTGTTGCTGGGGGGTCATACAACAACTCCCTGTGCTTTTCAACTTCGAGAATTCATTTGATGCTGATTTTAGAAATCGACTTGGGGGTTCTCTCTCGGTAGGCTATGTCTGCACGCGTGTGTGTTGTGTGCAACACGTGACAACTCGTTTCTCTCAAACAAACAAAACAACTACGGGCATGCTAGCTCAACGGATCAATCCATTTATTTTCATTCGTTTTCATCAGGGTAACCACATGTAAAGGATGTTCGTTACCAACATTGTGTAATTATAAAGTCTACAACTTTACAAATGTGGACCGTAGTCTACAATTAATGGAGTAAAATCTTAATAACATGTTTTTTAATGAAAATCTATCAACTAATATGGTGTATTTCATCATCCTGCAGCCGATTTCGCAAGCGTCTGGCGAAAAAATTTGACCAGCTGCCAAAACGATCGCTGCAGATCGCAGGCGATCGCAGGCAATCGCGGCGCTTCGCAGCCAGTGTGGTTGGTCCCATTTGATAACATGGGCGCCGAAAGAAAAAAGGAGGCGCTTCCAGGCGCGTCGCAACAGATTGCAGCCGATCGCAGCCGATCGCAGGCAATGTGTCCCAGGCGTTACTCCACCTTCCTTTCCTCCGCCCACTACTACACCCATGTTAGCAGCGCATATTCATTGGGCCACGTCCGATAAGGCGTCTTTAAAAGACGCGCGGATACGCACAAACTCACCCCGGTTGTTGTATGATCAGTACTGCTGCCGCCCTCCACCATCCCCTTCTCCCCCTTGCTGTCTGTATGTTCTCTCCAACATTTACATTTAGTCATTTAGCAGACGCTCTTATCCAGAGCGACTTACAGTAAGTACAGGGACATTCCCCCTGAGGCAAGTAGGGTGAAGTGCCGTGCCTTGCCTTGACACAGCGTCAGTTGGCATGACCGGGAATCGAACTGGCAACCTTCGGATTACTAGCCCGATTCCCTCACCGCTCAGCCACCTGACTCCAACAGGGGGATTATATCTCTATCACTCCGTGCATCATATGTCGTGTATGTATGTGTTGCATCGAGGAGGCAGGGAGTGCTTCCCTTCGATCGTCCACTCCGCCAAAGTTAAATCTACATGTCATGTAACAATAAATGCTCAAATCTAATACGTGATTGTCTTTACTGAAATAATGATGTTGTTCTTCTACCAATGAAGTCTATGGCAGCCCCTAAAAAAAAGGTTGGTGGATGATTTTCTAATCATTATATGCTTGATCAGCAAGGAACACTATTGTTAGCTCTTAGTTATTCTTTTTACTACTATTCATTGTTATACCCACCCTAACACCTCCCACACTTTATGACATGAAAGGTCTCAACATATGCATCTTATTCCCAATAGTGTTGCAATTGGTTTGTGAAAGGTTCTGTTGCACGGTTTAGGAAATATTTAATTTTTTCTGGTGAAAAGTAGAAGTCAACTAGCTATGCTAGCCACTGTTAGGTTTGAACATTTGATTCCTGGTGTAAAAATTACATTAAAAAGTTAATTTCATGAATAGTCTGGTTCAGGAGAAGATCTGAATTTTTTAACACTCACTTTGCCATCAATAGAAGAGGGCTACCCATCAAACCCCACTGACCTTGGCAACACCCAAAACAATTTGGGTCCTAAAAATCAGGTTCAATGCAATGCAGCTAAATAGTTACCTATTTCTCCTGCTAGACTAGTGCCACTCTTTTAACATTATCAGATCAAGTTGCCTGCTATGCTGACGACATAAGGAACCTCGGGGTGAACATGGATGACGAGCTCTCCCTCACAGCCCACATTGCTGCGGTCTCCCGGTCGTGTAGATTCACCCTCTACAACATCCAGAAGATCAGGAGATACCTGTCTGAGCATTCCACCCAGCTGCTAGTCCAAGCACTTGTCCTCTCCAAGTTGGACTACTGCAACTCGCTGCTCGCCGGTCTCCCAGCATGCACAACCCGCCCTCTCCAGAGGATTCAGAACGCGGCAGCCCGTCTGGTCTTCAATCTACCCAGACGCTCCCATGTTACCCCGCTCCTCATCTCCCTCCACTGGCTTCTCATCACAGGAAGTTGCTTTGGATAAAAGCGTCTGTTAAATGCATAAATGTAAATGTACGTTTCCATGGCATTCCTGCTGTGCTGGACTGGTCGGCATTAGTTATATTTTTGAGAGTTTGTCATAAATGAGAGCTGAAACTACTAATCTTTTTCTAATTAATTAGTGCTCGATTACTTGATTTCAGTCAGTAAGCCAATATATATTGTTTGTGTCTTAAACTATGAAACAGTTGTTAAAGTCATCCCAGAGTTCACCTTGCTTAGTTTTAAATCTGCATAGGTAAGAAACATAATAAAATAAAGATGAGAAACAGCACCCCCAATTCTTTTTCAAAGTCCCGCTCTTTCTTCCAGTTTGAGTTTGATTGACAGTGGTTTTACAAAGTAAACTAAGGAGGAAGGCATGCCTGCCTTAAGACATTTGGCTAAAACAGGATTGCTGGAACATAGGGTTAATTTGGCCTGGAAAGCAGAAACTTAAAAGCAGTAGCTTAAAATTATAAATTGACATTTCACTGACACCAAGCTGTCTGGGTTGCTAAAAAACTGTCAGAGGGCTTCACCAGTGATGGACTCGGGGCAGGGGGGGCTATCGTGCCCCCAGAGGCCGCCACGTTAGGAAAAAATGCAGCAAAAGTGCCCTCTTGGATGCCCCGGTGGCAGATTAAACATGATAAAGGGCCCTCTATGGGGGCCTAGTGTGCAAGAAAATTTGATATAATGCTTTCAAGAGTGCCCTTCCAGTGTAGAAAATGTGATGAAGTGTCCTCTCTGTGCCCTTCCAGTGGAAAAGGGTGCTGTTGTGAAATGCCATTTATGCTGCCCCTTGATGACAGTGTCCCAAAGGGTGCCCTTTTCTGGAGAGAAAATGTGATGCAGTGCTGTATACTCCTACTGGTGAGAAAACATGGTTCCCAATTATATTCCCCGACAGTGGATAAAATGTGATGTGATGCAATATATGTGCCCTTATAATGGCATAAACTTGAGGTTCCTTTCTGATGAAAAAAAAACACATGAATTAGATGCCCTTCCAAATGAGAAAACATGAAGTGCCCTTTCAGAGAAAAAAATCCCAGTGAAGAAAATGAAATGCTGTGCCTTAGTGTCCCATAAAATTTACCTTCTAGGCCATGCTTTTCTTAAGTGATGACAAAAGGGGTGCCGCCAAATACTTTGATAAGATTTTGAATTGATTTCTCAAATCTTGCTTACATTCAAAACACATTGTATGGCTCCCTAACACATATTTTCTGTGTTTTTTCAAGATGGTCGAGAAGTTAGGCTGCACTTTTTTTTCAATATATGTACCCTTTTATGTTAGGTTAACTGTATTTGATAGTTTAAGATAAAGTAAATTGTTGCCAATTATGACACAATAAAGCTAAATAAAATACTAATCCATTGTTACACTGGTTGGGCCCTATGGTAAAGAAAAGGTGTCCTTTCGCCACTGTCCTTCAGCAGTGTCACACCCTGATCCGTTTCACCTGTTGGTTTGTGTCCACCCCTCACCAGGTGTACCCTATTGTCTTCTGTATTTAATCAAGCGGAGCTGGTTCATGCAGGGGGACGCGAGACATAGCGCCTCATTAGCAGCGCGTCTCTGCTCGGAGGTCGAGACGGTGTCTCTGTTGGGTGGGTCATGGAGCCGATGCAAGCAGAACCATAATGCCAAATCAAGTGTTACAATCATGTGTTGTACCGTGTGAAATAAAGTATCAAGTACATACTATACTGAGTCCTCCTGCCTGAACCTCTGTTCTCTGTTCTGTCTGTTGCCAGATCGTCTTGTGCTTCACAGTCGTTTCCAGCATTCCAGTTTGTTTCTTGTCATAGTGTTTTCTCGGTTTTGATCGCTACCTGTTTTGTCTCCCGACCACGGACCTACCTGCCCCCAGTGTACTTCTGCCATTCGGCCCCGATACGACCTCCGACCGCCCACCGACCAACGAGCCTGCCTGCCCCAGTGTACCTCTGCATTGATACCCTTGCCCTAGACTACGAGATTGCGTTGTGAATAAAACTCTTCTACCGCAAACCACCCCGCTTCCTGTCCGTATTTGGGTCCACCATCCTGCCTTGTGACAGATAGCCTAAGTTTGCTACTGGGCCTCATTGTATTATTTATTTATTTTGCATGTGAAATATATCTGATTATATTATTTCTGTAATTAATGAATTGAAAAATTCGGGACCCTTTTTTCAATTATGAGGGCCCCTTTCATACTTACCCTGTCAATTCCAAAGCTGATTTCCATCATACGTTTATTTGCCATTTGCAACCAATATAGGCACATTGTAATTCTTGTTCCTGTTCCTCTCGACAGTTTCCTAGCAGAAATGTCCTTGTCCACTCGAATGAAAACCAAATAATTGAAGACCCACTTCATATTGCAACTGTAGGACAGACAGGAAATGGGAACCGGTGTAGGACAGAAGGGGTTAACGTTTCACTGGCTGAGAGTACAGGATGGCTTATGCCTCACTCAACAATCTCTCAGACTTTGATCACAGAGTTGAGTGGGGTCAGCCTGCCATAATGAATGTCTCACTGATAAACCAACTGCCAGCTCAAAGACAGAAGAAATAAACCTGACACAAGCTTACTCTCTCTCTCTTTCTATCGGTGTTATTAGCACACTATAAAGATAAAGACATCTTGGAGATGGTGTTCTCCATTGGCCCATGTGAAAGACACATTAGCAGCCACTTCATCACAACATCAACTCCAAGACTTAAACAAGACTACATGTTTTGTTACCTTGCTAGCAAGGGATTAGCAGACTGATCACAATACACAATTGCTTTGTTAAATTGATTGCTAAGCAGTTTCAAAGTTAGCAAGAATGAACAGCAAGTTAAAAACACTAAATACTTTTTCATTGAAGACATTTTCTTCAAGTCTTCAGTTTTTCCCATAGATCAATGTTCGGAATACCACCACATATGTATTACAGGAACTAAACAAAGAGGATTAGTAGGATGTGTTGTTTGTCAGGCTGTACAAACTGCTAGACTGGCGTATTGCTAACTGCATTCCACGACCCCAGTGTGTGCTCTGACCCATTAAGCCCAGGTTGAATAGAGCTGGCGACGTACTGGGTGGCAGGGGAGGGCAGAACTGCCATGCTACTTTTGATACTTCCCATCCCACGATGTAGCAGAAGGGGAAAATACCTAAACTACATCAAAGTACTTAGTGATACATTTCACATTGTGACTTTTTGAGAACCGAAAAATACAGATTTACCAGACTAGAAATTTGCTACCCCCATCTCTTTCTCTGCTCTCTGTGTAAGTTAGAAACCTAAGAATACATTTGTTTTCTTTTATCTGAAAAATGCAAGCTCTAAACACACACACATACACACACACACACATACACTTCCATTCTCCATATCACGCGGATGAGCAGAAGTGAGTGCTAGGCAAACAATATGATAAGAAGGAAATACCAAGTACTTGTGAGGAAATACCAAATACACTAAAAAGTTGTTTAAAGAGCTGTGCTACACCATGCCTTGTCAGGACTTCTATTCAGCACTATCAAAAAGTATTCCTTTTCATAGGAATCTGACATTCTTCTTTTTCTTCTTGCTGTGGTTACTGAAATTGCTCGTTGATTAAAGTGTTGAGTCCACGTGGTGTGGCATTTACAGTAAATCACACTCTATCTCAGCTCCACAGTGTCTGTAATGTCTTGACATGTATACAGTCATTTACAATATTGCACAGTAGTAGTGGCTCAGCCAATGAGTTAATGCGTCTCAGACATCTAATGTTACTAATCTCTGTAATGCTTTATTTATATTTTCTACAAGTAAACCATAAAATGACACAAGAATCTTAGCTAAAAGGCTGAGACCAAAGCTGAATTGGTTAAATGAGCTTTGGTGTGAAGTAAATCATTCTGGTGGCTTAACTCTTACTTTATCAGTTAATCCCATTCATTCCCATCACGTTAATGGCCCATTCATCCTTTCCATTCAAATAAAGTATAGCAATTTACTGACACAATGTTTTCAGGTTACAAGCCAAAGGCTACAGGATAAATGCTGCCTTGAGTGACTTGATGTTAAATCACATAATGACGTTGCAACTGTGTCCCACAGAAAGAGAAAGCGTTAGAAGAAATAATGAAGCACCTGTGGCAGTGGATGTTGGGCTGGCACCAGGCTGCTAACACATCCTGCTCCTGTTTACACACAGTTATTTGGACACAGGAGGAAAACAACATTGTGCCTGCAGGCAAGAATGACACAGCGCTTAGTTTGAGCAAAAGTGCTCGATCCAACAGTGAGATCATTTTTACCCCAAGGTCATTGGCTTTCCATGATCATTGCTTTCAAAATGTACAACATGTTGTACTTTTTGTATACATGTTATACTTGTACTTCACAAGTTCAGTAATCACACCATAGATTGAATAGATAGCTTTTATTGAAGCAGAGCTGGTAGCAGAGCCAAGCTCGATGGTGGAGGAGGCTGGTAGCAGAGCCGAGCCTGGAGCGGTTGGTGGAGGCCGGTAGCAGAGCCGAGCCTGGAGCGGTTGGTGGAGGCTGGTAGCAGAGCCGAGCCTGGAGCGGTTGGTGGAGGCCAGTAGCAGAGCCGGGCCTGGTGTCCGGGCATGGACTCGGGGTGTGGCGGAGAGTCCTAATGGGTCACGGCCGAGCAGCAGCTCAAGCAGATCCCCTGGGAAGCCTGGATAGATGACAGGGAGAAGCAGAGAAGAAAGGGAAGGGTGGGAGGGTGACAACAACATGCTAGCACAGGGACCAGAGGAATGGAAGATACTTTATACAGAACTCTTAATTGACCAAGGGGAGTTTGGTCGCATTCTTCCGTGTTTTACTGGACTGATGTGTATTAGTTTGATTGGAGAAGGAGGAGTCTTGGTGTGCCACCTTCCTCCCGAACTTTAGTTAACCTTTCAGGCCTAACTCCATTTGTTGTATATAGCATGTTGTCTACTTTATTTAATTGTATGCCACATTATTGTAGAATTGTATGTAATAGCATGTCTAGCCATCTGCTGCCTCAATATTGCTGTGTAACAGACTGAGTTTGGCCTCAGGGAACACATCTTCTGTGACTGTATCATGTTATTCTCCACTCACTGAACTTATATATATTAGAAAAATATATTAATAAAACAAACCCACAGCTTTGCATGAAAATTAATCTGCCTCATAAGTGTGTCAGTTTGTATATTGTTTGAGTCACTGTCGAGGATTAGATTTTAAAACTGTTAAAACGTTAGTGTTCTTTCTTTCAGATGTCTTTATTTTTCCCCCCACTGACCTTGTAAATCAATATAAATCAGATAACATTTGTGCTTTTATCTATCAAGCCTTGCATTTATATAACACTAACTTCCCAAGTGTGACCTTCGTTTTACAATTTGTGACATTCTTATGTATCTTATCAGACTTCTTCAACAACATTGAGCTGTGCATTAATATGGAGTGAGTTAACAGAAATACTGACCTTAGATCTTAATCCATGGAGGATCCTAATGTTGAAACGTTATCTTGGGCAAAGGCCAATGAAAAAAAAGCAGATGTCAGCAAACGTGGGTTTTTTCTCTAGGCCTCATGTGATCAGACTATCAGGCTTCCTTCCCGTTCTCACATCAGCCATGTTTAGCAGTGGTGAGTATCCTTAGAGTTGGATGACTACAAACATGTAGCTTGGTAACAGATGAGTTAAGAGATTCTACCCTGAGCTGCTTTTATTGATTGCTATGCTTGTGTTTCTTTTTAAGTTTTCCTTCCCGTATGGTCTAATTTGCCCTACTCAATGTGGTGTTAGACTTTTTTTTGTTGAAAAGATAAGAAATAAACATATAAGAAATTAACATTATGAAAAAGACTGTATGCATGACGAATACATTTGAGGTCTGAGGATTTACCTCATTTTTTCTCAAATTACAATGGCCTATCAAGATGGAAAGGCTTTGGTGTCAACAGTCATCAGGACATCAGAGTCAGGTGCTCCTTTTGCACTCATGTCACAGACACAGCACTGTGCAGAACAACACACCCATCCTCCGTACACTCATTCAAGTCTAGGTTCACATTTCTTGCCCCCCCCCACCTTATCTTCTCTTTCTACCCTGTCTTTCATTATCTCCTATTCCTTTATTTCTTCCTCTCCCCACCACACGAAATGTGACTCCAATATGGAGTCAAGTAGCTGACTCATCGTGGCGATGGGCTCAACATGTGACTGCACCGTTCAGTATAGTGTGCAAGCCAGTAGACAGTGACGCAATGTTCAGATGCGGGTAAAGAGGCTGCATGAGGATCAGACAAACGAACAATGGTTTTATTCAGTCTGCTTGTGTCCACAGTATTCCACTACTCTCTCCCCAACTGTGTGGCGTAGTGTGTTACTTTGTCTGTCCAGTGATTGAGAAAAGGACTGATTGTTTTATAATGTGCAAGCCTTTGAAGGGAAAGGGAGGGAGGACAGAAGTTTGTGGAGGAGACACATGTAATGCCCGTTAACTCTACTGAATGACCTGTTAGGCTCTTGCAGTATACAGTTAGATACTCAGCTATTTTCTTTGCGTGCCTATTGACCAAGGGATGGGTATGAACACAGACAAATTGTTTGATTACATTTACATTTACATTTAGTCATTTAGCAGACGCTCTTATCCAGAGAGACTTACAGTAAGTACAGGGACATTCCCCCGAGGCAAGTAGGGTGAAGTAGGGTGACACAACGTCAGTTGGCATGACCGGGAATCGAACTGGCAACCTTCGGATTACTAGCCCGATTCCCTCACCGCTCAGCCACCTGACCCCTGATTAAGGGGTTGGCGTGTGGCTTAACTTAGCTGAGTTATTCTTGAGTGATAGAGTGATATCTCAAATTGGTGTAATTTTCTTGTTCTTGTTCATGTTAAGCCTAATAACATCCACATAACTTATCCTCACACACAGCAATTAGTGTTGATCAATTTGTCAAAACCAAGTGTTGAGATTAAGTTGACATTACAACTTCTGGCAAGTCATTTGACTTACTGTTGAAGATTTTCTAAAAAGGGGTGAGAGAGCTCTCTCTAGTGGTGGATTCGAGACAACGTCTTTAGGAATACATGGGACTTGTTTCATGTGTTATTAGGTTGAAGAATGTGCTTAGCTCCCAGTATTCCTAGGTGGATGATCATTTATGTTTCTAGTTTGGTTTATTTGACATCAAATACAAATTGTTCCCGAAACAAGCCACTCAAAAACAGCAAACCCATGATAATTCAATTTTTAAACTTTTTTATAACAATGTACAATTTGAGATTTTTGTCTCCGAATAGCAATTTGTCTGACTCAGAAATGGTCCAACTGAGGATGGCACAAGAAGTGGCATGTGCTCTGGGGAGCTACACCTGAGACACCCTGCTTCCTCAGGTGCAGTCCACAGACTACCACCTGGACATCCACCACCTGCGGCCATATGTGAGGCATATGTTTACAGAGTCCAGAGTAAGGTGAGCTCAGCTAGGAGGAGGAGGGGTAGAGTATGAAAGCTTTTCCTGAAGATTACCCCCATAGACATCTGCTTGGATTGGTCCTGAGGCATGGCACCATCACAGACGTGGACACGCTGCCTGGCTGACAGGATCGTTTAGTAGTAGCGCTGCTGGGTCAGGATGGGGGTCGAGGGAGAGAGAGTGAAAGAGGCCTTGGTGTAGATGATATACTGTTGGTGCTCCTTCATGGGCAGGCTCACATCCTACACAGTAAACCAAGCAGCCATACACACACACACATATTTAAAAAGCCACCCACACAAGACATGTACACACAGTAGAGGTTTGTATGAATCCATGCGTGCACACACATGCACATACAAACACTAACACCCTCTCTCTCACACACACACAAGTGCACATAGATGCTCATATGTGTCTGTGTTATTAGCCTTCATAGATGCAGCACATGAAGAAGTGCTCTGATAGTAGAGCTCATTAGGTCAAGGAGAATATTACATGCTAACCTTTGAATGTGTAACAACACCACCCACCCCTAATACAGCGGTCCTATGAAGCAGCCATGTTAGACAATCACTCCCATCATCTCTCTCTCGCTCTCTCTCTCTTCCCTTCAAACCCCCACCTCTTTATCTCCCTCTCTATCACTCTGCCTCCCTCTAAGCTGATGGAGCTTATTGTGGCCAAATAGGCTTAGGAGCATCACTATGGCAACAGTGAACCGTAAGGGTTACGTGAGCACTTTAGCAGGGGCTGGGATCCAACTGTCCCCTCTGAGACACTGCCGCCAACCTCTAGGAACAAGCAACAACAGGCCAGAGATCCACTGGGAGGAGGAGGGGACTGTGTGTGTAGTGTGTGTGTGTGTTTGTGTATATGTGTACGTGTGTGTGTGTGCAGTGTGTCAAAGCAGTTTAAATTATAAGGGGGGGGGACAGAGTGTGCTCAGATACTTCACTAGCAAGCAGGGAACCATCTGAAGACACCGGCAGCACATCAACTCATCTGACTCAGATCTGACTAGCATAACAAACCACCAGTTTGGTACATTTACTTACTGAGTCCTAAACAAACAAGGGTTAAGGTAAGCAGACTTAATTTAACCAGTACTTTTTTGGTTGATATGGGAAATGTGGAATAGATTATTGTGAATTTGGGGTAAGGACAGTTTGATTAGTCAAAGCTATTGAAATAAACAACTTCAAATTGTAAAATCTGCATTCACTTTATGGGTGAAATTGCTGGCTCACAAATAGCCAAAACAAAACCACAGCTGAGCTGTGGCGCTTGAGACTATTTAAGACAATGTGGTTCTTTAGTGTAATTAAAGTATTACTGGGACCACAAGTACAAATAAGAGTAGGGCACACCAGATGCCTTGTGAAAATTCACTGGTTCCTCTGCAAATGCAAGCAATCTAAGGGAGAAAGCGCCAGTTGAGAATAGGAAGAGAGTTGGATAAAGGGCAGCAGTGCAGTTATTCACACAACATGCTTTCATTAAATGAAAAACCTCCTACACCATTACACCATCTGAATTCACATTTAATGGTATTAGAATTTCTGTTTTAAATGTTTTATTAGACTGACATAATGAAATAATTAGTGTATATTTCTGAGCTACTGGACACCTAATTGTTTATCGATGACAGCATTTAACAACACAAAGGCAAACAAACGGAGGTATATATGCATATGTATTTATTTTCAAAAGGTGGCATTGTAAAATAAATTGTAATATGGGAAACGGTGCCCCCAATTCTTGTCTGAACTTCGGTGCTTTCCTCCAGCTTGAGTTTTATTGACAGTGGTTTCACAAAATAAGCCAAGGAAGAAGGCCAGCCTCGCCAAAGGGGATTAGCTGGAACAGGATTGCTGGAACATAATTGTCAGGAAAGTAGCAGACCGTTTCAAAGATTACAATTTCACATTCCACTGGCACTGAGAATGAGGGCCTCATCAGGTTACAGAACATGTGTAAATGTTTTTTTGGGGGGGAATTCTTACTTGTTTTTACCTAACTTTAAAGCTAATTCAGCCTCAGCTGTGGCATCAATGACAACATACTAGTCAGGTACGATGTACTCGTCTAAAGACTCATCTAACATTCTGGGCAGTGCTGGGACTAGTCATGGTCTCTCTCTGTCTCTTTCTCTGTCTCTCTCTCTGTCTCTCTCTGTCTCTCTCTCTGTCTCTCTCTGGCATAAAGCTATGTAGGACAAGCTTTGAGAGTGTCAATCTACCTGTCCTTGCCTCAAAAGTAAAAGCCATCCAAACTAAGGAAACACTCCAGACATCGATGTGTTCTGCTGTTCCGACCAAACATTCAAGAATCATCCATGGGTGACAGTTGGTGGAAGTTACACATGGATGACAGCACTGTGTAATAACAGGAGTGTGTGGGTGTAAACACCTTTTTGTTTTAGTACTTGCTGTATTTTTAGATCTGAGGTTCTGAGTCTGGTTAAGGTATAATCAGGCTTCAAGCTGTTCCACACAATTTGGCAGACTTAGTTCTTGATATATACCCGTTGTTATTAGTAGACTTTCAAACACTGTACTGGAGTCTTTATAAGCCCTGAGTTGCATTCTCTACTTGAAAACAAATGTCTTCCTTGAGGTCAGAATCATACCTCTGTGTGTCTAAGTGAAGTGAAGTCCTTTTTAACTGCTTTCTCCCAGCCCAGGCAGCGAGGTAGACTAGGAGATGGCCTCGTGGTTTAACTGGAGCGAGCCCCACTACCAGACCCCCCGGAGGGACCCCGCTGATGTGATGACCGACACATTGATGCTGGAGCTGAGCTGGCAGCTGAAGGAGGCCGAGAGGCAGCAGTGGGAGAGGGAGAATGAGTACCGGCGGATGCAGACAGGAGTGGACTACAGCTGGCTGGTCAACACCCCCCGCAGCACCTTTGACATCTCCGCAGGAGAGAGGCTGGGCCTGGAGGACCTCTGCTCCAAAATACACCCTTCCTACTGCGGAGCCATCATACTGAGGTAATCAGGAGGAATGATCCTGACCTCTCTCCATCCAACTTACCAAGTCAGCAAAATTGATCCTCTTAAAAGCCTCAACTTCACTCAACTGGCTTTGATCAGGCTTGATCCCATGGTGCATCCTCACCCCCAAACCATGGTCCCTGCTTCTCTAACCAGCAGTTTAGGCACCAGTTGTGAAATGTGGTGCTGTTGATTGCTTCTCTCAGTAATTACATTCCTGGCTGTGGAGCCTGAGGGATATGGAGTTGCTAACTGAAAATCACACTCAAGCGCACAAGCCACATGGGATCACAAAAGGCTCTGCACCTTTGACGCCCTTAAGAATCTGTGATAATAGGTGTTTGCTCAAACACACTTGACTTGATAATTATTTTTGAATGGTTAGGAATAGGAAATGTCACAAGAAATGTATTGAAAGTTTAGCTTGATTATTTGTGATATATCCTCCTGAGACCCAGTATCTTTTTTATTTCACATTTTACACACCATAAACATTTGGGTAATAAAATATTCTGAGGAAAATAAATGTTGAAACATGGTTTTCTTATTTGTTATAGCTATGCATCTATAACTTAATTACCTAGAATCATACAGCGATTCCTGAGGTCATTCAAATCTATGACATCATTAGAAAGCCCAAGATGTCCTCTCAATTGGACATAGAAAATAAAAACATTTGGCAGTAGGTTTGCAAAGGGTTAGGGACTCATGAGGATACTTGTATTATGCTTTAAATACAACAAATTAATATTGTGGGCCACTATCACAGCAGATCTGATAATCAGTAGAGGAGAAAAATTAAAACTGTAAGGTTGGGCAAGGAAGGAGAGCAGGGGGCAAATTGGCCACGTCAACAAATGAGGTCCAATGTGGGCTTTCTATTTTAAAACACTGAGACTTATCGGCTGCTTGGAGGGGAGGAAGCAGGGGGAAGGGGGTAAGCGGCTTTGGTTGGAAGGCCTGCTTCTCAAGACCACTAGCTTGAAGTCCTACCATTATCCACCGGCCACTGATGAACAAGCGCCTTTTAAGAGCCCCAATAATGTCACACAAGCTCAGAAAAAATCTAGTATAAAGCTCTCTACAAGGACAGACATTTTGGAGAAAAGCTTTTCAGAGTGCAGTTGTGGTGTCATGTTGGGCGATGTCAGAGCTGTCTCTCTTGAATCGTTCACTTTCGGACCCATTTGAGAGTTTATCTTCAGAAATTAGCAACACGTGGTTTTTCTCTCAATCTGTCATTTTTAGCAAAGCAAAGATTGAATCAAAACCAACTACAGGGGTTGGTAAGATTTTTTAAATTATCATTATACGGCATTTAAAAAGAATACTGTTCACGGTCATGGGAGAGGTTGAAGTTGTATATCAATGCATGTCTTAATCAACCAGTTCTGTATTTAGTAAAAGCTCTCGTTTGTCTCCTCTGCCCAGGTTCCGCCAGGCTGTGGTAGAGAATGAGCCGGAGGTGCAGGAGGTGGCAGGCCTGCTCCGCTCCGTCCTCCTGGAGGCCCTGGAGCGCATGCGGGAGGAGGAGGAGGGTCAGCGCCTTGCCCGCCAGTGGAACAGCAGACGGGCCATGAGCAGCATGTCCCTCATGAGCTTCAAGTCCCGCGTCAGGATCAACCCCTTCGGCAGCACCATGGCCCTGACCTCCTCCGCTGCCACCCAGGGGACTGGCTTTGGTGACCTGAAGACAGTGTCGGAGGACGTAGAGAAGGGCCAGGAGGGACCAGAAAAGTCCCAGAGAGTATGGAGCATGCCTGATTTCAGACACAAAGGCCTCAGTGGTAAAGTGGTCTGATGGATGGCGACTCCCCCAGGACAGTGTGTTGGTACAGTTCAGAAAGGTGTTGTACAGTAGGCAACTATCTGGTGAGGGATGCAGGATACATCTCTAGGACCTGACCAGACTGATCAGCTGAATGCTGCCTCAGCCTCTATCACACAGCATGGTCAATAAACATTTGATCCAATCCTGGTCATTTTTCATCAATACTTTTTATGCTATGCTTTGTATTGCACTTATTTATTGGTACCTTTGCAATGCTACTTTTGAGGGCTTTATATTATTTTTACAAAGCCATTTTCTTAATTACATAAGTCATGTTCAAATCAGTTCCAGGAGGGATACGCAACAATACACACTACTGTAATTATGACACTCCCCTTGGGCAGTAAAACAGGTTTTATTGTCACCCTTCTGGCAAGTCAGTACTGGTAATGTGTTCCATTTCATGGTGTTCTGTAAAATGGTTCACATTAATGAAATCCTGTTCTCTTTCAAGTTACAGTCAGAGTACTTCATTCAGGGCCCAAGATCCCTGACTCATATTTTTTTTTTCAATGACAGCAATAAAGAACTCTCTAAGGACAGTGATGTTTTATTGAACAGTGGAACATTACACATTACAGTTGCCGTATTTCCAGCAGTTCATTGCTGTCGGGAGAAAAAAGCATTTCTAACTGGTTAAGCAGCATCAATTTGCCACCTAAAAATCCACAATATAAAATACCCATGCTGTTATCCAAGGAAAGTTGGTGTTACATGGGAATGACATACAGTTTGAGGTTTGAAAAGTGTACATACTATATTTTCTGACTTTTTAAATTATTCATTATCATCTTGCAAAGATTTCCATAGCATAATTGTACACAAATCAATTGAATATAACATTCTTAAAACAAGAAGTCAAACATAATGCAATATAGAAACTGGAATTAAATTTGAATAATCTGAATAGACATCCTGTTAATCATGTTAGCCGTTGAGTCTTGTGATCGCTGATTGCTTAACAGGTTTTGTTCTCATTTGCTGGGCCACACACAGTGCAGCAGTAATATATGGGGAAACAGTATGACAGTCTTGAATGCAATAAACCTTCAAATAAAATTGTAATATTACGTTCTATAAAACAAAACATTGAAGAGGATCAAACCACACAAAGGTGACAGCACACTTTTGTACAAGAGATACGGTCCTTCGTTGAAGAGTCTTTAGTATGAGAAGTGGTCCTGGCTGCCAATGCAGGGTAAAACTGACAAAATGTAGATAATTAGAATCTCTTATTTTGATAATCCAGGGATTTGCTCATGGAAGGGGTTGCCATTCCCTGAGTTCTGTTCAGGATAGTCTGGAAGAGCTCGGAACATAACTAATGGTGAGGGCATTCACATCAAAGTGTAGAGTTGAGGAACTCAAGCAGTTCTGCACGGTTTTTGTCTCTCTGATGAACACAAAAAGGAAAACAGACTCCTGTTCACACATACCAACAAAACTCAATCATGTCAGCTGAATGAAATATGAAGAGAATCACCTGTTTGTCTTTCTTTGACTTCTTCACTTTCAGTTTAATTTTCTTCCCTGAGATCATGCTGTACTTGCCACTTCTCTTTCGCTCCTTCAAGTACTGAAAGACAGATAAGACATATGTAAAAGATAAAAGAGAGTACACTTTTAGATCACAAAAACAAACTCATTCTACCTTGGAAATCTGTACAGGTCCCGAGGTCTCCTCCTCTCCTTTAATTTTCTTGTCCTTTTTTCGCTTACGTTTCTTTTCTTTCTTCCCCTTCTATTAAAATAATTTCACACTGGTCACACATCTGTTCAGCACCAAGCCCCCTGAGTATCTGTACATCTTTAAAAACATTTCACAACCTGTAAATCAGACTGTTTGATAACCTTTTTGTGCGTTTTTTCCTTTTTCCTTTTTTTGGAATGCTTTCTGGACTTGCTGTTTGAATCTAGAGGAGAAACAATTACAATTTATTTTCAACTGAGAGGAACTCTATGGGGTCTTTTACCATTTATACAAAATACTGTGAAAATGTGTTTTGAGAGGGTCCTGTACGATTAACATAATGTCAACAACTGCTCTGCTGATATTCAGTACCTGGTAATGTTTGGTGTTTATTAATAGTTATTTGCCATTTGTTGATAGTTTATTGAATACATATACATTTAGTATATTGAATACATATACATTTAGTATATATCTACAGATGACTCAGAGCGAACCCAATGGGAAAACATAATTACAGGGTACTGACCGCTGCTGCTGGAGCTGCTCCTACTGTGAGAGGAGTGAGAGGAGGATGGAGAAGAGGATGAGGCTGATGAGCTGGAAGAGGATGATGATGATGATCGACTGCGGCTGCGCTTTCGTTTTCTCTTTTCTTTGCCTGGGTCAAAAGGACAGTTAAAAACACAGCATGAAGCAGGGTCTTGTCACCTGAATAGTTTCGCTTCTGGACACTATGTGTAGTTAGCTTTTAAATTGGGAGTATCTTGAGTGCAGGGCCGGCCCTAAGGTTTTGGGGCTCTTAACAAAATTAGTGTTGGGGGCCCTCTGATTAGTAAAAAACAAAAAACTAATTTGACAAATGTTTTCTTTGCCCGAACCTATCGCGCACCTTAAACAAATATTTAGTTTGTTTATTGGGTCGGCCGGCCCTGCTTGATTGCTAACATTACCTCTGCTTCTTGATCCTCTACCTTCGTCCTCTTTCGCGCTGGATTCATTCCTCATTGTAGACTCCAATTGTGCTGACTAGCAATAAAATAAACCACTTTTACGATTACAGTGATCTCTTCAACTTCCTTTGTGATTAGCAAATGAAAATGAATTGGATTGAATTGACACACATTACAATGTAGCACGATGTTTTTGCACCGGGTCTTTTTTCTGGAGACTGTCAATATATCAAATGCATATAGCAATGACCTTACTGGCACTGTAAAGAATATAGTTAGCTAGTTAATATAGCACTCAGTGAATCAGTTAAGACATTATGTAAATGTATTTACCCAACACTGGCTAGTTCAGGAACTACTATCTGTGTCAAGCTAGATATTATGATATATCCCGTTAGCTAGCCGTAGCCTGCTGTACAGAGGCTAGCTCTGCTAAAATAATAGCTAGGTAGGCTGGCTACATGGGCAATGATTGGATCATTTAATTAGTTAGCCAAGCTAAGGTGACAAAACGCGTTCGTAACTTTACAACTCATGCAACGTATGGGGAATTAACCCAAGTCGCATAGCTAAACAGAGCAGGTTTGTAAATTTTAGATATTCCAAGTGTGAGCTGGCAAAATATAGGCTAACTAGAACTAGCTAAACTAGCGATAAAAGTGGCTAGTAGTAGCAACTTACCATGGTAGCTAGTTGTTGATTTTATTACTCAACAGAAAATAACGTTACTGACTCGTATCCATTCGTTATTATGATAAGTAGAAAAACTTTAATCATTTTACAATATATCGTGGACTTCAGCCTTTACCTGATTGAAGCTAGCTATAAGGATTAGCTTGCAAACTCCACTCTCTTGTTTATTAGTGAAACGGACATTTTGTATCCCACAATGCACTGCGGAGATATTCTCAAATTTACAAAACATGTAGCATACATTGTGAAAAAACAAATAAGTGCCAAAGGGAAGAACCATAAGAGCATGCAGTTAAACAAGTTACAATTAAACAACATGAAACTCAAAAAGTGCAAGAGTGTACCTGTAGAAAAAACAATCAACAGTAAAATATTTCACAGCGAGTACAAGAATTTAAAACCGTTACAACTAACCAACAACAGCAACAAGTCTCGCAATACGAGTCATTGTGATCCTGGAGGAAACTAACATCAGGTCCAGCCAAGCATTCCTAAGTGCCGTTGTACTCCTGGAACAAGTACGTCTTGAGCCTTTTCTTCAAGGTGGGGAGACATTCAGTGTCCCTGATGGAGGTGGGGAGTTGATTCCACCATTGGGGGGCCAGACAGGAGAAGAGCTTGTGTTGGGACCGGGCGCTCTTGAGCGGTGGGACCACCAGACGGTTGTCAGAAGTAGACCGTAGGTGGCGGGGGGGGGGGGGGGGGGGGGGGGGGGGGGGCGTCTGGTCATCTACCCAGACGCTCCCATGTTACCCCGCTCCTCATCTCCCTCCACTGGCTTCCCATCACGGCCCGTATCAGATTCAAGACTCTGGTACTGACCTTCCGAGCAGTGAACGGGACTGCACCCGACTACATCAAGTCTCTCCTCCAGCCTTACACCCCCACCCGCCACCTACGGTCTTCTTCTGACAACCGTCTGGTGGTCCCACCGCTCAAGAGCGCCTGGTCCTCCTCTCCTGTCTGGCCCCCCAATGGTGGAATCAACTCCCCACCTCCATCAGGGACACTGACTGTCTACCCACCTTCAAGAAAAGGCTCAAGGCGCACTTGTTCCGGGAGTACAACAGTACTTAGGAATGTTTGGCTGGACCTGATTTTAGTTTCCTCTAGGAACACAATGACTCATATTGAGAGACTTGTTGCTCTTGTTGGTTAGCTGTAACTGACTTCAAATGATTGTACTCACGGTGTAATATATTATTGTTGCTGGCTTTTTCCACAGGTACACTCTTGCACTTTTGAGGTTCATGCTGTTTAGTTGTAACTTGTCTAACTACTTGTCTAACTGACCTATGCACTTTTGTAAAGCTCTCTCTTAGAAGTCGCTTTGGATAAAAGCATCTGCTAAATGCATAAATGTAAATGTAATTTCACTTCCCTACGAGTTAACGCGCACACTGCTTTCCTAGCATATTGCTATATATATTTTTACAAGGAAATGTTAAGCCTAGGTTCCCTCGTTTTATGATTTGAGAAAACTGTCACTAGGCTATTTTATTCATGTTTTATTAAAATATAAGTGATTGTAAGAGCCAGGTCGCGGTAATTAGGGCACCTGGTGGGGGGCGGAGGAAGTTATGTTATTTAACTTGTTCACCTGTGTGTTTGAGGAGAGGAGGGGGTGACGGGGGAAGTTGTATTTTGCTGACCGCTATATATACTGGATGCACAACCTTGTTTGTTTTAAGACCAAATAAATACAAATCTACAAAGCGCGTCTGGCACCTTGGTTTCCCTATCGATCACAAATTGGCCGCCTACATTTGTCAGCAAAACAACCTCAAAATCAACGGAAAGCAAACAACGCGAAAACCACACACGCAAGCCCCGGCAACGGATCGTAGGACGGCAGCCGCCCGAGAGAAACCCAGCCAAACAGTTGTATGTAACCTGTGTTGTAGGCGTACTGTGCTACGGTTTGCTTGGTACGCAGTTTGAACGGGTTACCACCACTTGTTGAGTTTTTGTTCTGGCGTTGTGTGGAGCGGGTGAATTGCCGCTGTGTGGGATTGTGTCTGCAGCGTTTTTGGAGCGGACCTATCTGATCTATGTGTGTTGTTTCAGCGCGCTGGTTAGCGTGCCTGCATGTGATTGCAGCGGCTGTCGGTGTTGGGTTTTTACGTTGCGTTGATATATGATTTGCATCCGTCTACATGCACAAGATGAGTAGTTCAAGGGCTGGTTCAACTTCATCAAAAATGGAAAAGAGAAAACTCACAATGACTGAAAAGGCTCTGGCAAACAGGATTGAGTCAATTCAGAACCAGCGTAGAAGGAATTAAGCAAGGTAAAGAAACATATACAGTCTCTCAAAGAGCTCATGAAGGATGAACAAAATGCTTCACAAGTCAAAGCACAGTTGGGCGTTCTGTTGCAATTGTCAGAAAATGCCACTGCCTTGCATGAATCTCTGATGTGTTTAATACCACCTGATGAACAAGGAAACCAAAACGAATGGTTCACAAGCATCACTGGATACAATCAAGGATTTGTTGAGGATGTTGAAGTGTGGATTTCAGAAACCATTAGGCCTCGTTCAGAGCTGACCAATAACATTGAGCCACAGGAAGTTCTGCTTGAGAAAAAAAGTGGAGTTCATGAGGATGGAAAAATGGGACAGTGGGCAAAGCCACTCTCATCTCACCAGGAGGACGACCAGGATGACATATTGCCACGTGACAGTATATCAAACCTAAGCAGCAGAAAACAAGGTTCAAATGTTTCCACTACTTCATCCGCATGTGTCAGAGCGGAGGCTGAACTGGCTGCTTTGCTTGCTCGTCATGGTTTACTGAAAGAAAAACATTCTCTTGAGAAGCAGGAAGAGGACTTAAGACAACGAAAGGAACAACTTCAGCTTGACACAGATATAGCTGCATCAGTGGCCAAAGTGAATGTTCTAAGGACCTGTGGATCTGGGGTGCAAACTGCCACTTCTCACAGATCTAATGGCATGGAGTCATACTTCAAGAAAACCATGACAAGACAACTGCAACAGGAACATGACAAGGCAGTTGAAGCTCTTAATATCGATTCAGATATCTTCATTCCACATAAACTTGGAAGGGATGAGAAGGGAAAATTGGCAATGGGAAATTCTGAAATACACTTTGGAGGGACAAAACAGAAAAGGGCAGACAATATCATTCATCTCCGGCAGATGCCCTTGGGGCTTATGAGACAGAGCACGGTTCCAAACGCTAGTACAGTGCCTCATCGTAGAGATGTCCATACACCTTCTTTCATGAACATTGACAGGGACCCGAGCCACATGTTGTCTATAATGGAGAAACAGAATGAGATAACATCCATGCTGGTGCGTCAGCAATGTCTTGCATCACTGCTTAAAAGGGATATGCAAATATTTGATGGTGATCCTCTACAGAACCATGCTTTCATGAGGTCCTTTGAACAAATAATTGAGGAAAGAACCGACAATGCTGAAGACAGCCTTCATTTTCTGGAACAGTACACCAGGGGACAACCACAACAACTTGTCAGGAGTTGTCAACACATGACTGACGGCTCGGGCTTTGCAAAGGCAAGGACTTTACTGCATGAACACTTTGGAAACGAGCATATGATTGCATCTGCCTATTTGGATAAGGTCTCTTCATGGCCAATAATTAAGTCAGAAGATGGAAAGTCTTTACATGCATACAGTTTGTTCTTGCGTGGATGTTGTAATGCCATGGGGGAGGTTCATAGTCTGTGTGAATTGAATACACCTACCAATATGATCACTGTGATTAGAAGACTACCGTACAAACTGAGAGACAAATGGCGAACAGTGTCATGTGACGTCCAGGAAAGGCATTACCGGAGAGCTATGTTTGTTGATATTGTGACCTTTATGGAGCGTCAAGTAAGAATCATGACAGACCCTGTGTTTGGAAACCTACAGGATGCCCCGATGTTGGTGGTAAATAAAGAAAGCAGCAGGACAAGGCCACCTCACTTAGGGGCTAAAGGAAGTAGCTTTGCCACTGCTGCTACTACAGTTGGAAGGACATTCACAGAACACAGGGTTGAAGATGGACATGTACCTGAAAGGACGTGCCTGTACTGCAATGGTGGACATATGCTGGAGTTCTGTACTCTGCTGGAGCAAAGGGCTCAGAGTGAAAAGATTGATTTCCTGAGAAGGAATGGAGTGTGTTTTGGCTGTTTGTGTACTGGTCACATCAGTAAGGAGTGCAGGAAACGTCTCTCTTGCAAAATGTGTGGCTCAAGGCACCCTAGTGTGCTTCACATCCACCACAAAGACAAGGGAGCAGAGGCAGAGCAAGGCAAGAGGAACTTGAAGAGTGCAGTGGGCCGTTCTTTGGTTGAAGTCCAAACCAGTGGTCTTACTGGGGCCGGTGAACAAGACTTTAAGCTCGCCATTGTACCAGTAAAGGTTAAATCAAAGAAAGGTCAAAAGACGGTGGAGACCTATGCCTTTTTGGACCAGGGCAGTTCAGCATCCTTTTGCACAACGGGTTTGATGGATAGACTGAATCTCTCTGGGAGGAAAACAAAGATTCTTTTGCGTACCATGGGCCAAGAGATAATTGTGGACAGTTGTATCGTGTCAGACTTGGAAGTGGCTGGATTGAACAGTGGCTGGTACTGTGAAATGCCAGATATATTCACACAACGTAGGATGCCTGTTAATAGGAGTAACGGAAGTAAAGGAAGGAAGATCTGCATAAATGGCCTCACTTGCAACATGTGTACTTACCTGAGATAGATACAGATGTGGAGCTTCTGATAGGCATGAATGTGCCCAGAGCTTTGGAACCACTTGAAGTCATCTGGAGTGTGGAAGAAGGGCCATATGCCATCAAGACGATGCTTGGTTGGACGGTGAATGGACCCCTTGGTTGAGAATGTTGTGATGGACCTGATGTGTATCCGTCTGCAGTTACCATCAACATAATTTATGCTGTAACACTTAATGAACTCTGGAAGCAACAGTTTAAGACGGACTTTCCAGAGTGCAGTCAGGAGGAACAGCCAGGACTTTCCAGGGAGGACTGCAAGTTCTTAGAAATGGCTAACAATACTGTGAAATCAGTTGATGGCCATTACAGTATTGCTTTACCTTTGAGGGACAGGAAGATAAGCATGCCTAACAACCGTAGCATTGTAGAACAACGCACCCTTAACCTGAAAAGAAGGTTTATCAAAGACTCCTTATTTCATGAAGACTACACTGGTTTCATGAATAACCTTATATCCAGTGGCTATGCAGAGAAAGTACCAACCACAGATCTAAAACGCAGTGATGGAAAGGTTTGGTATATCCCACACCATGGGGTGTACCACCCGAAGAAAGGAAAAATTTGAGTTGTCTTTTATTGTGCAGCATCATTTTGAGGCGCATCACTCAACATGCAGCTCCTGAATGGCCCTGACCTGATGGGATGACGTCATACCAGAAGCAGTTGCTCAGGGGTGGATAGACTGGTTGAAGGAGCTACACCAGTTGGAAGGATTCAGCATCAGACGATGTTTAAAACCTCTGAACTTCGGGGAAGTAACCACTGCTCAGTTGCATCATTTTGCCGAAGCAAGTGAGGAAGGATATGGTACTGTTACTTATCTGCTACTGCGCAATGAACATTCTCAGATACACAGCGCCTTCATAATGGGAAAGTCCAGGGTGGCACCTTTAAAGACTGTTACTATCCCACGTATGGAGTTGACAGCTGCTGTTGTAGCAGCACGTATGGACCAACTATGGAGAAAGGAGCTAAGACTACAGCTTCAAGATTCTGTTTTCTGGACAGACAGTTTGTCTGTCTTAAAGTATATCAAGAATGAGACTTCGAGATTTCGAATCTTTGTAGCAAACAGGGTTTCAGAGATTCAGAAGGTTTGTGACGCATCTCAATGGAGATTTGTGGACACTGCACGCAATCCTGCAGACCTTGCCTCCAGAGGTGTAAGGGCGGAGCCATTCCTAAACAACGACTTTTGGATATCCGGTCCCTCGTTTCTCTTACAATCAGAAGAATGCTGGCCCGTTAACCCAGACGGATTGCAGCAACTTCCATCTGAAGACTTTGAGGTAAAGGTATCAGCTGCAATTGGGGTTTCTACAACAAGGAATGAAGATGATGCCGTGACTTGTTTGATAAATCGCACCTCATCTTGGACACGTCTAATAAGAGTGATGGGTTGGATCCTAAGATTCAAGGCATTGCTTTTGACGAACGGAGGACACTGCATGTCTTACTGATGCAACGCAACATGAAGATGCTCTCACTAAGGACACTCGTGATTCCAGGAACAGGCTCCGTGGTGGTTACCTCTCATCGGGAGAGATCAGAGGAGCTGAACTTGAGGTTATCATGTTCTGTCAGATAAGAAGGTTCTCAGAAGAGTTCTCATGCTTGCAAAAGGGAGAAAGTGTGAAAAAGGGAAGCCATATACGTAGACTCAATCCGAAACTGGAAGACGGTGTGTTAAGGGTTGGAGGACGTGTGGTGGAAATTTTGGAATACAGTTATAATGTGTGTGTTTTATATATGAGGAATGTGTTTAAAAGTTGGTTAAGAAGCTCGATACAGTGAAAGTTGATTCAACTCATTTGGTAGAGATGCCATTTGTAGTTTTATAACACCTAACTAGGAGACGTGAAGTCTAAGAGACGGGAAGTCTGGGTGACCTGGGAGAGTTCTTGTCACCTGGGGAGGATGAGACAGCTGGTCTGGAGACAATGTGGATTCAATTGTATTGTTAACTGATCAAGTTGCTCTGACCCTTCCTGTTCCATGGGTGGTGTTGGTTAAATACTTGTTTGAAGTTGCCCACACAAAGGACAGTTGACCATTTGACTGATCAACTTCTGTGGCTTTAGTATCTACTGATTTGGGGAGAGATGCCACATCAAAGAACTGTGGGACACTTGGTATGGAGTCAAACTGTCACTGAGCAGTGCTGACCAATCACAGAGTTCAGAAGAACCATAAAGTTTATATAAGGCAGGGTTTTAGGGTTGTTCTTTATCACTCTGGCGAACGACCTGTGGCTAGCACCTCCTTCGTTATGACTGATCACAAAGTACTTTGTTAATTCTTGATTTGTACAAGCAAAATAAATTTTATTGAAACCGCCATCTCTTGACTGTTCAAATCTACACAGTGCCACTAGAATTTTTCCACTACAGACGGCTGAGTAGGGCTGCCATGCCTGAAGAGTCAAAACATCCGGCCATACTAGCTAAAGACCTTCATATTTCTGACCTCATTTTACAACATATTCATCGAGAGGTTGGCCATGGAGGTAGGAATCATATGTTGTCGAGATTACGCCAGAGATACTGGATCCCTGGTGCTATAAGGCGGATTTTGGCTAAATGTGTAGTGTGTCGACGGCTACATGGAGTTGTAGGTCAACAGCAGATGGCGGACTTGCCTGCGGATAGAGTTTCTTCGGAAGAACCTCCATTCAGTCATGTGGGAGTCGACTTCTGTGGTCCGTTCGAGGTTAAGCGTGGGAGGAGCCTTGTGAAAAGATATGGAGTCATCTTCACGTGTTTGGCAATAAGGGCAGTACACATTGAAGTTGCCTCCTCACTGGACACAGATTCTTGCATTAATGCTCTGCGACGCTTCATCGCAAGACGAGGGCAGGTCAAAGAGTTGCGGTCAGACAACGGCACCAACTTTGTCGGCGCAGAGCGCGAGTTGAGACGGGCCATTGACGGATGGAACTTGGAACAGATCAATGACGCACTCTCGTTGAAAGGAATTAAATGGACCTTCAACCCTCCTACTGGATCACATCATGGAGGAGCATGGGAGAGGTTGATTCGTTCTATTAGGAAGGTCCTTAACTCTACATTGAGGACACAAAGTCTGGATGAAGAAGCCCTCTCCACGGTGCTCTGTGAAGTGGAATCAATTCTTAACAGTAGACCCATCACCAAGGAATCCACAGATCCGAACGACTTGGAGGCGTTAACTCCGAACCACCTTCTGCTTCTCAAAAATAAACCATGTCTACCTCCTGGGCTGTTTCAGAAAGAAGACATGTATGCACGGCGAAGATGGAAGCAAGTCCAATACATGGCTGACCTGTTCTGGAAAAGGTGGACTAGGGAGTACTTGCCACAACTGCAGGAACGACAGAAATGGACGATGATTAAGCGTAATTTCATTCCTGGAGACATCGTATTGATAGTGGATGATTCTGCGCCCCGCAACTCCTGGATCACTGGAAGGATAACCGATGTGGTTCCAGACAGCAGAGGACTCGTAAGACGAGTCTGGATCAAGACCCACACCAGCTGTATATGCAGGCCTTTGTCTAAGATCTGTCTTCTGCAGGAGTCAGCCGAACCCTGATCTCATTACTTGAATAACGTGACTTTGACTTAATTGACATATTGAAGATTTTTTGACTTTTATGCCTTTGGGGGTACCGAAGAACCGAAGATTGGATTATTTTTGTATGATGGACTTACGATTATTGTGTTCTGTATTCTTCTGCGTGTGTCATGTATATGTAATTATTACTGTGTATTGACTGTAATAATTAGGGGCCGGAATGTAAGAGCCAGGTCGCGGTAATTAGGGCACCTGGTGGGGGGCGGAGGAATGTTATGTTATTTAACTTGTTCACCTGTGTGTTTGAGGAGAGGAGGGGGTGACGTTGGAAGTCGTATTTTGCTGACCGCTATACTGGATGCACAACCTTGTTTGTTTTAAGACCAAATAAATACAAATCTACAAAGCGCGTCTGGCACCTTGGTTTCCCCTATTCAGCCTCTCGGCGGCAGAGTTTGAGGATCACAAATTGGCCGCCTACAGTGATGTTGCGCTGCACTTGAGAGCCTATACGATTTGTATGTTGTGCTACACATAAAATCTGAATGACTGTTTTACGAAAATAGAAGTGATGTTGAGCTGCACTTGAGAAACGATGTTGATGTTGTGCTACACTGTCCTATTATCGGAATGAGGGTAATGTGAATTATGTTGTAGTTGCGAAAGTTGTTATGTCACTGTCTGGTAAAAGCGAGCCTCCTTTTTTGTATTCATTTGTACAAATCAGTTTTTATTTAGTAAACTATTCACTTATGATTCTTGATTACTTGCTATAGGCTACTTACTAAATGCACTATATGCCAATTGTAATATAATCGTCTGGTAAATGAGTAGCTACATTATTTTACACATTTATATAAAAAGGCCCTTGCTCAAAGCCCAGGTCACAGCCCAGGTCCCTCCTACCAGAATTCAACTTCTATTTCCATCTCAGTAAACTATTGCCACACAACTGTTTTGTGTTTACAATCATATCCATTTTATATATCGTGCTTCCCATAGCCTTGTTAGTATCTTCTCACTTGCAACATACAGTGCTTGGTTCTGGTACCTGATAAGCCAAGCCTGGACCTTCCCTTTGTGACTGGCTAGTGAATAACGTCAAATAAATTATGACATTTTGATAGGTTCCATCAAATTTATTTGAAACAAGAAATTATAACAATATATTTTACAAAAGGAAGAAAAAAATAGAGTGATAATTTAAATAAGAGTTTTAAGTTTGAGGCTTGATCATTAAAACAGGTCAGGGCTGTTTATGGCAGGCAGCACAGAGGTATACATCTGTCAGTTGGGTCTGAGCACAACACTGATGGAACCATCTAGGGATGTGCATCTCCATCACTGAGGACGATCGCATCGTCCAGTGATATATAATAGGTGGGGACGAGGCTGATGACGTGCTAAAAGGGCTACAGAACAGAAATTGGTATACAACTCCGACAGGGACGGCTTCACAAACTTTTTCGTGCCAAAGAAAAATGTGATTTACCAACAAGCTAAATTTAACCAGTTTATAACTGCTTTATACGCACTGCGCGAATAACTTGAGAGACAGGATCGTGGTAGGCATTAGAGACAATGTGCTTTCACAGAAAATGCAGATGGAGAGCAGACTGGATCTGGCTAAAGCCATTAATATGGTCAGACAAGCAGAGGACATTAAACGGCAACAATCAGATCTCAGAGGAGATGCTATACATGCTATTAAAACTACAGTGGATGCCGTGCACACTAGGACATCGAAACAGCAAGCCTGGAAAGATAAAAGACAGCCAGCCAAACAGTACAAAGAGAAGCATGAAGCACAATCAGGAGCAGAGGCTAGGTCCTGCTCTAACTGTGGTAAGTCACACGCTAAATTCCAGTGCCCGGCAAAGACTGCAGACTGCTACAACTGTGGTAAGAGAGGGCATTATGGCAAACTGTGCAAGTCTACCAAAAGTGTGAGTGCTGTCACGGAAGATGACGACATATTCCTGGGAACTGTTGATGCAGGAGAACAGGCATGGACAGTAGACTTACAAGTAAGGCATACTATTGTGAGGTTCAAGATTGATACAGGGGCCGACGTTACTGTCATACAACCTCACCCCAGGTAAAAAAGCACTGTTTGGGCCAGGCCGTGTACCTCTCTCTGTAGTGGGGGTAGCCAGAGAGGTACTGAAGAGTGGTGATAAACACACCACAGAGGACATTTATGCAGTGAAGCACCTGAACACAGCTCTGCTGAGTAGACCTGCCTCAGTTAGCCTCAAACTGGTAGCCAGAGTAGATAGCATCAACTTGGACTCTGTAAAACAAAAATACCCAAAGCTGTGCTGTGGGTTAGGTTTAGTACAGCAGCAGTACACAATTAAACTCAGGCCAAATGCCAAGCCTGTGTCTCTGAAAGTGCCTCGCCGTTTCCCACTGCCCTTGATGGGAAAAGTGAAGCAGGAACTGTCACGATCCCAGAACGGGAAGAGGACCCAGACGCAGGGTACACGGTGATGGTTCTTTTATTTTGTTTTCTCTCAACAAGGACAAGGTCCTTGTTAGTCTGACGGAAACAGGTCGGTAATCCACAAGGCAAAAGTATCCAAAGTGTTAGGCAAAAGTCGAAGTCAAAAATACAAGGCTAAGGTCTCTTGGTCCCTTAAAAAGGGGGGGGGCCACATATAAAATGTGTTGTAATTCCTACACCGTTCACCTGATTTGGATGTAAATACCCTGAAATTAAAGCTGAAAGTCTGCACTTAAAGCACATCTTGATTGTTTCATTTCAAATCCATTGTGGTGGTATACAGAGCCAAAATGATGAAAATTGTGTCAATGTCCAAATATTTATGGACCTAACTGTATATGGACTCTGTAATGGAAAACTTACCAGCAAGCGAGGCTTACCTGTCCGAGCTGCGGAAACAGCTGAATGCAGACAGCGTGTCCGCTGAAGTGATGAAGTAGTGCATTGAGGGCTGGCCAGATCGCAGCAGACTGGATGTGCTAGTAAGATCCTACTGGACTGAAAGGGATGTCCTCAGTACTCACAATGGACTATTGTTGCGGGGCACTAGGTTGGTTATCCCTTCAGTAATGAGGAATAGAGTGCTAGAGAAAATTCATGAATGGCATCAGGGAATAGTCAAATGCTGTGAAGGAGCCAAGCAATCAGTGTGGTGGCCTGGGCTAAGTAGCCAAATAGGTGAACTGGTGTTGAAATGCACAGCGTGCGTTAAAGAACGTGCCTGAGCACGTACCTGAACCTGCCATGTGGCTGAGCCTCTTATTCCTTCCAAGCTACCCGATAGGCCATGGCAGAAGCTAGGGGCAGATTTGTTTACATTGGAAAACAAGGACTACTTGCTTGTTGTGGACTATTTTTCCAGGTATGTGGAGGTGGCCCAGCTGAGCCAGACAAGAAGTGTGGATGTGTTGAAGCACCTCAAGTCAATTTTTGCCAGGCATACCAGAGATTCTAGTCACCGACAACGGGCCCCAGTTCGCGGGGGCTCACATGACAGCCTTCGCCACGGAGTACGAATTCGAGCATGCAACGAGCAGCCCAAGATACCCTCAAAGCAACGGCGAGGCTGAGCGGGCTGTCCAAACCATCAAAAACCTGCTGAAGAAAGCAACGGACCCCTACCGTGCGCTGCTGGCTTACAGGAGCACTCCTTTGAGCAATGGCTTCAGTCCGGCCCAGCTGCTCATGGGGCGCCGCCTGCACACCACCGTGCCAGCTTTCCCGGCGATGTTGGAGCCAGCCATCCCAGACCTTTGGTCAGTGCAGCGTAAAGAAGGGGAGAAGAGGTGGATGGACGCCAGCAACTATGACCGCAGACACAGAGTGAGAAACCTCTCTGACCTGTCACCAGGAGATCAAGTGTGGATCACAGATACAAGATCTATGGGTACTGTGACATCCGCACATGAAACACCTAGATCTTACCTGGTCAGTGGACCACAGGGCACTTTAAGGAGGAATCGCCGCCACCTTGTGCCCATGTCGGCAGACAACAGCAGTGAAACACAAGAGCATGCTGCTGGGGGTGACCGGCAGGATACTTGGACAGACGCTGGTCAGGTGTCTCCTGAGGGGCCTCAGGGCACTCCCCAAACTGTGAGAACCAGGTCTGGCAGGTCTATCACAAAGCCAGATCGTCTGGATCTGTGAGTGCGCAAAAGAAAGAAAGAAAAAGATATGTGCTTTAAGTATTTGGGGAATACCAGGGTGATTTGTTAATGTTTAGTGTTATGTAGCCAGGTGGGACAATGTATATACTTATTAACGTCACCAGATGGCACTGTCAGAATTTCGTTATCACCTGTGGGGCAAGGAACTCTGGGAAATAACTGGAGAAAAGCGCGAAGCTATGTTGACCGTCATTGAACTGAATTTGTCTGAGTTCTGTGTTAAAAGGTAAATATGTATATTTTGTTGATTGTTGGCATAGAATATCAATGTGTAAACATTTATTGTAATGGATGCCTATAAATCCCGAAAATTTTGTAAACTGATGTTAGTGTTTCAACGGATGTTAACAGATACTGTGTGCAGAGATTGTCTAGATTTAGCCGCATGGCTGAGAGCTATTATTTTCTATGATACGGATCTGAACAGGTTAGTAAGTTATGTGTATTAAGCTCTATACATTTATTTACCTGTTTATCAATGTACACATGTTAATTGTGAATTATTTTTGTGTATACAGGAGTCACTGTAGTTATTTTTGCACGCTAAAGTCTTAAGTAAAAAGAAACGCATAGTGTACACGTTATCGTAATGCTATTGCAGTATCTTGGTCTACTGGTTTTGCTTTATTGGGTGTGCTCAAGTCTTCGGCGAGAGCACAACCTTTGTTCTCTCACATATATATTATTGGGTGTGCTTTGCCTTCGGCAAGGGCACAACCTTTGTTCTCTCACATATATATTATTATTATATTATTATTATTATTTCTTTTTGCCCCCCTAAAACTCAGTCAATATTTGGCCTACATAGACAACATAGGTGTCAAAAGTTTCGTCTTGGTAGCGATTGAGTTGCTTCTATTGGAATTTACGTTCCGTTGCATGGTTTAGGCTCAAGTTAAGTTTTTGTGGCGAAAAGTGAAGCTAACGGTGGCTAATTTGCTAGCCACAGTCACTGACGTTACTAACGTCACTACGTCACTACCGTCACGAAAACACGCGTGACTACCTTTGGCAGAACATTCATTTCGCATCTGTTAACTTGGGGGATAGCTAGGCTAACTATAGCTTTACTGCAAGGCAGCTGCAGAAACGCCACAAGCAAAGAGGCCAGGGTGATAACTATTTACTAATTTTACTTTGTGATATGACACACAATTGTGACGTGTAATGTACAATATAAGCTGATTTTATTAAGGAAGTACATCTACTTTCGGAAACAGTAGTCTACTATTTCACTGAAGTATTAGCATCATGACATTAGCCTGTGTTGCCCGGGCAACACATACTACAGTGGTCTATGATGTAGCGTTATCTGTTTTCAATCGTTAAAATAAACATTCCTCACATATACATTTTCGTTGTAGGATTTATTATGACATTAGATTACAAGTAAACGATTTGTGAGTGAAATTATCATTACCTGTGGTTTCAATCCAGTGTATCACTGCAACGCTGTAGCCTACGCGAGACACTACAAAAACATCTACACAGCTGTAGGAAGTCAAACGGCGACAGAACATGTTCGGCACTCCCCTTACTTAAATCAAAAGTCTATCTAACTACTAACCTGAACTTCATTGCCACAGCCTAAACTTTGTCAATCTGTTCATGAAAATAATTAATTTCAGCCTAAAACCGTACAACGGAACGTTAAATCCAATTCAACCAACGCAATCGCTACCGAGACGAACACAGCAGTAGTCTAGTACTGTACCGTAGTAGTACAATTTACCGGGGCAGCTTCTCCACACAGGGCTATATCGCATTTTGCGTTGTTACTGACAATGATCGCTACCAGTGAGCTTTTTATGAATGAGCGATTTTCCACTAAATAAATGTCAAGCTTATTTACGTTTTTGGGGGCATATTTTCAGTTAGCAGATGGTACTGTTTGAATTGCGATTCCATCTTCTACTGCCGGTAACGTCGTAGAATAATCTTCAAAGGGGGTTCTTTATTCATGAATGAATGCAATATGAGTAGGCTAAATGCCTGAAAATATCACGAGAAGGGAAAACTTAAAAGGACGTTTAAGTCTTAGAGATTAGGTCAATTTGTACACCGGTCTGCCAAATTTATTCGTTTTGATTCAACGATGAGGCTGCCTCTTGCAGGGGAAATGAGAAGACATCTATTTCATTCTACACTTCACTCGTATTTTCAGTTGTAAATGAGCAGCAAAAAAAATGCTTTTAAATCTATGTAATCTTTATAAATAATAAGTATGCATTTTTATATAAAATACAGAAATATCAGTTGTAAAAATGTCATAAAAAAACGGACCCCTGTCCAATCGACGCAAGCAAGCACACCCTACAATTTCCCCAGAAATTGTACCCTCTCTAGTTATTATTATTATTGGGTGTGCTCAAGCCTTCGGCAAAAGCACAACCTGTGTTCTCTCACATATATATTATTATTATTATTTTTATTTCTTTTTGCCCCCCTAAATCTCAGTCAATATTTGGCCTACATAGACAATGTAGGTGTCAAAAGTTTCGTCTTGGTAGCGATTGAGTTGCTTCTATTGGAATTTACGTTCCGTTGCATGGTTTAGGCTGAAGTTAAGTTTTTGTGGCGAAAAGTGAAGCTAACGGTGGCTAATTTGCTAGCCACAGTCACTGACGTTACTAACGTCACTACGTCACTAACGTCACGAAAACACGCGTGACTACCTTTGGCAGAACATTCGTTTTGCATCTGTTAACTTGGGAGATAGCTAGGCTAACTATAGCTTTACTGCAAGGCAGCTGCAGAAACGCCACAAGCAAAGAGGCCAGGGTGATAACTATTTACTCATTTTACTTTGTGATATGACACACAATTGTGATGTGTAATGTACAGTATAAGCTGATATTATTAAGGAAGTACATCTACTTTCGGAAACAGTAGTCTACTATTTCACTGTAAGTATTAGCATCATGACATTAGCCTGTGTTGCCCGGGCAACACATACTACAGTGGTCTATGATGTAGCGTTATCTGTTTTCAATCGTTAAAATAAACATTCCTCACATATACATTTTCGTTGTAGGATTTATTCTGACATTAGTAAACGATTTTTTGGTGAAATTACCATTACCTGTGGTTTCAAACCAGTGTTGCTCACTGCAACGCTGTAGCTTACGCGAGCTTACACACGACAAAAACATCTAACTTACACAGCTGTTTAGGAAGTCAAACAGCGACAGAACATGTTCGGCACTCCCCTTACTTAAATCAAAAGTCTATCTAACTACTAACCTGAACTTCATTGCCACAGCCTAAACGTTGTCAATCTGTTCATGAAAATAATTCATTTCAGCCTAAACCGTACAACGGAACGTTAAATCCAATTCAACCAACGCAATCGCTACCAAGACGAACACAGCAGTAGTCTAGTACTGTACTGTAGTAGAATTTACAGGGGCAGCTTCTCCACACAGGGCTATCGCATTTTGCGTTGTTACTGACAATGATCGCTACCAGTGAGCTTTTTATGAAGGAGCGATTTTCCACTGAATAAATGTCAAGCTTATTTACGTTTTTGGGGGCATATTTTCAGTTAGCAGATGGTACTGTTTGAACCGGTCTGCCAAATGTATTCGTTTTGATTCAGCTATGAGGCTGCCTCTTGCAGGGGAAATGAGAAGACATCATATTTCATTCTACACTTCACTCGTATTTTGAGTTGTAAATAAGCAGCAAAAAAAATATGCTTTTAAATCTATGTAATCTTTATAAATAATAAGTAGGCCCTATGCATTTTTATATAAAATATACAGACCCCTGTGCAACCGACGCAAGCAAGCACACCCTACAATTTCCCCAGAAATTGTACCCTCTCTAGTTATTATTATTATACATCTTCATCTGCCATGGGAGTCTATGGTAGCCCCTAGAACCGTATTGTCAGAAGTTGTGAAATTTGGCACACTCTTTGGGGCCAGTCCCCTCATCAATTTCACCAAGTTTCATGTCTCCATTTCAAACCCTCTAGCGCCACCAATGGGTCAAAGTTGAAGGTGTGTTTACACACTTTACTTTTGAACCACATGTCTCATTTTCGAAAATGAGGTATCGTTGTATTCCCTGGATCAAGACGAGTCCATGATGTCATACCCAGTTGTATAGATTCTCTGCCATTTTGAATGTTAAGGAAAAGCGTTTTTTCGTATCTCCTCCTACAATTTTTGTCGAATCTTCTTCAAAATGGCCACAGATGATCTTCAGACCAAGCCTCACAAAAGTTATCGTATAGATTTTTGATTTTCGAAATCGTTTGTTTGTTACAGCCAATCAAATTGATGTGGCCGAATTGATGTGGCCGCCATTTTGAATATAACGTTTTTTCGCTAACTCTCCTATAAAGTTTGTCCAATCTTCACCAAATTTGGCACAGATCATCTTCAGACCAAGCCTCACAAAAGACATCACGTTTTTTTGATTGTCTAAACTTTTTGACTGGAACAGCCAATCAAAGTCGTCAACCAAGCCACCATAAAAAAAAGTGAGGTCGTATCAGCATCTCTTTACTGCTAGGTCCAATAAGTCATGCCATTTCACCTCTAGGTGGCGCTGCAATAAGCAAAGATTTGGCACCAATTATTGGCTATTGGAATATGCAAAATGTGTGTCATTAAACAGTTTGTGATTGTGCCCTTACCTGTGTTGCAGCTGGCTAGGGCACACTCTCTCACACTTCTGTCATGTCGCTCCCCACTGTCCTATCTGAGGCAAAGGCTACTATTTGACTGTAGTTCCAAATTTGTGTTCTGTTTTTCATTACTGCAGGTACATGGATGACCTCCACGAAGCAGGACAACTGACATTATCCACCTCTGCTGCTCACCAGGCTGCTGCGCTGCTATTTGAAAATGGCGTGGGCACATATTTGGACATGGAAGCTGGGCAGTGCTCTGTGCCGTCACAGTCAACCAACACAGCGTAAAAAGTAAACTTGTTATACTTCACGTGTGTGGAGTGAAGTGTGGAGAGGGTGGCAGACTTCCGCTTCCTGGGGGTCCACATACAGGACAGCCCATCCTGGAGTGTGAACACCTCTGAGCTGCTGAAAAAGGCCCAGCAGAGACTGTACTTCCTGAGAACACTCAGGAAGAATAACATCACACAAAGACTGCTGGTGTCCTTCTACCGAGCCTCCATTGAAAGCATCCTCACATACTGCATATGCATTTGGTATACCAGCTGTACAGTGGCTCAGAGGAAAACGCACCAGAGGGTCATCAACAGCGCTCAAAAGATTGTTGGCTGCCCTCTCCCCGCACTGGAAGACCTACACACATCCCGTTGTCTCAAAAAAGCCCAGAACATCATAAAAGACACTTCACACTCCTGGGCACTCCCTGTTTGAAATGTTGCCTTCAGGCAGATGGTACAGATCAATCAAGGCAAGGACAAACAGACTAAAACACAGTTTCTATCCAACTGCAAAAACCACTGTTAATGCTGCCAAAACATAATGTGCACAATGTTATGTTATGTATTATGTAATGACTGTGTGTGGTTGTTAACGGTACAGTCTTAGGTATATTTATTCTTATTTATTTGAGTAATTTTAGCACTTTTGTAATTTTATCCTTTTTACTGATTTTTAAGTCAATGAATGACGCACTGACTGGAAGCACTTTAATTTCCTTGTACCTGTGACAATGACAAAGATCTATTCTATTCATTTGTATAGTATGCGATTGTGTTGGGGGCACAGCCTGGCCCAAGGAGAATGCTGTAGACTGTAGTTACATGGAGATTTTTATTAATGGACCCAGTAGTATTTGTTAGGGGACTATTTATACATGAGATGATCAATAAAACTACCATACCTGAGAAATCCCCAGAACAATATAATGATCAATTCTCGCAACTGGCTGAGCCTAAAACATCAGAACAATGGCCATTTGGTCTCATAAACACAAGTCCTTGTATTCCACACCTACACTGGTACAACATGATGCTAGTGTGTCCATTTTTCTCAGGCAGACAGTCTGAGAGGTCAACCAGCCCAACACATATTTCCTACATTATCCTACACTAACTGCAGCTGAGGTGAGGCAGCGCTTCAAAAAGATCAACCCTCGCAAGGCACCTGGACCAGATGGTGTATCAGGTAGGGCCCTCGTGCTGTGCTGACCAGCTAGCAGGGGTCTTCAGTGACATCTTCCACCTCTCCCTCAGCCTGTCTGTACCCCCCACCTGCTTCAAGAGGACCACCACTATCCCTGTGCCCAAGAACACCAAGGTCACATGTATGAACCACTATTGCCCAATAGCACTGACCTCTGTCATCATGAAGTGCTTCGAGCGGCTAGTCAAATCATTCCTCTGCTCCTTGCTGCCCCCCACCCTGGACCCAATGCAGTTTGCATACCGGTCCAACAGGTCTACAGACAATGCCATCGTTCTAACTATGCACACCGCTCTCTCCCACCTGGACAAAGGAAATACGTATGTATTATGTATGTATATTCAACACCATTATCCCCTCCAGACTTGTCTCCAAGTTTGTGGACCTGGGACTAAGCACCTCCCTCTGCAAGTGGATCTTCAACTTCTTGGCGGGGAGGACACAGGTGGTGATAATCGGTGACCGCACCTCATCCACACTGATCACCAACACAGGCACCCCCCAGGGCTGTGTGCTCAGCCTTGTTCACTCACGACTGTGCGGCAACGCACAGCTCCAACCTCCTTGTTAAGTATGCTGACGACACAACCATCGTGGGCCTCATCTCTGACAGTGTCAGCCTACAGAGAGGAGGTTGATACCCTGAAATCATGGTGTCAGCGACAATAACCTCTCTCTCAACGTCAGCAAGACCAAGGAGATGATTGTGGACTATAGGAGGCGGCAGGAGGAGGAGCATGCACCCCTACACATCAACGGATCCGAAGTGGAGAAGGTCAGCTGCTTCAAGTTCCTCTGGGTGAACATCAGTGATATGCAGATTTTCTATACATATGTGAGGTTGTCTCTTGCTGTGGTCAAGAGGTCACGCAGCGGGCCTTTGACAATACACATATAGATCAGGGAATGTGCTCTGTTTAACCTTTGAGAAAAAGTACAAACAATGAGTTATGACGCATCACCTGTGTGCTGTTTCTCCTGTGCATTAAGTTGTGAAATGTGTACCGTTTAAGGGCATGTTTTGGTGGTTACTATATCTGTATGGGCCAGCTCATGTATATAATGGACCTCTGAGAGACTTGTTTCTCTCACATGCTATCCCTCTGTCATGGACTGATGGCATGATCCGACGTCGTTACTAATAAAACCGAGTCAACCCTTTTCTAATTGTCGTGCCTCCTTCCGGCTTGCCTGGAGACAGAGATCTCATCCTTACAATCAGCAATGATCTCACCTGATCTGTTCACACGGACAAGGTGGTCAAAGCGGCCCGTAAACGCCTATTCTTCCTGAGGAGACGGAAGAAGTTCAGCATGGACTCAGTCATCCTCACTAACTTTTACAGATGCACTATAGAGAGCATACTGACTGGTTGCATCACAGTGTGGTATGGGAGCTGCACAGACAGGGACCGCAAGGCCCTACGTAGTGTGGTCCATTCTTCTGAGTTCATCATCGGCAACACAATTCATGATGAATTCTCTTAGCCTTCATATATAGCATCATCAAGAATTAGCTATTAAATTGAAATGTACTCCACACAGAAAATGTCATTGATAATCATCCTGCTTGTTGTAGTGCTGATTCTTTTGGCTCGTACATTTAGCCATTGAACCACAACTTCCACCAGTTATTCTTGGACAAAATACATATGAGATATATTAATTATACAGGGATGATACCACACTGGTCCCATGGGAAAATACAAATAATAATTAAGATATATTGTCTTCTTTCTCTGGTGTCTCCTCCGCACCGACAGATCACGCGTCAGACATGCAGCCCGTTTATTAGATAATTTAATGTCTTAGTGTAAAATACAGAAGGCATCTAACAAATGATCGTCAGATATGTCATGAACTATAATAACTGGTGAACAAAGGGTATCGATAGTGTTCCCCCCAATGTAAGAGTGGATGAACTACTGCACAGCCCTTAAGCCTTAATACAAGGCATTATCATGTCGAAGCTAACTCGAGCTCTGGCATTTTTCATTTATCCAAAACGTAAAAAGAATATAGCACGCAGCGTGTGAAGAACGCGTTCAGCATCCCGCGAACATTGTTTAATTTTGAGGTTTGTCGCCTGCAGGCTATATAATTCTGACCGCGATGAGAAAAAAACAGCTTCCATTGCGAGTGGGCCGGACAAGGAAAGCATGTGGTTGTCTGCCTCATGTTTATTCATTAGAACATTTGAATGAAGATATCTCCAAACTTAGGATATCTCCAAACAGATTCTTACTAGTAACTATTGGATTAGTTACTAGTATCTATTCCAGTTTTACTAGTAACTATTCATTAGATACTAGTAACTATTCTTTAGTTACTAGTAACTAATCCAATAGTTACTAGTACCTATTCCTGTTTTACTAGTAACTTTCATTAGATACTAGTACCTATTCTTTAGTTACTAGTAACTAATCCAATAGTTACTAGTATCTATTCCTGTTTTACTAGTAACTTTCATTAGATACTAGTAACTATTCTTTAGTTACTAGTAATTATTACAATTGTTACTAGTAACATTATTATTCTTACTAGTAACAAATGCGTTTTTACTCGTCATTTCTTATGACGAGTAAAAATGACTACTTTATAGTAAAATTTAAAATGTTACTAGTAAAACGGGAATAGATACTAGTAACTATTGGATTAGTTACTAGTAACTAAAGAATAGGCACTAGTATCTAATGAAAAGTTACTAGTAAAACGGGAATAGATACTAGTAACTATTGGATTAGATAGTAGATATCTGTAAAGCAGAGCCCCATAGAATACAATTGTAAAATTGTGCAATTTGTTATTAGTAGAACGGGAATAGATACTAGTAACTACTCCAATAGTTACTAGTAACTAAAGAATAGTTACTAGTATCTAATGAAAAGTTACTAGTAAAACTGGAATAGTTACTAGTAACTATTGGAATAGTTACTAGTAACTAAAGAATAAGTACTAGTAACTAAAGAATAAGTACTAGTAACTTTAAAATAGTGACTAGTACGTTTGTAGAAATAAATGTTAAAACAGCCTGCCATATACTAGTATCTAATGAAAAGTTACTAGTAAAACGGGAATAGATACTAGTAACTATTGGATTAGTTACTAGTATCTAATGAAAGTTACTAGTAAAACGGGAATAGATACTAGTAACTATTGGATTAGTTACTAGTAACTAAAGAATAAGTACTAGTAACTTTAAAATAGTGACTAGTACGTTTATAGAAATAAATGTTAAAACGGCCTGCCATACAACACAGCTACATTGGATGAACTACATGCGTCAATTGACAGACATTCCAGCTTGTTGCAAACTGCCGGTTGCTTTCAATACCCTGATGGTGTGGATGAGAAAGATAATATCCTCAAGGATTTCATGCAGTGGTATATCATTTACCGCAACCATTTCTCAACACAAAGGTAATGTGTCTGCCTAATTTGACCTAAGTTAAAGATGTTGTTCTTTTCAAGTCATTAGAATTTAAATGATAAAGCAATGTTACTACCGCCCGGTCCCAACACAAGCTCTTCTCCTGTCTGGCCCCCCAGTGGTGGAATCAACTCCCCACCTCCATCAGAGACACTGACTGTCTCTCCACCTTCAAGAAAAGGCTCAAGACGCACTTGTTCCGGGAGTACAACGGTACTTAGGAATGGTTCGCTTGACCCGATGTTAGTTTCCTCAAGGATCACAATGACTCTTGCTCAGAGACTTGTTGCTCTTGTGGTTAGTGGTAACTGATTTACATTTTTTGTACTCGCTGTGATATATTGTTTTTATTATTGTTGCTTGTTTTTTCCACAGGTACACTTGCACGTATAGCGGTTCATGTTGTTTAATTGTAACTTGTTTAGCTACATGCTCTTATGGTTCTTCCCTTTGGCACTTACTTTGGTTGTTCACAATGTGTGCTTCATGTTTTGGCTATTCGCAATGTTTTGTGGCTATCTTGTTGTTATGATCAGTGACCTATGCACTTTGTAAAGCTCTCTCTTGGAAGTCGCTTTGGATAAAAGCGTCTGCTTAATGAATAAATGTAATGTAAATGTACTACAAACAAAGGGCTGGTGTTTCTCTAAGGGTTCAGAAAATAAGGACAACCTCAGAGAAAGCATATCATCTTGGTCTATGTGCTATGATGATTGCTCTAAATGTTTTCTAGATTCAACGATGGCCTTTCCACACTAGATGTTAATCATGCTTTGGAGCAGCATGCATCTGTATTCAGGACCTTTATGTGCGTAAGTGTGAAACACCTGACATCTGCAACATTGGAGGACATCTTTGAAGTTCAGTTCAGTGAAAAAGGCAGCACAAGACGACAGGAAGAAACCAGAGTAGTGGGATTCTGGAGAGACTATCTTCTGGAGACAGAAGGTTTATTTTAAACAACAACAACTGACATCCTCCCCCATTCAAGGCAATTCTATTGAAAAATGATATTTGTAACTAACTCAATACTTCTACTTTTTTTCAGATAAATGAACGGGACTCTTCCTCCAGGATATCTTGATGTTTGCCACAGGATTAAACACACTCCCTCCCTCTGGAATTCAGCCACGACCCAAACTGCTTTTTCACCTGACTTCTCGCTTTCCAGTCAGCAGCACCTGTGCCAACACAATAGAAATACCGATGTCCAAGACTTACGACCAGTTTGAAAAGGTCATGGATTTTGGAATCCAAAACTCTCCTGGTTTTGGACTTCTCTCCTCTAATGACTTCTCTAATTTCTGTGTCTTGTTCTGTGAAAGTTGGACTCACATTTCATAACATATCAGCCATGTTCTTTAGTGTGATATAATTTTCCACACAGGACTCCCAAGTCAAAGGCTGCATCAGACCACTCCAGCCCAAAACCAGCCCAATGGCCAATAAAACCAGCCCCAGTTCCACCAAACCTGGAAGTAAAATATGCATATCAGTTCAGTTTTGCGTTTATGTTTTCAGTTAACCAGCAGGCTGCAATTCTGGGCATGTGGGCAGCAAATGTATGTTGTGGTTCATGTATAAGCAGGAAGCTGTGCTGAAGTTATGTTCATCCTGTATGATGTACTTGTGGGAAGTGTTAGGAGTATTAACATGCTCTAATGGTATGATTGTACTTTAAATTTGGTTTTGCAATTTTTGTAACAAAAGTTTAAAACTATTTGGACTAAAAGCTACTCAACATGCAACTGAATTTACTTGCTTTTTAGACAGTAACTACAAGGAAATGTGATAAAAAATTTACAAATCTGTTTTGATTGAAGAATAAACAACAACCTGTGAGGCAGGTTGTACATGACATCTGGTTTACCAGATGGACAGCGAGACTGGTTAACAGGTCTGATGGCATGCATGTTCCACTTTTCCCTGCATTCATCAAGGTCCCTCTGTAGCACACCTAGGAACACAAACCGGACAAGGCATGTGTGCTCCCGACTTCCGCTGAAGAGATGTCTCTCCCTCAGGTCATTCATGAGGTCCATCCAGAATTGAGACCAGGGTTGCCAGGTCTGTGTGACAAAACCAGCCCAATGGCCAATCAAAACCAGCCCAAAACCAGCCCAATGGCCAATAAAACCAGCCCAAAAACAAGCCCAATATCAGAACTCAAAATATGCCCCTGCCAAACCATATACACTGCTTTTAAAGTCCAACAACTTTGCTATCATTGCCAAATGTATTGTAATATCTACAAAGTAACACCAAATGTTTAGTATGCCAGCATTAAAAACAGTTTTCAATAAGTTTTCTCAGGAGACTGAGATCATTAGGCACGTGTGCACACACACAGTGCGTGTGTGTATGTGGGCGTGTCCCATGACCATGTGTGTATGTGCTGATCTGTAGTCAGTTTGGTAGGATTTGGGTATAAATAAATTTCAAGATATTCATGGAATTTGCATGCAAAATAGGTCTCCCCTAACCAGCGGACAAAAAATTCAACCCGCGGCAACACTTCAAAAGTAGCCCAATTCCGTGGGAAAACCGCGGACCTGGCAACACTGATTGAGACCTTAACACACACATTAGAAATGTAGTTTTTTTTAAGGTGATGGAGATCCATGTTATAAAATGAATATTTAAAATGTTGAGGACCACACCTTTGTTTTTGGAAGTATGACCACCAGTTTTTGATCCGTTGGTTTGCGGTTGAGGAGCCATACATATGACTGGCAGCCCCAGCAAAACCATCTGTGTGTGTTGATCTTAAGGCACACTGGATTGCTGCCATTGTGCCATTTTCTGTACCACAGTCTGTGCGAAGCTGCATTGGTATGATACCACATTCTGAGACGCAATGCAGATAGTTTTGAGCAATGACCCCAGGATCATTGTTGCTTGCTCCACACACCAATCACATTACTTTGCGGGAGTAGCCATCTATACAGCCACTAATGGCCAAACCATATGGTTTTAATTTGTCATAACCATCAACATGCCAGACATGGTTTGGTCCACAGGAGTTGTAAACTCTTCTTACAAATCTTCGTCTTGCACGAAGTTGAACTCCTGAGGGATCAAGCTCTCCCATCAAAGCCATGACATCATCCCTTCTCACTGTGAGAGAGTACTTTTGGCGCAATGTCTGCCACATGGTACGGTAGCCATAATGCTGGCCTGGCCCCTTCAGCTCTTCTTGTATGGCAGCACGTATAGAAGTAAGAGGAGAGAAATGTTTTTGCCTGGACAATGAATAACTTTTCAATTTACTTTCATTTTAACATTGTGAGTCGTTGCCAGGAAATCCAAAATGTCATCGTAGCTGTAGCCATCATGGAAATACTTTTTAATCAGATCCTCTTCTGTGGGGCTGTCTGATGCTGACCCTGACGAACATAAAGGGGGAAAAAGATTAAGAGGTTACATTTTCGACAAGGACAGGCTCCAGAACATCATCCGGTTGAGGTCTATCAAGACCAAAACGTCATGCTATAAGAACTATTTCTGCCCCATGGCAGTGAGACTCACACACTCTCCTTGCCCTTTATTGGCTCAAAATCTGATTCAGATTTCATATTTAATTATATGTACCAAGAACTAAAACATTATTATATAAGCTATTAAAATGTTGTGATAAATGAGTCAAATCTACTCATGACCTCTTCATATTTTACATTAATGAACATCCAGAAAAGTAGGCCTCCATCCTCATATCTATTGTATCTAGCAACTAATTAGTATTCAAAACAGTGTGGTGTGTTGAACCCTTTTATTCTGCGAACACAAATACATACAGTCAAATCTACTTACTGTTGTCTTCAGCTTGTGCCAAAAACTGTACATTTTTGCCACATGAGCCACAGTACACTTGAACAGTGCTCTGATGTTGGCCACAGAAGGGACACAACATGGAAGTCTGAAATATTGACATTGATATGGTGAATTAATTAATAAAAAATTACATATAGCGATCATCACTAAATAAAGAGAAAGGTTACATCAGAGGAATGTGACATTTTGTGTGTTTGTTTAGTGTCTGATGATATTGTATCTCTGTATATGTTTACCCTGTGTTTTGTTTAATTCTGTCACCTCTCTTTCTTTCATTGTCACCTTTCCCTGATTTGTATTTCTTGTTGAGCATATCTAATGCTCCTTCCTCTTATGCAAAGTCACCTCGCTGATCAATAAAGTATTCTATCATATGTAGAGGAGATGAAACTAACGTAAATGCAATAAAAACACTCGGAGCCAAGTGCACCAGTTGGGCGTAAAAAAGTTGGTCTTAACTCTTACATCGGTCTTAGCTACGTCCGACTTTGTGATTTGAATTTACACCAAGTGCACCAAGATTGACACACATATACTTGATGCTATCTACCTTTACATTAGCGACAGTAACTCAGCTGTTAGCTGCAGAGCTAATGTTACAGCCACATTTTAATTGTAGCAAGCTAGGTAACCATATACAGTAAAGCTACAAAATGATATAGCGTTAGTTAACTTACTTGTCCGAGGTTAGTAGCTGGACGAAGGAGAGTTAGTACTGATCCAGAATTTAATTTCAGCAAGGCCAGTTTTGTATTAGCTCAAGTTGAGGAAACAGTCGTGGCTTAAGTGTTTGGCGCAGACATACAAAACAAATGCGCCTACAACAGAAGTTGTGTAGGCGCATTTCCAGAGAAAATAAAATTAAGACACTGGGTCTTCAGAGGCTCGGATGAAGCTCGGGGAGTCAGGTGGCTGAGTGGTGAGGGAATCGGGCTAGTAATCCGAAGGTTGCCAGTTCGATTCCCGGTCATGCCAACTGACGTTGTGTCCTTGGGCAAGGCACTTCACCCTACTTACCTCGGGGAATGTCCCTGTACTTACTGTAAGTCGCTCTGGATAAGAGCGTCTGCTAAATGACTAAATGTAAATGAAGGAATTGTAAAAAGATTTTTGTTTTCCTTTGTACATCCAAACTGAGCAAATGTAATGCTTTGTTTGTTTGCAAGCCATGATGTCTCTCGAGGATAAAAACACTTGCACGTAGCTCAGTTTCTTATGGGCGGGCCAGATTCTCTGGGCGGGCAAAGCAGAGAGAGGTAACCTTCCTACTTGTGACGTCACAAGGAGGAGATTTTCAAACAGAGCAATTGAGCCTTCATTTTCTCATAGGAGGAGAAGAACACCCAGGGCTTCGTTTACACCTATTGAAAATTCTAGCCACTGGGGGACCAAAGGCAGGCTAGGGGACCTCATATTAATGTTAAATAACCTCCTAAAGTGAAGTTTTCATGTCATGTCACCTTTAAGATGCGCGTCCTTGTGAAAATGCCAAAGCGTCGACCGTTGCCAAGCAACACCTTTATTAAGAGCCTATCCAAAGCGCACTTAGCTAGCCTATCTCCCTTCAAAACAAGCCAGGGATAAAGAAAACCAAAAGAAAATGAAAATAAATTGTACTGAAAGAGAAATTTGGAAACTTATAGAGTTGTATACTTAGAATCGACGCGTGCTCACGGGTAAATGTAATAATATCAACACAAACAAACAGAAACAATCAGCTTGGAAATCGATCACCAATAAAATTAATAGGTGGATTTGTGTGATCACGGACGACTTTCTAGCCTTAGTGCCCTTTCTATATGTTACCTATAGCTAAACAAGACGTGCTGCATGTGCGATCAAACTGTTGTACATTATAATTACCATGGATATTAGTCCAATTTTACAACTTACGCCTGCTCCACACTAGGCGTAAAATGTACACCCTTGTAGAAGTCAATCTCTAACACAGTAGCTACGTAAACCTGTTCCTCTTTTAAAATACTGTAAAAGAGGAGGGCCACATGTAACAATGAATACTAACCTTTTTATGTCGCCTCTTTGACGTTTGTCCAAACTTCTCATATGCTTCTTCTTCTTCTCTCTCTCTCTCGCTCCGTGGGGCCGAAAATCAAGCTGTTCCACTTAGCGCTCTCACTTAGCGCTCCCCCTAGAGGCCTGAAGAACTTCCATTGTGAAAACTGGATGCAGCGTTTTTGGTTTTTGGTTTGCGTGCTTTCGTTTTTGCAAAGCGTTTATTATGTATTTGCAGCGTTTTTGGTTTGCATGCTTTCGTTTTTGCAACGCGTTTATGTATTTGCAGCGTTTTTGGTTTGCATGCTCTCATTTTTGCAAAGCGTTTATGTATTTGCAGCGTTTTTGGTTTGCGTGCTTTCGTTTTTGCAACGCGTTTATGTATTTGCAGCGTTTTTGGTTTGCGTGCTTTCGCTTTTGCAACGCGTTTATGTATTTGCAGCGCGTTTGCTGAATGCTGCTCATGTGTTGTCAAATTAATGGAGATGTTTTCTTAATTTGCTTGTGTTTTCTCTATTTGCTTGTGTTTTCTCTATTTGCATGTGTTTTCTTAATTTGCAGCGCGTTTGCACATGTCAGCCACCGTACGACACAGCTATTTGATGATTGGCCAGACTCACACGCTTGTTTTGTATTTATTCTGACACCTTCATTTTCGCCAATGCTCAAATCCGGACCAAACAGTTGAATTGAATTAAAAATGTGTTGAAGGAAGGGTTTTAGTCCGCCTCTTAACTAACGGAAAGACTAAGTTTTATTCTAAATAAAGTAATGTAAGCAAACAGCGCTTGATCGGCCATGACTGACGTCAACGCAGCAAACCACGAGAAGCAGGAATGTCCGACTTTAAGGAGGCGTTTTTAACACCTCCCCGACTGCAAGCTGCATCTCTCGCCGGTCGTTTCATGCAGCCGCAGTTGATGTCGAATGCACCTATTGATCCGAAGACACGGTTGGTGGTGAGCGATTCGTTCATCTGCCTGGTACGAGTCTTTGGATAATTTTTCACGTGACCTGCATAGGCTCAGAAGAGGAAACAGAAAGGATTTGTTTACCTCGTTCACTTTCGCGTTTAGTAAGACGTGAATGATATTCGTTCACAAGTAAGAATTACAGGTTTTGTTATTTTAACTTTTTTGTACTTTACTTACAGTTCAGTGCAGTGTATAATATAGTGTGCATAATTAAATGCTAGTGTGAAATGACAATTTCAAATCATACAAACTGTCATGATGCATTATTTTAATGCAGGAATTTCTTTTAAAATAGTATCTGCTGATTTACATGCACTAACATATAGGCCTACATGAGAATATGATACATGTTTGCAGTGGACGTATTTAGGCCAGGGAATTGGCCTAAATACCTCCCACCGGCCCGTTGAAATTAACGAATGACTCGAAAAAAGATTAGTTCATTTTGCTGAACGAGATTCAAAGAAAAGTCAGTAAAATGATCCGAACTTCCCATCACTACTACCCTGACCTCCTTGTCTATTCTTTGTTTGTCTATGAGTGCGGCAACTACCTTTCTCATTGGCTATCATTAGGTGTGCGTTGGTAGTACATCCATCCATCCATCATCTTCCGCTTGTCCGGGGGTCGGGTCGCGGGGGCAGCAACCTAAGCAGGGAGGCCCAGACTTTCCTCTCCCCGGCCACTTCCACCAGCTCTTCCTGGGGGACCCCGAGGCGTTCCCAGGCCAGCCGAGAGACATAGTCCCTCCAGCGTGTCCTGGGTCTTCCCCGGGGCCTCTTCCCAGTGGGACGTGCCCAGAACACCTCACCAGGGAGGCGTCCAGGAGGCATCCTTATCAGATGCCCGAGCCACCTCAACTGGCCCCTCTCGACGCGGAGGAGCAGCGGTTCTACTCTGAGCCCCTCCCGGATGACCGAGCTTCTCACCCTATCTCTAAGGGAGAGCCCGGACACCCTGCGGAGAAAACTCATTTCGGCCGCTTGTATTCGCGATCTCGTTCTTTCGGTCACTACCCACAGTTCGTGACCATAGGTGAGGGTAGGAACGTAGATCGACTGGTAAATAGAGAGCTTCGCCTTTCGACTCAGCTCCTTCTTCACCACGACGGACCGATGCAGAGCCCGCATCACTGCGGACGCCGCACCAATCCGCCTGTCGATCTCGCGCTCCATCCTTCCCTCACTCGTGAACAAGACCCCGAGATACTTGAACTCCTCCGCTTGGGACAAGATCTCCTCCCCGACCCGGAGATTGCACTCCACCTTTTTCCGGTCGATAACCATGGCCTCAGATTTGGAGGTGCTGATTCCCATCCCAGCCGCTTTGCATTCGGTTGCGAACCGCTCCAGTGAGAGCTGGAGGTCACGGCCCGATGAAGCCAACAGGACCACATCATCCGCAAAAAGCAGCGACCCGATCCTGAGGTCACCAAACCGGACCCCATCAACGCCCTGGCTGCGCCTAGAAATTCTGTCCATATAAGTTATGAACAGAATCGGTGACAAAGGGCAGCCCTGGCGGAGTCCAACCCTCACCGGGAACAAGTTCGACTTACTACCGGCAATGCGGACCAAACTCTGGCACCGGTCGTACAGGGACCGAACAGCCCCGATCAGGGAGTCCGGTACCCCGTACTCCCGGAGCACCCCCCACATGAGCCCCCGAGGGACATGGTCAACGCCTTTTCCAAATCCACAAAACATGTGTAGACTGGTTGGGCGTTGGTAGTACAACTGTCTCAAATACAAGTGTTCTACATTGTGTAGAAATCTGAATCAGCAAGCCAAAACGTTCATACACGTTAGCTTTCAAACAGAAAGCTGTGCAGAAAGTTATGTACATGTGTAATAAATACTGGGGTTGAATTTAACCCATTCAATAATCGTTTTCAGATTTTTTTGGTGCGCAGTTTATTCAAGGGCGGCGTTTATTACACAACGTCATTTTTGGTGCGCCGTTTATTCGAAGAAATACGGTAGTGGTAGACATCGGGATAGACTAGCTGTAGCTCTAGAGCTACCTTAAGTAGGCTATAAATTCAGATCAGCTGAAAATAAATTATAGCCTAAAATAAATAACATTCTGATTCAGTGGGTCGGTTAGGTGACACTATTCAATGCACCGCTGCTATTCACAGACAGTTAATTGATGGTAATATGCACTAGTCATGTTAACTTGATGGTAATGTAGCTAGCGACTAATGTACAAAACGTGCTAGCCGGATGTAGTTCAGGGCCTTACGTTCTAAACTGATCTGTTATTGTTTACGTTCCAAAAAAGGTCTATAGGGGACCAAATAGGAACGTCACCGAATGTCCCCAGGATGTCCCTTGTTAGCTGGGATAGCATTGAGAAACTCTAGCTGCTACACTAAATATATACTTGAAAAATCTGTTGTTACGGCAGTTTTTGACATAGTTACAATATCTATGTTTCTTTAAGCGGTAAAAAGTAAGTTCCTTTGTTATAGACAGACGAATGTAAGAAAGTGAGGCTCTGTGGTGTGGTTTACTCTGTAGAATGGACACTCAGATTGTCTTAAGGTATTTATGATACCTAACTAAGACTCTTAGTTAGGTCTGGAGGTTGGGATTCTTGAGTTCCCGTGGCCTAAAGGGAGAAGATGAACTGATCAAGCTGCTCTGACCCTTCCTGTTGCATGGGTGGTGTTAATTAAATACTTGTTTGAAGATGTCCACACAAAGGACAGTTGACCATTTGACTGGTGAACTCCTGTTGCTTTAGTATCTACTGGTTTGGGGAGAGATGCCACATCAAAGAACTGTGGGACAAATGGTATGGAGATGTATTGTTTCAAACTGTCACTGAGTTGAGTTAGCCAATCACAGAGTTCGCTACATTGATTGATTGACCTTATAGAATGCCATTTGATCTAAAGTTTATATAAGGCAGGGTTTTAGGGTTGTTCTTCATCACTCTTGCAAACGATCTGTGGCTAGCACCTCCTTCGTTATGACTGATCACAAAGTACTTTGTTAATTCTTAATTTGTACAAGCTAAATAAATTATATAATATAAAAATATATACCTACAGTGTGTTCTTTTTAAATGTATTTTACACAACAATGAAAACGAAACTTTAAAAGGTTTTAGGCCTCGTCGCGTTGTTGAGGACAGCAACAGTATCCAGCGGCACCCTAGATCTTTCTGGGTCCACCCATTGCTAAAGAGCAGGAATCGTCATGGAGCATCACCTGGTCATGGAACTACGCCTGTTTGGGATGGAATTTCAGCGATACTTTTGGCTGGAAGAATGCAGAAAGATTGCTTGCGTTGTTTGCGTCAAAGTGCCGAAGCACATTTGGTGTGAGCTTTAAAATAATACTGCACACTCCCCACCTCAAAAACTGGCCTGCCACAGCGATAGCTCACAACAAGATTGGGGCCTCTGCCCAGGTGACACGGCTCACAGACTTTTAACTGGGTCACTGGTGTTTCTGATTGGCTGGTGGGTGGCATTTAACTCTGTATAACTCGAGACAGCTATCAACTCTGCAGAAAACGTACCTCCGTATGCCTGCGCCTTGTCCATTAATTGTATATAGCAGGACAAATAATCCCTTACTTCTCAGCGTGAGAAATACAAGGTGTTGCGTGAGAGCGTGTGAACTGGTTAAAATGCCGGTGAATACGTGAGACTTGAGAACCCTGTACTGAGCTTGTGGTGCTCTGTAAGCCTGTAATAAGCCTGTCTCATTCTGTAAACTTGCTTTATGGAACAGTATTTGATAGTTTGATACGGGTACTAAGACCCCCCAGGCCCCCTCGTGGCTACGCTACTGATACAAATAAATTGTTGATACATTTTATTTCTCACTTAATAGTAGGCTATGCATAGTATGAATAAGTATGTGTGGGTAAAAATCATTCAGAGTGACACTGAGTTAATATAAAAACATATTTATGAATGACTGTTATATGACAGTATACTATTGTATACTGTATATACAGAGTAATACCGATTTTCTTTAACAAAATACTAGTATTGTATAGCTAGATACAAAGTCTTTACAAGCACATTCAAAGCTCCAATTCTAAATCACTCATACTAAACTATGAGAACAAAAAAAACACTATGAACCTATCTATCTGTAGTTTCATCCTGACCTGCCCTCAGATTATGGTTTATGACTGCTGTAATCAAACCAAAAATTTCTGTTACAGCCAGCACCCACTTATAGTACTTTGCAGTGTCTAGAAAAAAATACTATATCCATGTAATACATACTATACAGAAATGATTACACTATAGGTGAAATAAGCCCCAAAATCTCAGTGACTTTCTCTCTAATGACCTTTATGTTCTCATTCTACAGTATGAGGTCTGCATGGATTCTGTCAGTTGGTTTGGCATGGTCACACATTTTTGTTATCAAAATGACATAGATACAATAGATACACATGTAAATGGCAAAACTTACACAAAAAAACTATGAAATGTATTCATATGATTGACTCATCAACTACTTACCATTTGCAGTGGCTCACGATGGTAAATTAAATCAAATTCAGTGTATAAAATCCCCGAAAACAACCTTTTTCACCATTTTGAGAAAAGAAGAAAGGCAGTTGAGTCAATTCAAATGAAGGGATCAATAATATTGCTTTGTTGGAACAAAATATGTGAATAACCAATAAACACTTTGTGTCAGGTTTAAATCATAGCAAATCATATAATTGCAAGTTTGAAATTTGTTTGTGTGAACAAGGTTTCTCATAGGGGAGAAATGTCTTAGTCATTATATCACATTCCTATGGAGATCAAATAAAACACAATGTGATATCATAATATCTCATCATGTATTTAAGAATAATACACAAGAGTCCAAAACCAAATTCTGTACAAATTCAATCCAAATTAGTACAAGAAGGTTATACACTGTATGGTTACACAAAAAGTGGAACATTACATTTCCCTGCTAAATGTGGTTGAAGAGGAGAGTTGCAGTGAGTTAGCCTGAACCAAAGACACAGTGTAACTTCAAGATGTTAAGGATGCCCTATAATACTTGGCATTGATTATTGCTGGAATATTTGTTCTGGTACACATTGCCTCCCTTTCACAGCTCAGAACTTTACACTTCAGCTTTGTTCTTGGAATGGTCTCCATGAGCCAGGCTCTCCTCATTCTCATCCTCTTCCTCAGGTACCTAGAGAAGAATCACATGACCGTAAATCTCCAGTTATTACAGATAAAGCATGGCTTGGGTGGGACTTTCTCCTGTTGGAAAAGAAAAGATCACTGATACAAATATCTGTCTTACCTCCCAATAGATTGAGTCATCGAAACAGTTTTGGTCTGGAGGCTGTCCCCAGAATGGAAGCTTCATTATCAGACCTGTAAAAAAAAGAAGAAATATATATACAGTATATATATATATTTTTTACAGTATGCGAGAGATGTTTTAATACTCATACATTAGTTTACAGGAACTATATAATGCAATATAATACTATTTTTCTGCAGTCTATGCTGAGACAGAAAAACAGTCGGTTTCAGGACTGCATCACTGTTTTCTGTTTGTTTATCTGTAGGTCCACCCACCTGTGATGGCCCCTCCCACCAGAGCGAAGCCGAGAGACGAGGCCAGAGCTGCAGCCTGCATTGTAGCCGCGCCCCTGTGGACAAAGCTGGAGGTTAAGGTATGCTTGTTTCATCAAAAAACTTTTGCATTTTAACCATATAAGAAATATTCATTCTTCAAGTAAACCCCACAAAATGTTCTTAGAGAGTCTTAACTTGCGCCCAGTCCATATTCTGCCCTAAGCTGTTTGAAGTGGTTTTATTGGATGTGGCTTACCCTTCCTTCTTTCCTAGAGCCACAGCCACAATGCCAGCCAGACCCCCCAGGATGCCAGGCATGCCGTGCAGATTGTGGACGCCACATGTGTCCTGGATGCCCAGGTTGGATGCAAGGATGGGCTGTAACACAGAGAAGCACGTCATTAACATCTTAGCAGCTAAAAATGCTCCACCATATTTCTAGACATCTGGCCATACAATATGGTTGTCTGTCTTGTGTTCTGGGCTACCTTTGTTGCAGGTAAAACCAAGTAATGTGATTTGAACTCACAGTGAGGTACTTGAAGCCCACAGTGGAGATGATGCCAGCCAGGAGTCCAATCAGCATTGCACCAAAAGGCTCGATGTCCATGTCAGCACAGGTCCCCACGGCAACACCACCGGCCAGTGTGGCATTTTGAATGTGGACCTACGGTGTATCAAAACAATGAGTGAGTGCTGCCTGCAACAGTGCATCTAAAATGGAAGAAAAAATGAAAAAAATGATCTAAAGACAGAAAGATGCTCATGACCAGAGGGTCCTGCAAAAAGGAGGCATTTGTTCCCCTCCATGTTTGTTTTACTTTTGTAAAGGTGACCTGTGTGGTGTCTCACCATGTCCAGCTTCCCTTTGTGCTCCACAAGGCTGGAGATAGCGTAGGCAGCCAGTACACATGCAGCCAGGGAGAAGTAGGTGTTGACTACAGCCTTGAGCTGAGTCAGTCCAGGTTCAGCAATGGCTGAGTTGAAACTCGGCCAGAACATCCACAAGTAGACGGTTCCTGTAATTGAAAGATTTTTCTTAGATATCTTTCATTTATACTGACACTAAGTCCGCTGTGTGTGGTTCAGCACAATTTGGTAACACCCCCCCCCCCACCACCACCACCAACATCACCACCAGCATCAAAACCATTCTAAGGTCAAACTATTTCCATCCACTAGGTGGAGCAAGTCACTTGAAGGACACAAACGTTTGAATATCCTGTCCCCCTACCTCCCTCTATGAAACATGCCAAAACAGACAGAGAATAGATATAATTTCTTACAGTGGTAGTCTACAGTACTTGTATGTAGTGTGTTTACCAATAACATTGAGTTAACGATATTATCTGATTACAGCAAAAGTGACGGCTGAGACTCACCAATCATGGCAAACAGGTCAGAGTGGTAGACAGACCCATCGTTTTCATGGCCGTTTCTGAGGGCTGGCCGGTACAGCATGCGAGCCACCGCCAAGCCAAAGTAGGCCCCGAAGGCATGGATGATCATGGATGCTCCAACATCATTGGCCTGTACAAGACCAAGAAAAGTTATTTTGGGGTACATTTGGATATCAATTCTAGTGGTTGCCTGTCCTCCACATGTGTACTTAAATGCACCAACCTTTAAGATCTGGACTACGATGTGCTCATTGATAGAAAAGATGGTGATCTCCAGGATAGTCATAATAAGAAGCTGGACCGGACTGGTTTTGCCCAACACAGCCCCGAAAGAGATAAGAACTGTTGCCGTGCTGAAGTCCGCATTGATCATCCTTTCATGACGAGGAAAGAAAAAAGACTTAAGACGGCACAGACATATGCTGAAGAATTTTATATTTCCATTGACTAACTAGAACTGTAATTGCATGAAATGTATGATGCTATTTGTATGGTTATCCTGTCTAAATTCAGAGTGATAGTGCATTGGATTTACTTCTCAACGGAGACTTTGATCTTTCCGTGGTCCATGTGCCAGAAGCCCTGCATGAGCAGGCCCCACTGCAGGCCGAAGGCAGCCAAGAGCAGGTTGACTCCAACACTACTGAAGCCATATCTCTTCAGGAAGGTCATCAGGAATCCAAATCCAATGAAGATCATCACATGGACATCCTGGAACACTAGGGACAGAAGGGAAGCCAGGACAGTTCAGGGACATTTGACTGTGCGATATCCATCCTCTAATGTTAAAACAAAATGTGAAAATGATGAGGATGACTGTCGGTCTGAATGGATTCATCTTCAGATTCTCTGCAGGGTCTACTTGCCCTTGACAACGAGAGAAAAACTGTTAGTAGTAGGTACTTAAGAAATTGCGGATTTCTTTTGTAGAAATCCAAACCTTTGTAGAATCATATTTGTCATGATTACTCATCATTAACTGTACAGTGCAAATGTAGGACAAGGGACCTCAGGTTCCTTGTTTCAGAAGTCCTTGACCAGTCATTGGACTATGCCATGGTAACCCCCCATAAGGTCTCACTGTAAATTCCAATTTATCTGAAGGAAGAGCAATTCAGTTAGCTGTGAATAGAACACAGAGATGGCCCTCCTTAACCCTGTGCATCATTAGCCTCATGCAGCTCTATTCATGGCACATGATCTCAATAAGTCTAAGCTTGTTAGACTCCCACAGTAGGAAGTTGAAAACATTCCTCCCTATTAGTTTCACTTAATACAATTTTAAGGACGGACTTCTTGTGAAAGTATAGTAAACAGTAGTGTGATATAGAATAGTGCAGGATGGTATAGTAAAGCATATATTTCAATATTGTATGTCTTCCAGTGGAGAACAGGATATGAGCTCTATTATGGTGTCAATTGATACAGACTGGAGCTTCTGGTTCCCTAAGCTCCAAGAGACCTGGGGCTCATTCTCCACGCTCCACTCCCATCCGACTCCGCCGGTCGCTCACAAAAGGTTTGCTGGAAAGTCCAGCCACAGGAAGTGAGAGACTCAATTCCCCAAAGCCATTAGTCTCCATATGATGGGGGCCCCTCATCTGGAAAGTGCATCAAGATGCGACTACTCACAGAGAAACAATAGAGCTGCAGGTTTTAGTCATTTCCCCAGGTGCTAGTGAACATCATGGAGACTAATAGGAGTTTTACCAAAAAGGCCTACTGAGACTGCTGGAGTGGTGTTGGGATGTGGTCCGTCTTCTTTAAAAAGGAAAATACCCCCCCACCCCACAATTATCATTGCATTGTCTTTTGTGTGTAAACTATTTATATCTGTATCCGCCGCACCCCCCTGTTATTGCTTTGCTGAACCTTACAACCGGTTTAGTGCATATAACAGGCAGCCAAGATGGATCTTCAAAAATGTATCCTCAAAAAAAATATATCAGATCACGCACCCATTATTTCCTCTCTCTTTATCAGATCTCCATCATCATGCTTCCAATCAGATGTAGTTCTAGAATGTATGAGAAGTGAACCCCACTCTATGTGTTTAGGCTCCCACACCCATCCACCTATGAACAAACACTGCCCGTTATTTTCTTCCTGATATTGAACATAGGTTTCTTCAGGTTTAAGATGTGCAAACCTCACATGGGCTAGCCATCAGAAAGCATTCAACTCTTTGGCACTTTTTTTCTTCTTTTTCTTTCTTTTTTTATTCAGGTTTGGCAGTTGAAAGTTCCCAGTAGCCCATGAGGCAGGGGAAGGGATGATTTGCAATATGCAAATTAGCTGTATTGCTAAATAAATAGGTTATTATCTCTTCCATGAATGTGTGGCTCCATTAGCACATAAAATAATGGATAAACAAGTATTTTGCTCTATGAAACTGCACATGGAATTTCCCTTTGGGGTGAAACATGTCTGCTGCAAAGTTTGTCTTATTAGTTTTGGTTGCGTGCCTTGGGTTCTCCCCCGCCTATGCCATACATCCACCTTAACTATAGGATCCTTTAGTCACTTAATCACACCAATGAAGAGGCAGTGTGCAGTGGAATTAGAAGGGATGTTCTTTAGAAAGTTGCCCACTAGTGGGCACATTGTACTATCTGTGTGATTGCTCTCTGGTTTGGGGTGTGCTAGGGAGACAGAATCCCCCAGGGATAAACCCTCTCTGCCTAAAGGGCACCAGCATGAAACCTATTTCATGACCCAGGGCAGAGTATACCGACCAGGACTTGTAGAGTATAAATCACTCCACTCAATACCAACTCAACACAAGTTCCATTTTAGTTTACAGGTGGTTGCATTCATTCAGACATTGAAATTCCATTGCTGGTCTGATTTGTGAGGTTTAATCAGAAAATGTATTTTGCCTTGTAGATCCAGATGCCCTTTTAGCTAAACTACTTTGTGCAAGATAAAATCTGAAATTCCTCCGTCCACTGAGAAACAAGGGATGTCTGACAAAACCTAATTTGCTACCTATCAGTTTCATTTTGTCAACACTTATTTGTCCCTTGATGATAACACCAAACCAGACCAATTTTATTTCTGAAATACATTCCTCCTCATTGCCTTAGCTTTGAACTTAATCACAGAGGCCAGGAACTTACCATTTTCTCACAGTCTGTCCAGTTTGTAAGGGGTACAAGCTGTGTTTGACTAAATGGATGCAATTTCTTTTGGGCAGAAAAGAGCTTTGTTAAGCATATGGTCCAAAGACAACTTAACAACAACAAACCTTGAGTTTTTCTCAAAAAAGAAGAATGCAATTAGAAAATTGCCCAGACATTATTAATCTTCTTCACCATTTTCTTTTGAAGAAGGTCAAAGGTTTATAATAGTTCTCCCATAATTATCTTCTGTATGTGATGAATATTATAGTAGTGTACTTGGCTAATCTCTATGGGTCATACCTGCCACACCCATTCATGGGCAAATGTCCATACTGTAACTCAACAATTACTTATGTTAGGAGTATCTAAAGGACCGACAGAATATAGAGCACTCCCAAGACAAACACAACCGCTTGAGGTAAAACATTGTTGGGGCAAAGCATTCTTTCTTTCTTATTTATATTTATTACAAGGTTTTCATACAGTTTCATGGTCTAAACCCTGAAACCCTGTTTGCAAGGGTTTCCCTACAGGGCCAAATATTCAGTTGAGTGTACAAGGTGACAGGAGGAGTAGTTAAGTGGTACAAAATTTGTCAATAGCATTGGTTTGTTAACTGTACAAAATATATTTTACAATATTACAATGTTGCTTTGGATAAAAGCATCCACTAAATGATTACATTATTATAAGCTAAGTCACACCAGGGAGCCCATGTTAAAGGGCATACTTACTGGGATAGAGGTTCATTGGTGGCAACTCTTCATGTGTGGAGTTGTCAGGAGTACCATGGTGTGCTGGTTTGCCATCTTCGTAAACCACAAACATAGCAAACAGGATGATAGTGATTATCTCCAGAATCAGAGCCAGGATGGGAAACTTCAGCCTCATGTTTGTGGCGTATGCAGGCATTCTACCAAGCCTTCTCTCTCTCTCTCTCTCTCTCTCTCTCTCTCTCTCTCTCTCTCTCTCTCTCTCTCTCTCTCTCTCTCTCTCTCTCTCTATCACTGACTCAGACTTGGACACACTATCTTTCCTTCCTGTGCTATCGTTTGTGACTTGTGGGGATGTGACGGGAGGGGAACATCTGGTGTCTGGTTTTAAATTGGTGCAGGTTTTGAGGAGACCAATGACAGGGCAGAACAGCATAGCACTGCTGGCTACTCCCCCTCCTGCACTTTGCTCGTGGGGATGGGTTTCCTATGCAGAGGGTGTTTACTCCTCTTAAAGAGGGGCCAAAACAAGAAGTTGGCAAAACATACAGTAATGACACCCTGGCCAATGCGTGGACATGAGAGGAATAGTTAATGAGCTTTCCCCCACTTATCTGTCAATGCCGAACCAATGTTTGTGGGTTGTGAAATATCCAACTCAATGTGTTTAATATTTTGGATAGTTTGTGTCAATGAAAAGCTCACATCCTTTGTTAATTTTAGTTTAAAGACATGAGATCATTTTTGTAATGCTGCATCATAACAGTGTGTGTTTGACTGTGGTCCAACCAAACGCCCACCTCCAAAGAAATGATTAATGTCTTACACCTGATCTTATAGTTTATGCTTACAGATCCTCCACACATAGCATATTTTGCTTGTCAATCCCACATTTAGATTTTGTCTACACAGCACCAATGCAATCTTTTCCCATTGATATCCAACAGATCTTAAGTCTATTAAGTCAGGGTATAGTAATTGGCTTGCACAGTAAGGCCCTTTTTGTGGTAATTAACCAAGGGCCCTACCAATTTTCCACCAACTGAAGGGCCTTGTGTTCAGACTAAGAGCTGTATTAAGGAACTCCATATTCAAACAGTGACGTGTTTCTGTTTGTCTTGGGGCTCAGCTCACAGAACATGTTCCCAGACCTATTAGAAATTACTTCCAAATGTTGAGAGATATTCTACACCCCTTCCCTCTTTCACTCTTCACGAAAATACACACACACCAAGCATTTCCTATAGTAGTTCGCAGTGCCTGTGATGTCGACGATTAAGATATCAGGGAACACACAAATACCTTTGATTCCTTGAACTATACGTGATAAAATTGGTGGCACACACATACAGATTCCTGGAATTATAGAGAGGGCATGGTGCCCACAAATACGTTGGTAACACACACAGATTTCTGGAATTATAGATAGATAGTGCAGTGCCCGTGATGCAACTGGTGATGACAGCTCTTCTCAGTGGTTTTGGTACCTATATTTCTCAGATCACAATTGAAATTCTTTGTCATCTCTGAAGTATTTGTTCAACTCCACATCTATTCTAGTCAAATTTCCAATGCTGTGGTAGACTACATTAATGCAAATGATTATGTAGCCTTCATTTGTATGCAGTTTCCTACGTTATAAATTGCTTATCTTATGTTGATAAAAATTTACTATATTGGTTCTCTGTTAAATTGTGTTACATGCACAATGGTTGAACCAGTTAATCGTAGGCCTAATTCACCATACAACGCTTGTATATTTGCAATGTGTGAGCAGTTTTTCCATCCGTAAACACATTCATTTATGTAATAAAATTCACTGATCTATACTAAAGTATATCCACTTTAAATTGTCGTTCTGTTAGCTAGCCAGCAGCCCCTTTGAAAGCAGCTGAATATCGGTAGTAAAAGAGAAATTTGCTTCTAAATAACGAAACAGAATCTCCCTATCTTCCTTACTATGCTTAGTTTCATTTCATTGCGAATGCCTTTGTTACTTGCATGAGTTCAATTTGCAGTACTGCACTCCGTTGGATTATAAAAAGGACACCTGCAAAATATAAACTTTGCAGTGTCAGGTTCTCGAGATATTCTTAGGAAACTCGCTGCAGAACATAGGACCAATCAGAGTGAAGAGGCTGGGACGTGAAGAGAGCAAGCCAAACTAGCGGCAAATTAATTTTTCATTATTTTATGTCCAATTGTTGTTGCATTCTTTATTTTTGCTTTTTTAAAATGTATTTTGTATCCTGTACGGTGTCCTTGAGTGCCGAGAAAGGCGCCTTTAAATAACATGTATTATTATTATTATTATTATTCATTGCTTATCCAAACAACTGAGAGGTTTTATTCATGAAAAAATCCCAAATGTTTTTTATGAAACAAACAAGTAATAGGGGCGTTTTTATTTGTATTTACCTGTTCAATAAAACAGCTATTTTTTGCCTTTGAGGATGTGAGGTTTGGGACAAGATTACTTAACAGATAACTTATTAATGTTTAATAAGTCATAGATAGTTCTGATTTTACATTTACATTTACATTTAGCAGACGCTCTTATCCAGAGCGATTTACAGTAAGTACAGGGACATTCTCCCCGAGGCAAGTATGGTGAAGTGCCTTGCCCAAGGACACAACGTAATTTTGTACGGCCGGGAATCGAATCGGCAACCTTCTGATTACTAGCCCGCTTCCTTAACCGCTCAGCCACCTGACTCCCATTTTAGATTAGGTCACGCAAAAGCCTAAACTAACAGTTAGTAAATGCTTTATAACTTGCATTACTAATCACAAGTTGCATCATTAGTAAGTGTTTATAAAATAGTTGTTAACACATTTGGTAAGTATTAGTGTGTATCATGTATTTAACTTGGTGAACATTAATTAATTAAGTAAATATGTTGTTAGTTATTTAGTTTATTAACTAACCAAATAAATCATTTTTAACAGTTTATTAATGATTAACATAGTGTTTAATAATAAGCTTAGTAATTATTTAATAATGTGTTGTTAATGTTTTATAAAGGATTAACTAACTATTAGTTAAGACTGTAAATGCCAAAAAGTGTTTTGTATACACACACACACAGATAGAAAGAGATTCCTGGCATTATCCGAGAGATGAAGCATCTCTAATGGTCTGATGTTAAAGAGAGATCGTTTTTGATACAGGAGTGGTGTATCCACTGTGGGTGGCTGTGGCGCTCATTTATCTATCAGTGGGTTGGTGGGGCCAAACTATTTGGATCAGAGTACTATTATTTCGGTAACACTTTAGAATAATGGTCCATTGTTAACGAGTAGCTATGCAGGAAGTAACAGGTAGTACAACATTAACACCGAACTTAATACTATTAACTAATATGGAACCAAAATTAACTAAGCTGTAAGTAATAGCAAATTTAGTACAAAGGTAGTTCCTTGGTAGGTATTTGATTATTACTAAAGAAATATATCCTCATTGAGAACTACTTGTGAACTATGACCAATTAATAAAGAATAACCTATAATTACTAATCACAAAAGTAACATGTCTAAAAAGTGAAAAATGTGTTTTTTTTACTCTTAACATGGTCATAACTATTCAGAAGCTTGTGCTTCAAATGGGTTCTTTGTGGGAACCAGTTTAAGAATATTATATCCCCCCCAAATACTTTAGCTACAGGTTGAGATTGTGACTAGTACTCTTACCAAAGGATGGACGTATGTTCTCTGTTTATTTCAATCTTAAACATAGAATAATACAAATAATGATCATTTGTTTAAAAACAGTCATAATTAGGAAGTAATGCTGACACGCTCATGATTGGATTAATTCACAATCACGAGCTCTTGAGTGTCAGTTCAATATGTCTCAGACTCCAAAGACCTACATTTATTTTACAGTAGCTGCCTGAGGAGGACTTCTCTTTAGGATATGAATTTAATCATTGATGTTCTCTTGTCAAAAACAATTAGCATCCTTAATAAAGACATGGGCTGCATTTATGTTGCGATAAGCACAAAACCACATCTTCCAGATTACAATGTTTGTTAGAATATCACTAATGCCTCACAGAAATGTATGCCTGTACAGTATGTGTCAAATATAAAATTAAACAACTTATTATATTACTCGTGAAAAACATGTTAACTCTTCACTAATTACTCAAGCGATCCCGCAGGAACTACTACTGATGTGGACCATTATTTTAAAGTGACAAACATGTTAACTCCTCACTAACTACTGAAGCGTTACCGTGTCATCCCGCAGTAACTGTGATCTGGACCATTATTTCAAACTGAAAAACATGTTAACACCTCACTAACATGTCACCATGGAAGAACTACAACATAAAACAACTGCAGTGATTGGGTCTAACATTATTTTTAATTGTATGCACTGGAGGATTTCCATTAAATCGTAAAAGAAAATCCTACATAATGCAAAAATGCACATGGGCATGCAAGAATAAAGCAGTTTGTAAAATATGTCTGAATTACACATTCTTTGTTTGGTACAATGATGAAACCTAGCATTTAAACAAAAATGTTATATTTTGGAATGAAACATTCAACACAGTCAACAAACTGTGATGAGCAGTGTTGCCAGGTCTGCGGTTTTCTTGCGGAATTGGGCTTTTGAAGTGTTGCCGCGGGTTGAATTTTTTGTCCGCTGGTTCAGGTAGACTTATTTTGCATGCAAATTACATTAACATCTTTAAATAAAAATCCATATTTTAAATGAAATAATTTATTTATACCCAAATCCTATCAAACTGACTCCAGATCAGCACGTACACACAAGGACATGGGACACGCCCACATACACACACGCACTGTGCGTGTGCAAACGTTCCTAATGTACTCAGTCTCCTGAGAAAACCTCCTGAACTGCTTTTAATGCTGGCATACTAAACATTTGGTGTTACTTTGTCGATATTACAATACATTTGGCAATGATAACAATGCTGTTGGACTTTAAAAGCAGTGTAGGCTATATGGTTTGGCAGGGGCATATTTTGAGTTCTGATATTGGGCTGGTTTTTGGGCTGGTTTTATTGGCCATTGGGCTGGTTTTGGGCTGGTTTTGATTGGTCATTGGGCTGGTTTTGTCACACAGACCTGGCAACCCTGGTGATGAGAAACTGAGTCGAACATAATGGCTAAATAAGTAATAAGTACATGGATAACCCTAACCCAAACCAACCCCAACCAAACCTACTCACTCCATAATGAGTTTAGCATTGGCCACTACTGCGAAATACAACAGCAACGCAATTCCAAAGGAATGAAAATGCTGAAGGAAGAAAGAACAAATGGCAGGACTCCAAAATAACTTGCTAGATAACCCAATTCAGAGAACAGGAACGTGGCCCAAAACGCTAGTTGTTGCTAGCTGTAAAGCCAGGCTAGCTGTCGGCTAGCTTGTAAAAAGTCCCATTCATACAAGCTGTATAGTATTGCAATCGAAATTCGCACGATTTCTACAATTCGAAATTCGCACGATTTCTACAATTCGAAATTCGCACGATTTCTACAATTTGAAATTCTAGTGAAACTCACTTAGTCGTTAGCTAAGGGATCATGTTAGCCAAATACTGGATATTTACCATCCATAGAAATGTCTGTTTGATTTCGAGTACAAACGTAAAGGGAAAACATGACATGGATTTCAGGACAAATAGGTTTCGTTAATGTATAGTGTAAGGCAAGGGTCCCCAAACTACGGCCCACGGGCCGAAATACGGGCGCCCACACATTTGGACCGGCACTCTGAACAATGCCAGATATTTTTTTAAATTTATATTTATCAAAAAAATAATAAAAAAAAACTGTTCACACTGATTGATAAGCATAAGTAAGTAAATGTTTTGATTTCAATAGCAATGAATATGAAAAAGGGCATTAAGATAGTAATAATGCTCTTTTAATAGGCTATATATCGTGCATAACAAAATAATAAACTAATCTAGCATAATAAATACATTTAAAATCCTAATCAAATCTCCACAATAATACTGGTAGTCACTCCGGCCCATGTAATTTTCTGTTACAGACCGACCCGGCCCCACATTAAAGAAAGAAAAAATTATCTGGCCCTCGCAGAAAAAAAGTTTGGGGACCCCTGGTGTAAGGCAAGTCAACTGGATTTGGAAGATGGACCGGGCAGGATTTGATATTTTCGGAGCTGCAGAAAGACGTACTAGGAGTCACATCAAAATTGCCCGCATAATCATACAGTATGATCAAATATTGGGGGGGGGGGGGGGGGAACGTGTCCCATAATCATATAGTAGTGCAATATAGTAGGGCAGTAGGGCATATGCACTATCCTAGTGCAATTTGCACTATATTACACAATTTGTATCTTTTGTAATATTTGTATTTTTTGTATTTTTATATTGTAAATTATGGCTACTTTATAGTTTATTGTATTTTTTTTTTCAATTTTAAATCCCCTTAGTATTTGCTGGACTATGTACCTTTAGTATAGTTAGACCACATATTTAAGTTTTTAAGATTCTTATATGTTTAATGTATGCATTAAAGTAAAATGCCAAAGTAAATTCCTTGTCTGTGCAAACTTTCATGCCGATTAAAACCCTTTCTGATTCTGAGTAAAAAAAAGCATCACTTCCTAATTATTACAGTTTTTAAACAAATGATCATTATTTGTATTATTCTATGTTTAAGATTTAAATAAACAGAGAACATATGTCCGTCCTTTGTTAAGAGTACTAGTCACAATCTCAACCTGTAGCTAACGTATTTGGGGGGATATAATATTCATAAACTGGTTTCCACAAAAAAACAAACATTTGAGACACAAGCTTCTGAAATGTTATGACCATGTTAAGTGTAAAAAAAACTAATTTTTCACTTTTTAGACATGTTACTTTTGTGATTAGTAATTAATTGGTTATTCTTTATTAATTGGTTATAGTTCACAAGTAGTTCTCAATGAGGATATATTTATTTAGTAATAATCAAATACCTATCAAGGAACTACCTTTGTACTAAATTTGCTATTACTTACAGCTTAGTTAATCTTGGTTCCATATTAGTTAATAGTATTAAGTTTGGTGTTAATGTAGTACTACCTATTACTTCCTGCATAGCTACTCGTTAACAACGGACCATTATTCTAAAGTGTTACCATTATTTCTCTTTTCATAACGGACTCTCATTAACTGTGTTGAGGTGTGGTTGTTTCCTCTTTAAACACTGCTTTGTTCCCCCCCCCACTCTCCCCTCAGATTGGCCCGCTGGGGTGGTGACTGGAATCTGACCTGGGGTGTCAAAGGTTAGGGATCTGGTTGCTGAGGACAGGGCACTTCTACCTCTGCAGGGTCTGGTTCTCAACCTCATCATGAAAGAGAGTATCTTCTATTCTACCATCTACTATTAGGTGTATGGATGGATGGACATTATTAACAATACACATACAGGGCCTGACATTAAACTTTTTGCTCACCAGCCACTGTGGCTAGTGGTTTTCCAAAGTTACTCGCCACTCAGCAATTTCACTAGCCACAATTTTGTTGCTGGGAAATTAAGTTTTATTTGATTAAAGTTGACTACGGTTTGCTAAAATTTACTTGAAGACTTAGATTTACAATCCTTTCAAATGTAAATGACCATTGTAAACACCCAAAATCAAGACAACATAAAATGTATGTGTCGCCAAATCTTCAGCTCTTATAAGTGTGTAAAGCTCCTTTTGTATGAAAATATGCAACCGATTAAGACAAAGACAAAAATAGTAGCTCATTGCATATAACGGGGTGTAAAGATGTATTGAAATTCGGAAACGTAAATTCAGACTTTTTGAAGTGCAGACATGAATGATTTACGTGTTTACTTAATCTCCCAAAAAAATAGATTAATTTAAATAAACAAGTTAAGAAACTAGAAAATGCATTTCCTGCTGAAAATGCATTGGAATGCTGAAATCTGAAATTTATTTTTTTAAATGCCTGAAAATACAGAAATGAGAAAATACCCGCAAGCTGAAAGCTGAAATTTATTTTAAAAATGTATGATTCACACAAGAGGGTGTGGAATCTGAGCTGCATCATCTGACAAAGCTGAGTGCTTAAATACAATGCGGGAGAATACGTTTGAACGTTGTGAAGCAATCAAAGAAATAGTTGAATTTCAAGAGGCAGTGTGAAAGCTGAACTGCATCAACAAAGCTAAAAGCTTAACGTCACTGTGTCCAATCCCGACCGCCGTAAACTCCTATTGTCCAAACCCGAACGGGGTTTGGACACTCAGTTTCCCGTCTTTTTGCCAGCATTTTCTTTTGCGATCGCCAGCAAAGTGCAAGTAGTATTATTTTAGGCATACCAAACAATCTACGTGTCAAATTTCATGAACATGTATGGACGTTTACATGTATAAATCATATAGGAAAGTTACTTTGGCCGAAAGACCACTCGGCGACACTCGGGCGACGCTTGGGCGACGATCTTTACTCTGACAAGTGTGTCTGTGTTGTCATCGTACTGCTACTATATGGGTTAGCATATGAGTGTATTTCAACGTAAGCTTAACACTACTTTGTCTTGCCAATGAAAATACACGATCATGTGTGATGTGATCTGTAGTCGAGGGGAGGAAGGGATGGGGGCTAGCAAACTTTGAGAAGAGTTCAACAAAACATCCAGCAGGTGGTGGTATACAGTCAAATTGAGATTTTATCGCATAGTTTGGAGATGTTGAAGCGTGATATCTTATTGTGGAGGACATAACTAAGTCCCCGGATATGTTGACAGCATTGATGGTCAGTTTGGTGACCCTGGATCAAGTTAATATCCCCGTAAAAACGGCAGCAGCGAGTGTTTACTACGAGGATAGAAGTGCGGTCGGGTTTGGACAAGGGTAGCGCACGGCTAATTTACCGGCGCCAGCGTATTTTTACCGGCTCTAGTAAAGGCTAAGCTAACTCTAATTTTTTTTACAATATTTAGCTTGAAAGGTAAGAATTTAAAGCTTAACGTGAAATCAGTAAATCAGCTGAAAACGTGATACGATAATTTTTATCAATATTTGAAGTGGCATTTTATCAGAATGTTAGCTAAAAACCGGTCGGGATTGGACACAGTGACGTTAAATAGCCTACAATGCGGCAGAAGCTGAAAGCTGAACTGTTAAACAGAAGAAGTAGGCCTAGGCTAGCTAGTCATAAAAAGAATATTATAGTCTTAACAGCTAAAATTATAGTTGGGATAGTAATAGCAGTAGCAGATGTAGCCTATCATTGAGTGCGTTTACTCGGCTTTCTTAGTAGGATTCAATGTGTTGATTGAATGAAACATACAGCAGTAGGGCCGATACAGGAAGACACGGCGACACTTTGTTGCAAAGGGATGATGGTGCAAGTTTTGCAGTTTTTTTATTTTTTTTAATCCAATTTGAATTACATGGGATGTCTTATTGTCTTGTCTGTGTTTCCAGAGTTGATATGAAAATAAAGACAAGTATATTTAATTGTGCTTTCTTTGTTAGCTAGGTAAGTAACATGACGAAGTAGGTCAGATGGTCACACAGACCGGCGAGCCCGCTGCAAACAGGTAGCGTTAGCTAAATGTAGCGTAGAGTAGGAAAAATTAAAGGCACATTTAAAAGCGGTGCCCAAAAGCGGCATTCAAAACAGAAAAATTCTGAATTAAATGCCAAACTTCCCAAAATTACAAGTCTTTTTCGACCAGCCGGTGAAGGATGCACTCATCTGCCAGAAGAGACAGGTATTGTACTGTTTGCTATAGCTAACATTACTGTACCACGTAGCTAGTGATGTGTCGTTCGTGAACGATTCGTTCATTTTGAACGAATCCTTACAAGGACTCGGGAGTAACAAGTCCTCTCAAAGAGTTATTCGTTAATTTTCTCGTGGCCGCGCATCGGGACTGTTGCATAGGCTCGTCCAAGTAAACAGAAATGATTCGTTCATTTCCCGACTCGGTCTTCGGGTACGAGTCTTTGGATCATTTTTCACGTGACCTGCATAGGCTCTGTAGTGGTAGCTAGAGGAAACGCTAGAGGGAACGATTCGTTCATTTCCCGACTCGGTCTTTCTACGAGTCTTTGGATCATTTTTCACGTGACCTGCATAGGCTCTGTAGTGGTAGTTAGAAGAAACGAACGATTCGTTCATTTCCCGACTCGGTCTTTCTACGAGTCTTTGGATCATTTTTCACGTGACCTGCATAGGCTCTGTAGTGGTAGCTAGAGGAAACGCTAGAGGGAACGATTCGTTCATTTCCCGACTTGGTCTTTCTACGAGTCTTTGGATCATTTTTCACGTGACCTGCATAGGCTCTGTAGTGATAGTTAGAGGAAACAAACGATTCGTTCATTTCCCGACTCGGTCTTTCTACAAGTCTTTGAATCATTTTTCACGTGACCTGCATAGGCTCTGTACTGGTAGCTAGAGGAAACGAACGATTCGTTCATTTCCCGACTCGTTCTTTCTACGAGTTCCTTTTTTCACGTGACCCGCATTGTATTTTTTAGTAGAGGAAACAGTTTCCCCATTCCCTTCCGCGTGGCCGCTGTTTTAGTAAGACGTGAATGATATTCGCTCAAGTCATCATACTGACTGGTTTTGTTATTTTCACTTTACATTTCCACACAGTTTAGTGCAGTGTAATTGTTTGCCGTGATAATTAAATGCTAGTGTGATAATAAATGACCAAATCATACAAACTGTCATGATACATTATTTTAATGCAAAAATGTCTTTTAAAATAGTATCTGCTGGTGCACATGTCATGCACTAACCTACATGAGAATATGATACGTGTTTGCAGTGGACGGATAACCCCCCCACCCCACCCCACCCCCCTCGTTGAAATGAACGAATGACTCGAAAAAAGATTCGTTCATTTTACTGAACGAGATTCAAAGAACCGAATCAGTAAACTGATCTGAACTTCCCATCACTACACGTAGCTAACGTTATACTTTGACAGCTGTACTGCTCTGTCTGTGTTGTGCTTCCTAGCGTTAACAGCGAGCCTCCTTTCCCAGAGCCAGGAAAATTAGCCTTGCTCCTTTATTGACTTCCTATCAAGCTGACAACATTGAAATGGAGTGAAACTACAAAAAAAGAGAAAGTAGAAAAAGTGCTTAATAATAAAATATATTACATAACTGACATTATTAGCAAACATGATAACGTATGCGACAGCAGTATCGTGCAGTTGCAGCAATTGCGTTTGACTATTTAAACATACAAAAAACATAATCAAAGTTACAATAAGTCATTGTATTTCAGTTATATACATATTATGATCGTGTAAAACGTACAGTCATTGCTTTCTAAAAGATTCACACAACAAAAAATGGCTCAATTTATGATTTAGCGAACACGCTAATAATAAAACACAACTCATACTATCAAGTGTGCCTGATGTAGCCACGGCCATCAAATTATTTCTGACAATACCCGTGACTGTCGCAAGCGCTGAAAGGTCATTTTCCAAGCTGAAACTGATCAAAACATATCTCAGAAGCTCCATGTCACAAGAGAGGCTGTCAGGTCTGGCCATCCTTAGCATAGAAAATGAACGTGCGCGCAGTTTAGATGTAAAGAGTGTGGTAAAAGACTTTGCACACAGATTTGCTAAAAGACGCGCACATGTGTAGGCTATTCACCTGCAAACCTGTAGAAAGTATCGACTATATATGTAGGCCTATTTGTTATGTTGTTGTAACATATGCTCTGTTTGAGCGTTTTTTTCTTATTGAATACATTTCCCTCTCAAGACAAGCTTGAGTTTTGATATCTTGCATTTATTATACGGCTCTTCATAATGTTCCAAAAAGTTCAGTTGATCGCGTCGGGGTCCTGTTCGTCCCGTCGGTATTTGTATTACATTGTCCGTTACATATGTTGTTGGGGGGGGGGGGGGGGGGGCTCTCAGGCTTATTCTGCGGGGGGGCCTCATGTGTTTCCGTTACGGGTCTGGGTTGAAACAGAGCCATAGAAAAAGAGTTGCGACACGCTTTGATCTCGCCGACACGTGATCACGTGGTTCATGTAGTAGTGATGGGCATTCCGTCTCTTTTTCGTGAGCCGGCACGTATGGCTCAGCTCACTAAAAAGAGCCGGCTCTTTTGGCTCTCCAACGGCTCTTTAAAAAATACATGTTTTAACTATGAATTTGACTATGATAGGTGTGAAAACAATTTGAATTAAATTATTAAATGAAATCATACTCGACCGTAACCACATATCTTTAAAAATGCATTGATTTGTCATGGCTCTCCTCGGAGTTTTGACTACTCTCTGACTGTGAGTTGGCTCGGCCTTCCCTCATGCAGGATTGACAGGAACAGAATGTGAGGATGATCGTGTGCGCCTTTAAGCCTACAAGTATTTTTTTGTTGTTCTTTGAATCAGTCAATTTTTTTAAATACAATTTAAATTAATTATTTCATAATCATTTAGTTTTTATAGGCTGTATTAATCTATTAAAAATAGAGTCGGCTCTTCAGATATGCGAGCCAGCTCCCGACGTTCACCTTCAAGAGCCGGCTCTTAGAGCCGGATCGTTCGCGAACGACCCATCACTATCATGTAGCTCGCTGTAGTTCCAAAAAAAACCACTGCTGTCAACCGGTTTGAATTGTTTTCAATGAAGCTGGCCAACGGAAGTCGCTTTCTCAGGCAAATGATGAATGAAACAGGCTCGGTTAAAGAAATCCGACATTCTGGCTATCTTCAGCAGACTCGTATCTACAAAAGGCAGTCCTCCCTGACGTGTTTGGTGTAGAATGGAGTGAAATACAACATTGTGAACACTCACTGCCAGTGAAACACAGGAAAAAGGCTAGAGCTTTTTTGTCACGTGGTTCCGGTAGCTCCCTGTAGTTAAGCAAAACCCCCACTGCTGTCAACCTGTTTGAATGGTTTTCGGCGGGACAGACAGCAGCACCATCTCGATTCACGGACATTTTCGGTATATTAACACATAATGTCAATTGGTTACTGGTGTGTTGTATCATGTATGTCTGATACTTTATTAACATGTATGTATTACATGAACTTATACATAACGCAATATTGTGAAGCAGAGCTAGAAATGGCTATGCTAGCTACCATACTGTACAAACGGTACTGTACCATACTGTACATACCAAACAGTAGCCTAATGAGGACTATATTGTTCCACTTAACGTTTAACCTTAGACGGTTGAAGTAAATGGGACTAGTTAAACGTTTTTTTTATTCATCAGCCCACTTACAATTTAGCCTACCACATTAACAACACTTATATTTGTAGTACTTGATGCAAGTTGAATCTAACCATTATCACCAGCAACTGCTCAACTTAAGACAAGAAAGGAGTTTGGTAAATAGAACAGAATAAACAAGGCAACCAACTGCATTCAATAAAACATTTTATTGTACAATATGTCCTGTGTTCTTCCACTCCTTTTGTTTGTAGTGATCCGGTGATCTTCTGGCTATGATACATGTACAGCTAGCTAGAGTAAAAGTGTTGCTTACGTAGACCTACAGTCTAGCTCCAACTGCATTTAGAATCTAACAAGCTTACGATAAACTTTAACTAAAGCTGGCTATATAAAATAATACTAATAACAATTGATAGGTGGTCGAAATATGAAAAAATGCAGGATTTTCGTGAATTTACCAGCTAACTTGCTTCGGACCACTTAATTTGCAATTCATTGTTGCTAGCTCTACTAACTAGGCTAATAAGAGCTATATATAGAAGACTTACTTTGTATGCCAACGAACACCAATAATTAGAACTAATTTGACAGACTATAAGTCAACTGACTTCTGGTTATGATACACGTGCTCTCTAGGTAGCTTCAGTAAAAGTGTTGCTTATGTTACTAGCTAGACCTACAGTCTAGCTCTAACTGCGTTTCGAATCAAACAAGCTATAATCTTACGATAAACTTTATCTAAAGCTAGCTATATGAAATACTACTAATAACAATTGATATGTGGTGGTAAAAATATGAAAAAATGAAGGATTTTCATCATTTACCAGCTAACTTGCTTCGGAAACACTGAAAATGAATGGGGTTGAACGGTGGAAAATGCAATGTTTGGAACTACAGGTTGCATGTGACACGCTTTACTTCCGCATTCCTCGATAACAATGGGAGTCTATGGAAGTGTCGCAACTCTCTTTTTCTATGGCTCTGGGTTGAAATACTATCAAACTCTGTCTTGTGACTCCACTAATCAGCTAATACCAATCACCTGTGTGAGAGACTGAGTGGTGCGTGTCTGTGGTTGCCACGGTGATGGTGCAGCTATGATTGCTAACGCGCTGAGGGCAGAGAATAACAGAAATGTAGCTATAATCCACACCTCAAACAACTTAACCTAGACGCAAAACTATACGTCCAATCCAAAAAATAAGGATATTTTCCGAGACCCAAGACTCTGCCGAAACCAGAGATGTGTTTTATATTTCTCTGCGGTCAGAAATACGACTCTACCGGCAGTTTCAAAATCTTGTTCTTTTTGCTTTCTCTGACGATTTTGTCACCAGATTTGCATTGGTCTCTATGGGGCGAGAGTTGGACTTTGTCTCGCTTTCGTGGGGCTCTGAACAAATGTGTAGTTACGTCTGTTGGATTCAACAGACAACTGTCTATGACCAGCACAAAATTAGCTATCTATTGATCTAAAAACGAAGCATGAACAGCGAAAATTGTGGCAAACTAGAAATATGTTTTTCAACGACATCCGGAGCTCCACTCTAAGCGTTTCAGTCTGCACTCTAGGCTTTCACGTACACACCCATGTACATCTCAGAAACGGCTTGAAAAAGTCATGAAACATAATCAGTGATATTGAAAAAAGTTGAATAGATATCAAAAAGCTGAATTATTTAAAAATAGTTTAGGGTTTTGTCAACATTTTAAAGTTTAAATGGTGGCTCTAGCTGAAAGATTGAGGACGAAGAAGGATTTGAAAGTTGAATAAGTTTAAGAGGATTGAGAGGATTTGAAAAAAAAAACTCAATTGGAAAACCATGTTAAAAATATTATGAATATTGATTTATATTAATTCAAGCATAAGAGTTACAAAGCTGAAAAGTCATTGCAGGAATGGCCTGAAACTGCTGAATTTTTTGATAGCTGAACGGTTTTAATAGCTGAAGATTTGAAGGCGCTGAAACGTGCCACGGAAGAAATAGAAGAAGTTGAATAAAGATTCAAAGAACAATACTTGGAATGCTGAAGCAGCATTCCAACAATAAAGATTCAAAGAACAATACTTGGAATTCTGAAGCAGCATTCCAACAATAATGTAACTTTAACTGGAGGGAGTCAGGTGGCTGAGCGGTTAGGGAATCGGGCTAGTAATCAGAAGGTTGCTGGTTCGATCCCCGGCTCTGCAAAATGACGTTGTGTCCTTGGGCAAGGCACTTCACCCTACTTGCCTCGGGGGAGAATGTCCCTGTACTTACTGTAAGTCGCTCTGGATAAGATTTTTAGCGTCTTCTAAAAAATGACTAAATGTAACTGTTTTCAAAAGCCATTGGTTAATTGACATAAAATAAGGCCTTAGAAACTAAGCAGAGCGTCTAGACAAGTTACAATCAATTATGGCGTATCCGTTCTTTGACAACCCTGTGGTGGATAAAGGTGCTCAGATTATACAAAGAGCGTTTATCCCACCAGCCCAAGGGTCTTCAGAGACAGAAGTAATGCTTCCCTGACCCCTGACCAGTATATGTGGAAGAAGTATAGGTTCAACAGGCCCAGCATAGTTTATCTAGATAGATTTAATTGTCATTCTTATGAAATAACACTTTAGCAACTCTTAAGGATGGCAATGAACACATAAGAGCAGCCTACCATCCTTTGTAGAAAGTAATAGAAAGGAGAGTAGTAGACTATAATAGTACAAAGGAGGGTAGTAGATTGCAGTCTATGTAGGTAGGCCTAGACTATGTAGTCTGCTGGAATCACACACAAGGAAGCAAACTCACTGTAGCCAAGCCTTGACACTGTTCAGTCTGTCTGCATCTCTGTGTGTCTTTGCATGTGGGACATTCTTGAACGGGCAACTATGCCAGGAAATATGAAGGGTATACCTTGCTCCAAAGCAGTACCTGAATATTATCATCATTTTTTTCAGGTCATCTTGAAACACAAAGAATCAAGGAGACTTTTTATTCAATTGTATAAAGTATTTTCATTGTTTAAAGTAGCCTATATGTTGACAACATACAAGCCTCTCCTTCTGGCTTCCCCAATATTATAGGTGCAATATACTGTCTCCATGGGTGTATCCAGGCCCACTGGAAGACTCAGGGGGTGACTGCATGGTGCCCCCATGGTTGAAAAAATGCCCTCTAGAGCGGGAAAAATTAGACCAAGTGCCCTACTGTCTGCCATTCACATTGTGAAATATGCTTGAGTGCACAGGATGCCCCATGCAATAAATGACAGTGTGCCCTCTATAAATGTAAAAACATGTCTTCATGAGTTCCTTTATAGTAGAGAAAATGTGATGCAGTACCCTAGAAGGTGCCCTTACAATGGTCTAAATTGGACTGTTCCCATGCCCTTACTTCCCATGGAAAAGGGTGCTGTTATGAAGTGCCCTTTATGCTGCCCCTACATGACAGTGTCCCAAATGTTGCCCTTTCCAAAAAAGACGATTAGATGCTTTGCCCAACAGTCTCCCCTAATGTTCCCACTAGGGCATGCTTTCCCAAAGTGAGGCTGTGACAACCCTTGGCACAGCCACAGCCTGTCACTGTCCAAACCCCTCTGGATCTGTGGAGGCAGACTATGTTAATTGGAAATCTGGAAATATGGGGCAGCTGTCCATACACTGTCGGCCAGAATAGTAATAATTGGATTTGGATTAAATAAGCACGCGTAATATAATAATGACATATATTCTTAGTCATGCTGAACCATTTTAAATGACTGTTCTGCTAAGCACTTATAGCGGTTCATGTTGTTTAATTGTAACTTGTTTAACTACATGCTCTTATGGTTCTTCCCTTTGGCACTTACTTTGGTTGTTCATAATGTGTGCTTCATGTTTTGGCTACTCGCAATGTTTTTGTGGCTATCTTGTTGTTATGATCAGTGACCTATGCACTTTGTAAAGCTCTCTCTTAGAAGTCACTTTGGATAAAAGCGTCTGCTAAATGAATAAATGTAAATGTAATGTAAATGTAAGCAAAGTGTGCTACAGTTTTGGTCACCTTCTGACCTGAAGTCGGTGCTGGATCTGTGCAATACTAGTTATTTCAGTGAATCCCCATTTTAGTCATGGTTATCTTTTATCTTAAAGCTCAACATTTATTAACATCAGTTAATAAATGCGTGTGGCAAAGTTATTTTGAAGTAATTTATTAATTTTGTTCAAGATGTGAAGACAAAAACATTATTAGCCCACATCAAGTGCAATTAACCATGGCCTTCTTCAGTGTTATGAATTTTATCCTACAATTTTCAATTGCTGTCACGTTCTTTTTTGGGCTATTATTCTCAATCTCCTGTTGAGAATATCGGCCATAGGCTAGCCTACTGTCAGAACGGTTTCAGACAGCTCATCAAATGACGCTAATTATAGTCCTAAATGCATATATATATGTTAAGTAGATTAGGTAGGTCTACAATTTACGCATTTTAACAGTCGTAATGGTTTGACAAGTTGTCTCGTCTCCCTTGCCATGTTAATTGCGGCAACATTGCCCTTTTTGGGGACAATTACAAAAAAAACGCTTTGCTTTTTGCGACATAACTCCTCTTTTCGACGATCGCCTGATCTGGGCTGCACAGTCTAAGCTTATTGAGGTCTAGCTTGAATTAGCGTTGCCCAGACATCCCAAGTCTCCCGGAAGGTCCGGGAGTCTCCCGCATGTCAATAGCGGCTCCCTGACGCCCGCAAATGCTCTACAGTCTCCCGGAAATCGGGGATTTTGTATTTCGAGCGAGCGAGAGACTGTCCAATGGTCATTTCTGGTAGAGATAGGTGCATATCGCGCGTCCTGATTGCGTCGGGGGGGGGGGGGGGGGGGAGGTTACGTGCAGGTACATCAGGGGTACATCATGCGTCCGGATTGCGTCCCGGGGGGGAGGGGGGGAACCACCTCCCGGAAATGAGTCTCTGCAGGTTGGGATGTCTGGTTGCCTGTTAGTGGAACGGAACGTTAATGGAACGGCTAAGTTGACGTTTACCCAAGTGAGACTTATTCGTGTTAGCGCGACTTACGTTAGCGACGTTGATGGAACACCCCCCGGGTAATGTAGGAAGTTGAACATTGGCTGGTGTATAGTTCAGGACCTAAGGACGTATGAAGATGTAAACGTAGTGGCGGTTGTGGCTCGGGTTAGAGATGGTCAAACACTAATCACAAGGTTGGTGGTTTTATCCCAGACTCTTCCTGACCATGTATAGGAGTGTCCTTGAGTAAGACACTGAACCCAAAGTTGCTCCTGATGGGCATTTGTCGTGGAAGTTTTTGAGAGAATCAATCGTTTAAGCTGAAGTCGGGTGAAGTACAGAGTTTATGTTTATTTGAAATAGATTTAAACATAATAACGTTATCAACATAACATCATCGACACACAAACATAAGACAATAACACAAAGACAATTCCATACAGCTCCATCTAGCATTCTAGAATGGAACCGGGAGAATCCAGCCCACCAGCACTGCCCAGCTGATGGCCCTGAACCCCCCAGAACATTCTTCAACAGACCATTTTATAGATACGACAGTTATCAAAAGTCATTGGTCCATCCTACACACATGCAGCTATACCAAATCAGTCATTGGTTAAATACAGTAAAAACAATACAGTTGAATCCACATTGTCTTCAGACCAACTGTCTCTTCCCCCCCAGGTGACAAGAACTCTCCCAGGTCACCCAGACTTCCCGTCTCTTAGACTTCACGTCTCCTAGTTAGGTGTCATAAAACTGCAAATGGCATCTCTACCAAATGGAGTTGAATCAACATTCATTGTATCAAGCTTCTTAACCTACTTCTCTTAAAACACATTCATTGTACATAGGCCCAAAATTTCTTTCACACTGTCCAGTGCCTTGCATGGCAGTTTGCTGGAATATAATTGGCAGGAAAGTGGCGGGCCATTCCTAAATAAAAAATTCTTTCCACTGGCACTGACCTGTCTGTGTTGCTAAACACCTCTCAGAGGGCCTCATTACCTTTTTTTACTGACAAAATCACACCTATTGTACCTTTAATAAAGCCTGAGAATTATTGACTATAGATCTATAACTGGGACGTACAGAGAGAAATCAAGAAAAACATATTTGTCTGTAAGTAAGTAAAAGTAAGGAGTTGATTGTACCGAGAGTACTGAAGAAAACGTAAAAATACATGTGCATGTCTGCATATGATTTTGGACCATGCATTTATAGAAAAATCTACAATGACTGGGGTATATTTGATTCACCATGAGACAAATGTACTTGTAAGTTGTTTTGTATAAAAGCTACTACTCAATGACCTGAAGATGTAAATTACTTTGGAGAACTATATCACTGTATGCCAGTAGTTTAACAATTAAAGATCCTGTAAAGTGGAATTGAAAACGAGTTTTAAGTTCAGCACACCACAGAAGAATGTGTTATTAACTACCCATCCAAATTCGAATGAAAAAAAACACAGACAAGTATGTTAAATTAGGCTTTGAAATCGTGAGAAAATCAGCACTCTTCTCTGCTTGAGACTGGAGGGGCGTGTCGCCTGAAGGAGCTGAAGCTCCGCCCCTCGCTGCCTACCTACGACCCAGATAATTGACGCTACGTCAAACCGAACAAAACAGTATAGAATTTGAATTTATTTGTTCATTGAGTGAAACATACATTACATTACATTTACATTACATTTATGCATTTAGCAGACGCTTTTATCCAAAGCGACTTCCAAGAGAGAGCTTTACAAAAGAGCATAGGTCACTGATCATAACAACGAGATAGCCCCAAACATTGCGAGCAGCCAAAACATGAAGCATACATTGTGGAAAACCAAATAAGTGCCAAAGGGAAGAACCATAAGAGCATGCAGTTAAACAAGTTACAAGTGAACAACACGAAACTTCCCACAAGAGAGCAAGAGTGTACCTGTAGAAAAAAGAATCAACAGTAAAATATTTCACAACGAGTACAAGAATTTGAAACCGTTACAACTAACCAACAAGAGCAACAAGTCTCTCAATACGAGTCATTGTGATCCTGGAGGAAACTAACATCAGGTCCAGCCAAGCATTCTTAAGTGCCGTTGTACTCCCGGAACAAGTGCGTCTTGAGCCTTTTCTTGAAGGTGGGGAGACAGTCAGTGTCCCTGATGGAGGTGGGGAGTTGATTCCACCATTGGGGGGCCAGACAGGAGAAGAGCTTGTGTTGGGACCGGGCGCTCTTGAGCGGTGGGACCACCAGACGGTTGTCAGAAGAAGACCGTAGGTGGCGGCGGGGGGTGTAAGGCTGGAGGAGAGACTTGATGTAGTCGGGTGCAGTCCCGTTCACCGCTCGGAAGGTCAGTACCAGAGTCATGAATCTGATACGGGCCGTGATGGGAAGCCAGTGGAGGGAGATGAGGAGCGGGGTAACATGGGAGCGTCTGGGTAGATTGAAGACCAGACGGGCCGCCGCGTTCTGAATCCTCTGGAGAGGACGGGTTGTGCATGCTGGGAGACCGGCGAGCAGCGAGTTGCAGTAGTCCAACTTTGAGAGGAACATACAGATGCATATAAATGAAATGTTCCCCTGAGCTGTAACACAGGAGTAATAATGGACACCAGAGACCACAGAACTGAGTGATGAACTGCTGGCAGCGGTGGATGGTCCAGGTGCGACCGGAGGTGGAACGGCCGGGAGGGCGATGCTCGGTACAGCTCCGCGCTGCAAGAGAAGCCGTGTGTCCCTGAACCCCGTTTGTCTGTGGTCCATGTTAAAATTATCCGCCGTGAAATGGTCAGTGCAGAGGCTGCTATTGGAGTTTATCCAAAGCTTTCCATACGGGCCGTGATGGGAAGCCAGTGGAGGGAGATGAGGAGCGGGGTAACATGGGAGCGTCTGGGTAGATTGAAGACCAGACTGGCCGCCGCATTCTGAATCCTCTGGAGAGGGCGGGTTGCGCATGCTGGGAGACCGGCGAGCAGCGAGTTGCAGTAGTCCAACTTTGAGAGGAACATACAGATGCATATAAATGAAATGTTCCCCTGAGCTGTAACACAGGAGTAATAATGGACACCAGAGACGGCAGACAGTGAGCTCTACAACTACTTCTAGCACATTAGCTACCATTTCACCAAAATACCATCATTCTAGACCGAGTAGCCTAATATCAAGTTAGCGGTTTGCACTAACTCATAGCAGAGATACCTCTGGAAAAGTTCTCTCGTATAATTATAACAACAACACAGAACTAAGTGATGAACTTCTGGCAGCGGTGGATGGTCCAGGTGCGACCGGAGGTGGAACGGCCGGGAGGGCGATGCTCGGTACAGCTCCGCGCTGCAAGAGAAGCCGTGTGTCCCTGAACCCCGTTTTTCTGTGGTCCATGTTAAAATTATCTGCCATGAAATGGTCAGTGCAGAGGCTGCTATTGGAGTTTATCCAAAGCTTTCCATCAGCGTGGCTCTTCACAAAATCAATCCACCCATTTTTCCTTTCCTCATCAATTGGGAAATTAAATAGCGTTGCAGCGCAGCGGAAGTTCTTGCATCCAGGGAAGATGCAGTTGCGGGTGGAGGGAGACAACCTGAAGCTAGCTAGCTAGCTGATGTAGGCTACAATAACAGTACAGCAGGAGGAGCCATTCATTGATCTGACGTAGATGGGTCAAAATGACATAGATAGGTCATTTTTTGGCTCCGCCCATTAAAACCTGATCTGAAAACGTAAGAGAAACTGTTCTACGGTCTAACTCCACATTTCAGTGCGACAAAATATTTGCGCTTTGCACATGCTTTCAGGAACTCATTTCACACGTATATAATGTACTGAGAAGCAAATCATGGAATTTGCTTTACAGGATCTTTAACCCTTGTGTTATCTTCGGGTCATTCTGACTCATTAGTCATTGTGACCCACCGTCATATTGCGACAAATTTACCACATACAAAAACAAAGTGAAGCCTTTTCTTTTAACCGTTGGGCTGTCTCAGACCCCCCACATTGCAAAGGTTAAAAGAAAATTGGTTCGTTATGAACCTTTGGGTCATGTGACCCGAAGGCAGCACAAGGGTTAAAGACGGCACAGCTGGAAAAACATTACACAACAAGCAACTTGTAACTTTGTAACCATCCCTATCTCAATATACCCACTCTTTGAAACCTCACATGCCAGAAAATCCATTAAGCGTTAATCTGCATTTATACACAACCCACATGAAGATTTGTGGAAAACAAACAAGCCAACTTTTGTGGAAATGTGCCTGTGAAAGTAGACAGCAAGACAGAACTCTCCATTCTCCTCAGCTTTGTAAATGTGCTGTGGAGTTGATGCGTGTAGTGTTGTATTTCTTCAGGGCCCAGCCCTGATGGCCAGTTAATTTGTTGAAGATGTTAAAGGATGAAAGACATTAGAGAGTGGGAGGATAATAAAGGCTCAATCTAATGGTCTCTAGTTCTCATAGATGATCCTGCCCCACTCCAGCCCCTGAACTGTAGCACTTTAACTGAGACGCTGAACGTCCTCCTACTGGATGCAACAATTGATGAATAGTTTAATTATTTTCTAAAATGGAGAAACTATGTCCAAAAGTTATGTCTAATAGAAATTCTGAAACAAATGAGGCTAGAAATGATCTGAAAGATAACAGGTAACACGTTAACTTTATTGTCATTGTAGATTTTAGTATTGAAAGTGGGTAAGCTAATAGAAAATACTTTTGGCGTTGTCTGTACATTATATCATAGTAGCAATAGTTTCTTCTATTTTGATTGACCTCACTGATTGGTTGCATACTAGTTTGAGTCACAGACAAGCACCTCCAATGATGTGATCCAGCCAGCTAAAGGGTAATGACCTTAATCTTGATATTTATACTGGGTTAAACATGCTGTTTAGAATGGGAACCTATTAAGGGTCTGTGTTTTGCACAGCACTTCTCCTTTCTCATGCAAGACTCTTCATGTAGCCTCTGTGTGTGACCCAAAACCTAGAGCATTGACTCCTTATCTGTCTTTAACATGACCAGTCGTCAGTCCAACCCTGAAATTTTATGATACAAACTCCCTGAGCAACCACATTCTTTGTTGTGAAATGCCACCCCAACATTCCAGAGTGTTTCCAGGTTTTGTTGTGTGTAGTGATTGAAATGCAGCTCTGTGACCCCTGCACTGTTTTAACAGGCCCCTAATCCAATCAATGGTTTTGCCTTAACCCAATCCATATTTATTACTTGTTGAATGCGTAGAATACTGGAAAAAAGCAGAGACCTGATAATGTTAACAGATTAATGTTAATGATGTCATAATAGTAATTTTCTGACTTCTTGGGCTCCTTATGAAGACCGTCTGCATCCCACACAGCTTCCCTCAGGAACTTCTGCATGACATTGTTCCCCCTGCTCCCTTTAGAGAGCGGAACTCCCGTGTGCGTGTATGGGTATGTATGGAAGATGTCATCCTGATGTATGGCCTGAAAAGTCAGAGACTCCACCCCTGTGAAGAATTTTTGTGTCAGTGGTGAACTGATTGGCTATAGAAAGACAGCCACAGTGGAGAGAAGTTGAAGGACTATGGCAATTCACATTGAAACATTTAGTACTACTTGTGTTTGTTGTCATTTCGGTAACAACTGAACTCTACTACTGCTTTACCAGTAAGATGAATGACTAGTCTGCATGACATTTCCAGCATTTATCTAAACTATCTATTAGAAAACATCTGTACATCATGGCATAGGTTATGAAATGGGTTATTATCAGAATGAGGGTCATGATCAGGGAAACGAATTGAGCTTTCTCTTTAACAAGCATGTTGTAAACTTTGTTGATAGTGGGCTGTATAGGCCAGCTTAGATGGTCAGTGTTAAGGGTTAACTCTGCTCGCTGTGTTGAGTAGGTAGGGTGTCACAGAATGGGGAAGGGGCTAGCTTGGTGTGGTTACTTCGTAACAGAAGTGAATGGACAGATGGGAGAGATTTCGTTCTTTCATCAGGCTCTTAAAGGTTGTAGATCAGGCATGGTAGGGAAACAATAACTACATAACTTATTCTGGCCCCAAAGACACAAAATGGCCACATCCCACCTCCTTGGTTTCAGTTATGTTTACTCTCCTGCTAAAAGCATCCGTGTCATTTTCAGGGGTTATCGTGGGGATGATATTTTTCCCAGCCAGTCATCACTCATAGCAACATCCCAAATGAACAAAATGCAGTTCCTCCCTTCTGGCGTTCCACGGTGTATTTGAAGCCTGTCTGTAAGGGGACCTACGTCAACCTGCTCTCAGAGAGCAGCCGCAGTTCATACATCACTTGACAGGCATTCTCATGCGATATTAGCTTGCAGCTGCTTCACAAAGTCACTGTACTTGCCACAGGACCAAATACTCAATCCCAACCCTTCTTCTTGAAAGATACACTGAAAGTAAATCCCTGGGCCATACCCTTCTTGTGGACACATTGAAGTGTTTTTGAAGTGTCACAGAGAGCTTTTTGTCAATAAAATATGTCAATAAAGCAGATGGATATGTGAGGGGGAACTTGTAACCCTCCCCCATTCCACTCGTCATCGTGTGATAGCACATCTTCATTTCTGAAGCTGCATGTGGTAGGACAACACAGAGCAGAGTTCAAAGCACTCTTAACCATGAGGTCAAAGCACTATCACCAGTGTAGGTAAAATGTTTAACATCAGCACTGTTTAGGGTTCAGCTTGGCTGTCAAGCCAAAGCTTATACAATGATTTAGAGAGACAGGGGAAGGTGTGTGTACTTTATGCGTGTATGCACTGTGGGTACCGGGGTTGGGGAGCTTACAGTATGCTGACATTCCTCCCAACCCCTCACTGTTCACACACACACACAGACATCCACCCCAAGCTTCCTGTGGCCTGGCCAGGAGGGAACCATCCACCCAGATAAGAGAGCCTGTAGGAAGGCCTGTGAAGGCGAGCAATCAGCACGTTAGATGTTGGCAATCAAGAACAATCACATGCCAACATATTGTTTGTGTTGCAGTAGCCCTATATTTCAGTTGAGTGAGGTGCATACATACAATGCTACAACATGCCAGCCACATTATTCCTTTACTGAGAATGGAACTCCACATCTACTAATTTTATCTCCCGTACACATGTGTAACAGCTTTGAGTCAGGTCATGTATTACACGGTCATATGTAAGTCCCAACCCAAAGCCTAGGACTAATGGAGAATGGAGAACAACTATGTAACACAGTAAAGCAGATGATGGTTGCTTAGATTAGACTAGCTTGAGTTGTGGACCCTATTTTGCCTTCATAATGCTGCAAGCCTTCCCCTACACCTACCAAACTTTCCCCTTCAATGCACTTGTATGGCAATGTGGCTTACACAGAACACTGTGAGGCCCACACTCAGTAAGCTTGTTTTAAAGATGGCCGACAGCACCTGGGAGTTTGACAGGCGCGACACAGGCGATTTAGTGCCGTGTTTATAGCGTTAGCCTGGTATGTGCAGCAGACACTGCACTCACGCACAGCAGTGTAACTGCTGAGGCCAGTGGAATGTACATCCACATATCTGGGATTCGTCTGTGTATTTTCTATTCCTCTGTCAAAGTGTTTCTTAGTTACATGATCCAGCCATGTAATGTAAGCCCAAACCATGACAAGAAATGGTGGGTGATGAAACAGGTGAATGTTGTGTGTCCAGTAGATCTTCAAAGGCCCTATTTCTCTAGGCTAACATTTTGTACTATTGGTATTTTGTCTTTATGCAAACAACCTTTGACGCCAGAGTACTTTCGTTTGTAAAAAGCGGTGCAACATTTTTAGAAAAGCATAGGTTATCAGGGGGGGCTGGAATGGAATGGAAGGAGGCTAAATGTAGTAATTAGCTAATGACATAAGCTAGTGTCTTTTTTCCTGTTCGAAATGTTCCACCAAGACTGGAACGCAGATACAGCCTCCAGCCTCGTAACAGTGAGTGCTAGCCAGTGTACAGGAACTGTGGTGACTGGAGAGGAAAGAAGGTGCTATCTTCTCTTTGCTCACATGTTGAGATAAAGCATCTTTCGCTTGCCATTCTAGTTTCCTCAATCAACAAGATAGCAAATACAGAAACATGTCTCTCAGACAGTGGCACACATTAATATAGAATATATAGCAATATATATTACAAATTATTTGTAAAATACTAGTCATTTGGGAAGTCATGTGTTAAAGTCATGATATAGTCATGTGTAATAGTAATGTGTTAAAAAGCAAATATTTTTGTGAAGTTCACACTGGCTTGAATCCTTATCCAGTATTTGCCTATTAGATTCTAATCCGCAATTGAAAAGAAAACTTTGCGTAGATTACATGTTATTCTTGGATCAAAGCACTTAGCCGTCTCTGCAGTGGCTTCCTTTGTTGTGAATCCTGTCAGGCCGCCTTTTAAAGCGAGGGCCTCCCTGCAGTGATCTGTAATTGCTTTATCTTACACAGGCTTCTTTAAATGAGGCGTAATTGAGGGTCTCCGCCCAGGCCTTTCCTCAGGAGACTCAGCACAGCAATCAACCTGGAGCTTTATCAGCACATCTTAATAAAAACTAAAATGATTGGGCCGCAGCACTGGGTCACAGGACTTCCCATAGAAGGAAAGGAAAGCAAGGGAATGAAACAAGAACAACAATAAAGAAAACATCCTGACTCGTACAATGTGGGGAGGAGGCTCTAAATGCACAGGATGCAGCAGAGTGGTTAGAAGCATGTTGGTTAAGATGAGAAAAAGGGGGAAATGACTTGTCATGCAAGCAACATATCTAAGGGTGTCATAATTAATGACTAGTGTTAACTCAATATTTAAAACAATGTTTGTGTTTAACATTGCAACATATTCAATGTATATGGTTTGGTGTGGGAATATAGAAGCCAGAGCTTTGCATTATTGTTGTTTCATAAATAAGAGTTCTTCACAAATAACTGTTTACACTTCTAATTATATGTTGATATTAGGAATTCCTTGCAGATACACAAAATGGCACAGCATATATCTTTTTAATAGTTTTCCAGACAATCCTTTGTGTTAATGTTTTGCCATATGTTAGTGTTTAGGGTATATGCTAATTGCCTAATGGACTTGTAATCAGATCTACATTAAGTTAATCTTAATTAAGTTTGAATGTAGATCTGTGACTCTAATGTTACCTTCATGAATTCTGACACTAAAGGGTAATAGGAACCAGAGTCTAAGAAAAATAAATGTATGTTTTCAAAGCAAATGTCCAGGGGGGGGTGTTCATCAATGTCGCTAACAAAAGCCCCGCTTACACGAAAAAGCCTCGCTTAGGTAAATGTCAACTTAGACTTAAGCCTCAAGCCGTTACACTAATGTTCCTTTCCACTAACAAGCAACGCTAATTCAAGCTAGACCTCAATAAGTTTAGATTGTGCGTGCACACGGAGAACAGAAGCAGCCCAGATCAGGCGATCGTCGAAAGGAGGAGTTTTGTCGCAAAAAGCAAAGAGTAAACCAGCAGAGTGGTGTTATTTTCAGCAGCGTAAATCGGGAACTGTGCACTATCTATAGTTTAAGTAATCTGTATTTGTGTGTTTCACTGACATATTAATCACTGACTGCATCACAGGCACTGTGCACGAGTATATTTAATTTTATAGTACTGTGCTTTGACTTCATATTTTATTTAGTAGAAGACAGGAATTTTCTGTTATACTCTTGTGTTTAACTATGAGATTGTAAACTATTGTTGGAACTCAACAATCTTTTCAAACCTCAAGATCAGATCTAAAGAAATTGTATGAAAATGAGACAGTACTTTCACAACATGCAAAGATGCAACATACTATGACAGAACCTTCTGCTTTGCACAATTTTATAATAAATGACCTATAAAACAATACAAAACCTCACATTCCAGTTGTCAAATCTCAGCAGAGGACTCTTGCAATCTGATGATACACTGTAATTTAGATAGAAATGATGATGGCCCATAATAGCTTGTTTACTAAACTCCTTATGGTGAGGAATGTATGGAAGTGGAACGATTTCCCAGTACACAGTGTGTAAAGAGTTAGACAACACTGGAGTGAGTGTTTGTAGCCTCAACCAGTCTGTATCAGTCTGGTCTTTTTTAATGTTTGCAATCAAATTAAGTTTTGAAAAGCTACCCACGTAAGTCAACCCTGCATAGACTCTCACATCAAACCCAATAGGTGCTGTCAAGCCATGAGTGACCCGGGCGTGACCGTGGCATTCCTGAGTGAAGCATATAGATTTGATTCCTGCCCCACTACGACACAGCATAATGGCAAACAGATTTAACGGGATGAAAAAAGGAATGTTGCCCACCCCCTCCCCTTTTTATATCACTGTCAGGTCTGGCAAACGTCTGTGTCAGATTATCCAGCTCAGATAAGCAGATGTAAAGACCCGTGGGTCTTTACATCTTAAGTCTTATTTATTATTGGAAGGGGGGGATATTGGGGGTTGGAGGGTCATTGCATTGCACTGAGTGTAGCGCAGAGGAGAAAATAATCTGCTGTCATGCAATATTTGGAATGGCATTAGGCTGTTCCTCTGTGCTAACATCCCAGGCTTGGTGTATGTTTGTGAATTATTGTGGCCATGTATTTTCCATATATTTAAAGTATAACATGCATTGCGTTCACATGTACACTATTGATTTGACAGCATGGGAAAGAGTTTTCAACACTCAAGCCATCAATATGGCTCACTTGTAGGACAAGAGTGATTCTGAAAGCTAGAAGAAATACATTTCGTGAATTCTTTACATGGAATCCCCATAATATGATATTGTTGCACTGTTTAATAACACAGACTATATCTGCAAAATAGATGCATCAAAACTTTGCTCCCACTTTTGTCTAACGCAGCTGTCAAATTGGTAACACTTCCAGCATTTTATATAAATTCCTTTAATTTATTTCCCAAACCGGGAATAATATTTAATAAAGGCCATCCATCAGCTAACCAAGCACATTAGAGCAATCTGCAATGTCTGCAATCAAAATGAATTCCATTGCTAAATGATGTAATTTATTTTATAGTACAACTAGTGCTGTCAGTTAAACGCGTTATTAACGGCGTTAACGCAAACCATTTTAACAGCGTCAATTTTTTTATCGCGAGATTAACGTTCTTTTTTGTAGTTTTTTTCACATGCTGTTGCAACAACTACTGACATTAGAAAAACTACAACACCACACCGGATCTAGCTAGACCGAAAAACAAAACAAAAGGCACGCCGCACACACTTGTTTGGGCTTGCGAGCCGGCTAAAGAGTAGTAGGCTAACGTTACGTTTTGAGTGGATGGCGAGCACAAGACGCCGAAATGGATGCCAATAAGATTCTGAATGGAAAGTTTACTTTAAAAAAGTTGCCAAATGGTGCCATTGACAAGACCAAAGTGATCTGTGTGTTTTGTCTTGTGCACACAGCTGATGCGAATTCTCCGCCCCCAAATCAAATTTTCCCGAACCCCGTGGGGAGGAGCATTCAGCAAAGCCATTAGGTCCGTTGTGGCAACGCTGCAGAATATCCAGAAGTTAAAGCCGGCGCAATAACAATCTTTGCTGAGTTTTGTTGGTGGCAATGATGTTGTGGCCCTCCTCCCCACGGGGTTTGGGAAAAGTTTGATTTTCCAGCTCACTCCGTTAGTGGTGAAGGAGTTGGCTGAAGCAAATGTTAGCGATTGGTTATGGCAGATCCAGAGTGGCTCTGGGCAGATCCAATAGTTTTAAACTTCAACAGAGTACCCGCTGCCTTAAAGGAAGTTAACGCTTGTCAATGGAGCGAGCCCAGACTCTCTGTACAAATTAAATGTACGAGAGACTGGTAGGACCAGGCTAGGACTCTTGGGCATCAGCAAACAAGTGTACGAGAAATGGAACAATGAAGCACAACGTGGGACTCAAACCCACGACTCTGAGATTAAGAGTCTCATGCTCTACCGCCTGAGCTAGCCGGGCTTCAATTTCAAATATTCAAATTCAAGATATCAATTAGCAAATTATATCAATCTTTAGGCCGCAATCAGCTCCGACAGTTGTGTTGTTCGGTCTGAATAGGGGGTAAAGTGGCCGCGATCAGCTCCGGCACTCGTCCGGTGTTGTCCTTGATTATCTGCTGCGCTTGCTATTTGCACCATTTGTGAATTGCTTTGAATAAAAATGTCTGCTAAATGAATAAAAAATATCAATGTAATGCAGGGGTGCAGGAATTGTGAGTAGACAAACATTGAAAGAGACCCAATTTATGAGAATGGCATGCATTTGTTTTTTACATGAGCATCTGATGTTTTTTGGGGGGGTGACTGAGAATACCAATCCATCTATTTCAGCAATAAAATACATCCCTTTCTGAACCCCCATCCTCACCCTCTTTTCTCTTCCAATGGGGTCTAAAGGTGAGGCTCATAGCCATCAATCTCAGAATGACCCAAGTTCAACCCCTGGCTGTTTATCAATCCGAAGAACGCTAAGAACGCAAGTACGTTCTTTTGAAGAACGCTTGCAAGGATGCTTGCAAGAACGGTCTTGCAAGACCCCGAGGACGGAGAACGAATTGAGATGCAGGTTTTCTTGGCTATTGCGCAATACCCTGGACTCGCTAGCTAGGTTATCGAAAAGTCGGAGCAAATTTACAAATTAGCCGTTTCATCAATAAAACAAGCACATTTTCAGCGACTACACTGCCCATTTTTCGTCACATTTTAATTCAGATGCTGATTTACATGTACCGTTTAGCTGAAATATGAATTGTAAAAACTTACAGTTATGAAGTTTGCCTGCCTCTCCTAACATCTTGCAATGACTTCTGGGAACTCAGATGCGTTCTCGCTGGCCAAGTCACCATCCGATGCATCCTCGATAAAAGGGGCGGATCAAGAATACTTCTGGGTATTTTTGGCGTTCTTGGTGACTTGTGTTCTTTGGATTGGAACCGTACTTGGCAATGAAAGATGACGTAAAACAAGTTCGCAAGAACACAAGAACGGAGAAAAACGTGGATTGATAAACAGCCCCTGTATCCACTAAAGGAAGCACAAGAGGGGCAG